>NW_027187282.1:812728-836171 GCF_028583685.1 Petaurus breviceps papuanus | reverse complement strand
CCCCGTGTGGCTTCCGGTCATTGGCTGAGGTGACTGGGTTCTAGTTCCAGGGTCTCCTAATGTCAGCCGGGCCTCCTCTTCCTCCTCCTTATTCCTCTTCAGGCTAACTGGGAGGTGGGGTGAGGCCATGGCCTGGGCCTGACGACCCCCGCCCTCGCCCTAGCTCCCACCCCACCCCCTCCTCCCTCGTCCTGACTTCTGTTTTCAGGGACAGACAGAGGCAAGCTCCTCCTCTTGGTGTGACGTCACAGGTACGCCCTTTCTGTCTAGGGAGGGGCTAGTTCCACAAAGGTGGGGTGGTGGCGCCACCAGCTGAAGGTTGCCACCCCCCAGCCTAGCTCTTGGGGCTCTCCTCCCCTGTCTCTTCTCCAGCCCCCTACCCCCAACCAGACAAGCTCAGCCGGGTGGGGAGAGCCCCGCCCCACTCTGGGACATGAGACTACACTTAGTAAGTGGCATCTAGTGTTCCTCCCTTGCTTGCTCCCTCCCTTCCTCCCTCCCTCCCTCCCTCCCTCCCTTCCAATACAGCCTCTAGAAAGGGGCCAGCTCTGCCCTTCAGACTCAGGAGTCCCTGATGAGGAAGAATTCAGTGTCCATGGAGGTGATGTCAGCTGGTCTACATTGTTGGTTGCCATGGTGACCAGTCTGTTTCCAAGGAAACCCTGAATCTTGCCTGCCCTCTTGCTACCTCCTTATCAGACCTGTATCATGTGACCTCTCAGCCAGGAGGAGACCTGGGCTTCTCCCCCACTTTGAAAAGCCAGGAGGGCACGGTCCTAAGTCCCCAGGGTGCTACCAAACAACAGGAGGTATGCACACATATCTATGTATGCACATGCTGAGAGACAGAGACAGAGAAGGGACTGACAGGCAGAAACAGAGAGATGGAGAGAGAAGCTGACTGCAGAGCAGGGGCTCTGTAAAGCAGCTGTGGGACAAGATGAGCCAGGAGGAGAGAAACCTGCCATCCATCAGGCCAGACAAAGGTTCACTGATCACCTCCCAGCCCGTTTACCAGCAAATCTGTCCCTAGCCCAAATGCATGGCTCAATTCTTGAATTTCCCAAGGAAGTCTCTGAACAGTAGGAATGCCATGCAGATCACAAGGACTTCAAGGATCACAAAGCACCTTTCACATGCCACATAAGGGGCAAGATCCACAAGAAAATAACAGAAACAGTTTAGAAGGAACCCAAAATAGGTACCTGAGAAACTACTCATTCCATGAGGAATACAGAGAATAAATAAAAATTCCATTGTCAAAAACCTCTCTTGCCAGAGTAGTGATGGATCTAAAAGACAGAATGAGCCATACATTTTTGAACATGGTCAATATGAGAATTTGTTTTGCATGACCATGCCAGTTAGTAAGCACCAGGTCATGGAAATTCTAGAATCACCTTTTTAACACCAATGCAATATTCACAACACACATGGCAGCTATGAATATGCTGGTGTAGTTGTGAATCACAAAATGTAACAAGCTCTCCACATGGAAAACAAAACCAAAGCATTTATTCAAATACCAGAAAACCAAGTACCAAAACCAGAAAGTCAAATTCATTACAGTAACCACAAAGTTGGTACACATAACCAATGAAGTGAACACCCACATTTCCAAGCCTTCCCAGACCTTCCCTCTGTCAGGCCTTCAAAATGAAACAGACTGCCTCAAGCAAGAATGCTCCTCTCTCAGTCACTGTAGCTCCTCAGCCTCCACACTGCTCCCAGAAGTTCTAAGTTCTTCTCAATTTTCTTCTCAGTTCTCATCAGTTCTCAGTTCAGTTAGTTCTCTTCTCTCTCTAGCAGCAGCTGCTCAGCCTCCATGCTGGTTGCTCCTAGAAGTTCCATCTCCCAGCAGTTCTGGCTCTCTACCTTGGGCTTTTCCTTACATATGGTGTTAGCTCCTCCATGTTCTGCCCTTCCTGTTACATCAGCAAGTTCATCCCACTGTGGGATTCACAAGTCCTGGATACTTGATACAATCATGAACTGAAACAAGGTGCTAAGTAGTTAAATAGCTGAAACAAAGTGTTTACTTCTGTTTCTTAAGGAACTTGAAACAAGGCCTGATTGCTTGCCAATACAAGAACCAGGGAAGATCTTCAAATTCCATTACTGTTACACCTTTGTACCTCCTCCCCCCCCCCCACCATCCACAATCAGAGGCTAAATGTCTTAGGATGCTTTGAAGTGTTGACAAAGGAAACTAGGAAGGAAGATACCTTGACCCTCCACAGTATTGACTAAATTACTATCAGGGATGCATCAGGGCAGCCATGGGCCAGTGGAGATCCACCTTGTCACTACCTTTCCAGGCAGGGAATAAGGGATCTGAACTGGGGGAACTAAGGCACTTACCATGCAGAAGGGGAGAAAAAATGAGCCCAGACTGGGCCAGTCTTTTCTTCTTAAGGACAGGGAGCACAGACAACAGAGAGAACTCTTTGGGCTCAGGATCAAGCCAGAAGGGGCAAACTCCTGGGCTAGGTGGTCCTCTTGTCCAAACCAGGGAGGCACCACTTGGACATTCACATGACAAGTGATTAAAAACCACTTATTAAGGTCCTATAATATTCCAAGCTCTATGTCAAGTGCTTGGTATACAAAGGCAAAAATGAGGCAAATCTTGTTCTCAAGGAGCATTTGTCCTATTGCTGCCCTCAAGGAGCTCACAATCTGATGATGAAGGCAAATATGAATATATACAATCAATATAGATATGTAGGACAAATTGAACATAGAGAAAAGGTATTGGGATCAAAGGGGGTTGGATAAGGCTTCCTGTAGAATATGGAATCTTAGAGGGGAATTGAAGGAAGTCAGGTAACTAAGGAGGCTGGGATGAGGAGGGAGAGCATTTCAGGGAAGTCGGCCAGAGAAAATGCCCAGAGCTGAGAAATGTTGCCTCTTATTCCTGGAACGGCAATGAGGGCAGGATCAGTGGATCTAGGAATATTCAGCATGGAATATAAAAAGACTGGAAAAAGGGATGTGGTTAGGTTGTGAAGGGCTTTGAGCACCAAGTGCAATTTTATATTTGATCTGGGAAGTGAGAGGGAGAGATCAAAACTTATTGAATAAAAGGGTGACGTGGTCAGACCTGAACTTTAGGAAAGCCACTTGGTGACTGGCAGAAGGATAGGTTGGAACAGGAAGAGGCCGGCACAGCCACCAACAGCCAAGGGCAAGGCGATGAAGGACATCACTAGAGCAGTGACTGAAGAAGCTAACCGAAGAAAACAATTCATTAAAAATTAGAATTGGGCAAGTGACTAATTGGGCAAGGCTAATGACTATGAGACATCAAGAATCAGTCAAACAAAATCAAAAGAATGAAAAAATAGAAGAAAATGTAAAATACCTCATTGGAAAAACAACTGATCTGGAAAACACATCCAAGAGAGATAATTTAAGAATTATTGGTCTACTTGAAAGCCATGATTAAAAAAAAGAGCTCAACAGCATCTTCTGAGGAATCATAGGGGTGGCTAGGTGGCATGGTGAATAGAGCACCAGCCCTGGAGTCAGGAGGACATGAGTTCAAATCCAGTCACAGACACTTAACACAAAACTAGCCGTGTGACCTTGGGCAAGTCACTTAACCCCAATTGCCCTACTTCCGCCCTCCAAAATAAAGGGCAAAAAAAAAAGAAAAGAAATCATGATGGAAAACTTCCCTGAGGTGCTAGAACCAGAGGGTAAAATAGTTATTGAAAGAATCCATTGATCACTTCCTGAAAGAGATCCCAAATTGAAAATGCCAAGAAATATTGTAGCCACATTCCAGAATTATCATGTCAAGGAAACAATACTGCAAGCAGCCAGAAAGAAACATATTGTGAAAGCACAGAAAGATTTATGCAGGACCTTGCAGCTTCTACAAATTAAAGATTGGAGGGCTTGGAATATGATATTCCAGAAGGCAAAGGAGCTTAAATTACATCCAAGGATAAGTACCCAGCAAAACTGAGCATAATCTTTCAGAGGAGGAGATGGACATTCAGTGAAATAGGGGAATTCCACAGTTTCCTGATGAAAAGATCAGAGCTTAATGGAAAACTTAATCCTCAAATAAAAGACTCAAGAGAGGCATAAAAAGGTAAACAGGAAAGGAAATAAAACCATATTATTCAATAAATCAAGCTGTTTACATACCTACATGTCAAGATGATACTTATAACTCTTGAGAGTTGTATCTTTATTACATCATATATAAAGGAAATAATAGATAGGGTGGGTTTAAGTTGAGTTTGATGTGGTGATAAAAAACCTAATTAAGCACTGAAAAAATATTGCAATAAGAGAAAAGGAGGAAGCAGAAGAGGGTAAAATACATCACACAAAGAGGCGCAAGTAGACATATTATGGTAGAAAGAAAGAAGGGAGGGAGATGAGCATTGCTTGAAATTTACTCTCATTGGATTTGGCTCAAGGAGGGAATAACATAATTAGTTAGGTATAGAAATCTACCTCACCCTATGGGCAGTTGGAGAGGAAAAGGGAAAAAAAGGGAAGGGGGACTGAAGGAAAGGAGGGCAGATTTAGGGAGGTGGTGTTCCAAAGCAAAACTCTAGTGAGGAGGGAAAGGAAGAAAGAAGAACAAAAAGTATAAACAGGGGAAGACGGGATAGGATAGAGAGAAAGACAAAGATAACTGTGAATGTGAATGGAATGAACTCTCCCATTAAATGAAAAGGGATAGCATAATGGATTAAAAATCATAATCCTACAATATGTTGTTTACAAAAAAACACATTTGAAACAGGGGGATAAAGGTAAAAGGCTGGAGTAGAATATATTATGTTTCAGCTGAAGCAAAAAAAAGCAAGGGTAGCAATCCTGATCTCAGACAAAGCATAAGCAAAAAATAGATCTAACTAAAAGAGATGAGGAAGGAAACTATATCCTGCTAAAAGGCACCATAGACAATAAAGCAATATCATTATTAAACATATATACACCAAGTACTATAGCATCCAGATGCTTGGAGAAGTTAAGGGATTTTCAAGAAGAAATAGACAGCAAAATTATACTATTGGGGGACCTCAACCTCCCCCTCTCTGAACTAGGTAACTCTAACCACAAATTATATGAGAAAGAAATTAAAGAGATGAATACAATTTTTGAAAAGTTAAAGACCTCCGGAGAACATTGAATGAGGATAGAAAGGAATATACCTTTTTATTCTCAGTGGTACATGGCATCTACACAAAACTGACCATCTACTAGGGCATCAAAACCTCACAATCCAATGCAGAATGCAGAATTATGAAATACATCCTTCTCAGATCGTGATTCACTAAAAATTGATGTAATAAAGGGCCATGGAAAGATAGACTAAAAATCAATTGGAAACAAAATAATCTAATCCTGAAGAATGACTAGGTCAAACAACAAATCATGAAAACACTCAATACCTTCATTCAAGAGAATGATAATAATGAGCCAACATACCAAAACTTATGGGATGCAGTGAAAGCAATTGTTAGGGGAAGTTTTATGTCTTTGAATGATTACATTAATTAAATAGAGGGGCGGCTAGGTGGTGCAGTGCATAGAACATAGAACACTGGCCTTGGAATCAGGAGGACCCGAGTTCAAATCTTACCTCAGACACTTATCACTTACTATCTGTGTGACCTTGGGCAAGTCATTTAACCCCAATTGCACTGCCTTTCCCCCTCCAAAAAGCAAATAATAAAAAATAAAATGGGGACAAAGGAGATCAATTAATTGGGTATGCAACTGAAAAAGCTAGAAAAAGAAGAAATTTTAAATCCCCAATTAAATACCAAACTAGAAATACTGAAAACCAAAGATGAGATTAATAAAGTTGAAACTAAGAAAATAATTAAATTAATAAACAAAACTAAAAGCTGGTTTTATGGGGAAAAACAGTAAAATTGATAAAACTTGGTAAATTTTACTTAAAAAAAGAAGAAAAAATAAAAAGGGTGAATTTGCCATCAATGAAGAGGAAATTAAAGCAATAATTAAGAATTATTTTGCCCAATTTATGATCATAAATTTGACAATCTTAGTGAAAAGGATGAATATTTACAAAACTATAAATTGCCCAGATTAACAGAAGAGGAAGTAAAATACTAAAATAATACCACCTCAGGAAAAGAAATTGAAGAAGCCATCAATGAACTTCCTAGAAAAAATCTCCGGAGTCAAATGGATTTAAAAGTGAATTCCATTAATCATTTAAAGAACAATTAATTCAATACTTTACAGACTATTTGGGAAAATTGGAGGAGTCCTACCATATTCTTATGATAGAAATATGGTACTGATACCTGTAATAGTAATGTAATTTGATTCCTTTGTATTGGCAAAGCTAACAGGTACTTAGCACTTAGTTTGAAATTAATTAGATCAAGCCTCTGTTAAGAAACAAAAGGTATGAACCCCTGTTGCTGACATAATAAGAAGTTGCTGATGTAACAGGGAGGAGCTCATAGGTATATAAGGAGAAGCCCTAGCTGGAATTTCAGATCTTCTTGGAGCCAGGTTCTGGAGGCTGAGGCAGAAAGACCCAGGCTGCAGAGAATGATTTTTATTTTGAGAAGCTGGATGAAGTGATTTTGATTCTGGGAACCAACTGAGACTTCTGCTGAAGACTTCCAAGGGCCAGCTAGAGCTGCTGAGGAGCTGCTAAGGAGCTGCTGAGGAGCTGCCAGAGGAAACATGACTGTGGCATCTGTACTTTGTCTGTTTGTGCCCTTGTTAAGCCTTGACTTCCCAGGAATAGAGACTGTGAAGGATTTAAGGTGGACTGGACACTGTGAGCTTCAGTGTGGAATGGGAACTGCATGGAGAGCTGAACAAGGAGCTGGGAGCTGTCTGCCTTTGAACCCAGGTGACAGTTTGGTGAATTCAGGTAGGAGCTGGGACCATGTGCCTTGAGTCAAGATGAAAAGACCTCTTCATGGGTACTGAGTAGTGATGAAATTGTGATTTACTTGTGACCCAGGGGTGGATGGCCTGTGTATTTCCCACTAACCCTCAAGAGGATACTGAATAGAGACTGATGACTTAGTAGTGACTGGATGATTGAACAGTGACTGATGATTGAATAGTGACTGATTTGTGACTTAGTGTTCCCCATGGGTGGAGAACTTTGACTATTATACTTTGTGACTCTTAAGGAGGCCTTGCCTCCTTAAGGATGATTGAATGATTGAGTTACTAAGTGAATGTACTTTTTTGAAAACTATTGTGACCACTTTGGTGAAAATGGGCCATTTTAGTGATAAGTCATTGTGAATGCTGTGTTTTGTTTTTCTGTGATAAGGTGTAACATTGTGGATGCTATACCTTGATTTTCTGTGAATGTTTTGCTCTGATTTGTTATTGAATAAATAGAGTGTTCACTATACTATGTAATCAGAACCTTGAAAGCTGTTCACAGTAACAGTTCTCTGGAAAGCTGCTCATGTGTGTGGCTTTACAATACCTAAACCAGAAAAAGCTAAAACAGAGAAAGAAAATTATAGACCAATTTCCCTAATGAATAAGGATACAAAAATTTTAAGTAAAATATTAGCAAAAAGATCACAGCAACCTATCACAAGAATAATACACTTTGATAAGGTAGAATTTATACCAGGAATACAGGACTGGTTCAGTATTAGGAAAATTATTGGCATAATTTATCATATCAACAACAAACCTAAAAGAAACCATATGATTATCTTAATAGATGCAAAAAAAAAATACTTTTGACAAAATATAGCACACATTCCTATTAAAAATGCTAATGAGCATAGGAATAAATGGAATCTTCCTTAAAATGATAAGTAACATCTACTTAATACTTTCAGCAAACATTATATGCAATGGGCATAAGCTAGATGCATTTCCAATAAGATTGGGGATGAAACAAGGATGTCCATTATCACCACTGTGGTTCAACATGGTACTAGAAATGTTAGCTTTAGCAATAAGAGAAGAAAAAGAAATGGAAGAAATTATAATAGGAAAAGAAGAAATTAAGTTATCATTCTTTGAAGACAATATGATGATATACTTCCCCTTCAATGCCCCTGATCTGATGGGTTGAGGGGCAAGTAGGGCCAGAGTAACTAATTAAAATAGAGAATGTAGCCTCCATATCAATTAGAAATCGGGTAACCTTACCTTTGAACTCAATGCTTGCCCAAGGCTTAGCAAGGGAGATGTAGAAAGTGGGGGCACTGCCAAGCCTCAGGATTCCCCATCATTCCAAGTCTTGAGAAGACTGGAGGACAGGGAGGTGGCTCTATCACTTTTCTAACCTCAGGGATCATCCTTCTTCCAATGTCCCAGCTGGTCAAATGGGCACAGTTCTGCTTCCTGGGGCTCCCTCTGGGGGGCACCCTGGAGGGGCACTCCCTTGGACAAGTGACCCTCCTTGTGGCATTGAAAGCAAGTTTCCCCATTGCCCAAGTGACTGGGCTGCCTCTGAGGAGGTGCCCTGGAGGGGATTTTCCTGACCATGGCAACAGCCAAGAATTGAGCATGTTCTGTCTCTGGTGTGTGTCCTTCCTTCTTTCTCCTCCACTGCAGCTAGGTCCCTGTTGTTAAAGACTCCAAAAGCCATCTCCAGTAATTGGGCCTGAGGTGTTTGGGGTTCTATTACAGGTGGGCAAGATGAAATTACCAATACTATAAAGGAATATGTTGAGGCAGGGGCATTAGATCCTACAATCACTGGATGGAATAATCCTATCTGACCAGTATGAAAGTCAGAGGGGATGTGGAGAATGACAGTGGATTATAGACAATGGAATAAGGTGACTCCCACCTTGTATGCTGCTGTTCCAGATACTGTCACCTTAATAGAAAGGATCCAGAAATATGGTGGGACTTGGTATGCAGTTGTTGATTTAGCCAATACTTTCTTTACTATTCCAATAGATGCTAAACAAAGCTTTCACTTGGCAGGGCAGACTATATACTTTCACCCACTTGTCACAAGGATATCTGTATAGCCCCACTATTTGTCATAGGATTGTGGCTAAACATTTGGATGAATTAGAGCTACCTGGTATACAATTTACCCACTACATAGATGATATTATGGTACAGAGAAAAGATGTAAAAGAAGTAGAGAAGAGTTTGATGCTTTTAACTGAGCATATGAAAAGCAAAGGGTAGAAATTAACCCTGTAAAGATTCAAGGACCAGCTCAAAATGTAAAATTTGAGGACTGAGAGATTCTTCCACAAACCCAACAAAGGATTCAGGTTTTTCCTATCCCTACTAATAAGAAGGAGACCCAAAAGTTTATATGATTATTTGGATATTGGAGGCACCACATTATGCATCTGGGACAGATTTTGAAACCCCTTACCCCAAGATTAAGGGTCCTATTTGCTTGAGAGGGAATGATGAGGTGCTTGTTCTCAAGCCCCACCCTAAGATATTGTTTTTTTGTGTGTGTTTATTGTGTGTTATCTTTGTTATATTGCTGTAAAATTCTGTTGACACCAGTTACCCCTAAACTCCAATTGACCTATATAAGCGATATGAAAGATCTTGGGGTCAAATGTAATTACAATGGGAATTTGAAGATCTTCCCAACCTTAATAGGCCAGGGAAGATAATGTAATCACATAGAGTCTGCAGTAGAAGGAGCTTGCTGAAAGGGTGTAACAGGAAGGCTGGGGCAGGAAGGAGCAGGGGAGAGTGTGAGCAGAGCTGGGAGCAAGCACTGAAGGGACAGAACAGCTAGCATGAGTGAGATAGGGGCATTTTTGCTTAAGGGATCCTGTTTTGTTTTGAAGGCCTGATGGAGAGAAGGCTTGGGGATGTTGGTGCTCACTGCATTGGTTATGTGTCCCAACTTCTTGGTTGCTATGATAGATTTGACTTTCTGGTGTTGGGATTTGATTTTCTGGTGTTTGAATAAATGTTTTGGTTCTGTCTTCCACACAGAGAATCTGTTTTATTTTGTGATTCAGAACTACGCCAGCATATTCATAGCCACTGTGGGCTCTCTGAATATTGCATTGGTGTTACAAAAATAAACCCATAGAAATCATCAACATTTCTATATTTTATCAACAAATTCCAGCAGCAAGAGATTGTAATGGGAATGCAGATTTGGAAGATCTTCCCTGCCCCTAGGCTAAAGTGCACCTGAAGCCTGGGGTGGGAGGCTTGTTTTTCAGTAGATACTTCTTGATTGGCCAGTGAGTCAATAAGGTTGTTACATTCTCTGAGCCAGGATAATGTATATAAGCCCTGATGTGTAGCTTTGTTTTGGGGGCTCACTTTGAGAAGTGTTCTGTGATTTGATATGGATTCTGGGAAGCCGTTGTCTGGAGCCCCCCTGGCTTTGAAAAACCCAGATGTTGAAAACCAGATGTTGATTTGGTATGGATGTTGGACATTTGTATATTTGGTTGGACAGTTTGGAAAGCTGTCTACTTGATCTGTTTCTGTCTCGATAATTCTTCCTGTATACTTTGAAGTTCAGGGTGCTGACCTTTTTCCCCTGAACAAGGTAAACGATATATTTCTGACTGATTAAAGTAAGCTTGTTAACCCATTTTGAGTTGCTTTCCTTTAACAAAGCAGATCCAAGAACCTGTATGGGCAGCCACCCTGAGGATGCTTGGGGTGCTTGCTGCTACAGAGATTGAAAGAGAAATTCCATTTAAAATAATGGTAAACAATTGAAAGAATAATGATTGATCAATAATCAATAATTAATCAATATTATAAGTTCTTCCATGTCCTCTATGTGACCCTTGAGGACTGCCAAAAACACTAACTCAAATCCTGAGAATTATTGGAACAAGGAAATAGCTAAAGTCAACAAGCTTGCAAGACTGGGAGCCCAGCCAAGCTCCCCCTTTTTTATGATAAAGAAGCATGTTTTCGGAAAACAAGGCCAAGTTCTCACAAAACACACTTCATATAGATAGAAACTGATATCCCTCTTGGGTTTTGGCTAAATCCAGGTGTGTATGGTCTATGTTTCATATTTTTGTCTTGGCTTTGTGCTTTCTTTGTTCCAACTAGTACTAAAGAACTGTACATACTCTCTGACTTTGGAGTCTTACCCATGTAGAGGACACTCTACCTGGGACTTTCCCATTGGGATCCTGATCAGCTGTCCAGGGGCTCCCCAGCTGGAGGGATCAGGAGTTGGTGCTTCCCTGAATTGGTGATATTTTCTATTTTTGTTATTATCTGTATTTTACTGCTTATCTACACTTATGTGTAGTGTTGCTTATTTTATGTTTCTCTTGTTATCAAAATCACTGTAGTATTCCTATGCTTATCTGATTGTTAGTTATCAAATAAAGCTTCTATTTCATTTGGAGGGTGTGACTTATTGTGGGGGCCTATCGAAACCACTTTCCCATTAACAATACAACAATATCAAATACTTGGGAGTCTACCTTCTAAGACAAACCCAGGAACTATATGAACACAATTACAAAAGACTTCACACAAATAAAGTCAAATCTAAATAATGGGAAAAATATTAAGTGCTCATGAGCAGGCTGAACCAATATAATAAAATGACAGTACTACCTTAATTAATTTAATTATTTAGTGTCACATCAATTTAACTACCAAAAATTATTTTATAGAGTTAGAAAAAATAAAATAATTCATCTGGAAGAACAAAAGGTCAAGAATATCAAAGGAATTAATGAGAAAAATGTGAAGGATAAGTTTGCTTATATTAAATGAAAAAGCTTTTGCCCAAACAAAACCAATGTAGCCAATATTAGAAGGAAAACAGAAAGCTGGGGAATTTTTTTTACACTCAGTTTATCTTTTAAAGGCCTCATTTCTCAAATTTTTAGAAGATTGAGTCAAAATTATAAGAATACAAGTCATTCCCTTCTATATAAATGGCCAAAAGATAAATAGGCAGTTTTCAGAAAAAGAAATCAAAGCTAGAGTCAAATGAAAAATGCTCTATAATACTATTGATTAGAAAAATGTAAATTAAAACAATTAAAAAATGTAAATTAAAACAATTTAAAAAAATTAAAAGCACCACATCAAACTATCAGAATAGCTAATATGACAGAAAAAGGAAATTACAAATGTCGGAGAGGATGTTCTAAAATTGAGACACCAATGTACTGGTGATGGAGTTATCACAATGATCCAACCATTCTGAAGAACAACTTGGAACTATGCCCAAAGGGCTACAAAACTCTCCATACCCTTTGACCCAGCAATACCACTACTAGGCCTATATCTTGAAGAGATTTAAAAAAAAAAAAAGGAAAAAAGGTCAGAATCCATTGGGAGACAGAGCATGGCAGAAGCCAGCCCAGGAAAGTGTCCATGTGGGTCTGGTCAAGGGGAACGTGGAGCATGTGCAGGCTGCAGCAGCTTGGACTAGAAAGCAGACTACAGCCTAGAGAAGGAGCCCCAACCGGCCAGATTCACCCATTCCAAGGGCGATTTTCAGCCATCTTACCAGCATCTCACAACTCACCACAGGATGGGAGGTTCAATTGGAGCCAGGTAAGAGAAAGCTCAGGGCCCGCAACAGAGACAGCAGCTTCTCCTGGGGCTATCAGCCCCAAGCCTGGAAATTTAGAAATCGCCTGCCTAATTTTCCAGGGGCTAGGATTGCAAAGTAAACTCTGGCTGCTCTGATTCCCCCTCCCTGACCTAGAAAACCCTGAGATGAGTGTCCCACCCAGAGTGAAATCCTGTGATAGTGCAAATAGCCTTGGGCTTAGGAGTCACTGAGAACACTGGGACAGCAAGGAATCTGAAAAGAAGAGGGTGAGGGGTCCCAACAAGCCCTACCTCACCTGATCAGCAAAAGCCTGCCTGAGTGGTAGCCCAGGGGCATAGAGGCAGAAATCTGAAGTGTCTAGATCACCCCTCCTCCACAGATTATTCTGTGAGCCTGAGAGTAACTCAGGGGAAACACTGAGACTCCTGGCCTTGGCCTCAATCTAGACACCGAGAGGCTACAGCACACAAAGTCAACAACCAGGCCCTTAGCTCTGAGCCTGAGAAATTAGGAAATAGGAAATTACAATGGGAAGGAAGGAAGCTGAGAAGGAGAAGGGAAAGGCAAGAAAATCAATTAGAGCTTATTATAGCGATCAAGAACAACCAAAAACAGAGGACAACATCACTCACATCTGAGACCACAGAAGGAAATAAGAACTGGTCTCAAGCCCAAAAAGCATTCTTGGAGGATCTCAAGAAAGATTTTAAAGTCCAAATTAGGGAAGTAGAAGACAAATTTAAATCTACAGTGACCAAATTGGAAAAAAAGTCTCACCAAAGGAAAAAAAAATCCTTAAAAAGTAACATTAGTGAACTAATTGGAGAAAATACCTCCCTAAAAAAGGGCCTTCAAAAACTAACTGAAGAGAGTAATTTACTAAAAATTAGAATCAGTCAAATTGAAGCTCAGGACTCTATGATGCATCAAGAGTCAATCAAACAAAACATGAAGATTGAAAAATTGGAAGAAAGTGTAAAATATTGCACTGGAAAAACAACTGACCTAGAGAACAGATCAGAGAGATAACTTAAAAATTATTGGTCTACCAGAAAGCCTTGATGAAAAAAGCAGCCTGGACAACATCCTCCAAGAGATTGTCAAAAAAAAACTGTCCTGAAGTCCTAGAATCAGAAGGTAAAATAGTTATTTAAAGAATTCACCACACTCTTCCTGAAAGAGATCCCAAATTGAAAACTCCAAGAAATATAGTAGCCAACTTCCAGAATTACAAGATTAAGGAGAAAATACTGCAGGCAGCCAAAAAGAAACAATTCAAATACCATAGAACTACAGTCAGGATTACACAGGACCTAGCATCTTCTTCATTAAAAGATTGGATGGATTGGAATTTGATATTTCCTAAGGCAAAAGAACTAGGACTGCAACCAAGGATCAACTACCCAGCAAAACTGAGCATAATCTTTCAGGCAAGGAGATGGTCATTTAAAGAAATAAGGGACTTCCAGATTTACTTGATGAAAAAGCCAGAGCTCAATGGAAAATCTGATCTCCAATTACAAGACTCAAAAAAGACATAAAAAGGTAAACAAGGAAGACACACACTCACACATATAAACATGCATACGCACACTCATGCAAACAAGCACATAACTTGGGATGCAATAAGAGCAAAATGTTTACATCCCTATATGAAAAGCTGATAACTGTCAATATTGAAATTTATATGATTATCATGACCTTTAAAAGGGTTATACATAGATAGAGGGTGTGGGTATAAATGAACAAATCTAATGATAAAAAAAGAAAAGCCTTATTAAGGGGGTCAAAGGGACTGCAATGGGATAAAAGGAAAAGATAAGACAGAAAAAGGTAAATCATGCCATACAAAGAGGCTTAAAAACACACTGAAGTAGAAGGGAAGGAAAGGAACATCATTTGAACATTATTCTCTCTGGTTCTGGTTCAAAGAGGGATCAACATAATTAGTTAACTTTAAGATTCTAACATGAAAAGATATGAAAGCTCATAGAGGGAAAGGAGGGAGGGAGAGGAGCAATGTATGACATTTACTCTCATTGGTTTGGGGTCAAAGGGGGAATAACATACTCTGATAAGTATAAAAATCTGTTGTGTCCTATAGGCAGTAGGAGACAAATGGGGGGGACAAAAAAGGGGGGATTAGAGGGGAGGGAAATAGTATTAAGGGAAGAGGGTAGGTAAAGTAGGGGGTATCACAGGGAGGGAACACTGAGGGAGGTGGTGATCAAAAGGAAAACCCTTAAGGAAGGAAGGGAGAAGGAAGAAACAAAAACATAAGAAGGGGAGGGAATAGGATGAAGGGAAAGAGACAGATAGTCATCATTACTGTGAATGTGAATGGGATGAACTCTCCCATAAAACAGATGCAGAGAGTGGAATGGATTAAAATTTATAATCCTACAATATGCTATCTACAAGAAACACATTTGAAAGAAAGGAATACCCACAGGGTAAAGGTAAAAGGCTGGAGTAAAATATATTATACCTCAGCTAAAGTAAAAAAAAAAAAAAAAGCAGGGGTAGCAATCCTTATCTCAGATAAAGCAAAAGCAAAAATTGATCAAATTAAAAGAGATAAAGAAGGAAACGATATCCTGATAAAAGGCAACATCGAGAATGAAGCAATATCATTACTTAACATATATGTACCAAGTGGTATAGCATCCAAATACCTAGAGGAGAAGCTAAGGTAATTAGAGGAAGAAATAGACAGCAAAACTATACTAGTGGGGGACTTAATCTCCCCCTCTCTGAATTTGATAAATCCAATGTCAAAATAAACAAAGAAGTTAAGGATGCAAATAGAATTTTAGAGGGCTAGATATGATAGATCTCTGGAGAAAACTGAATGGGGATAAAAAGGAATCACATTTCATCTCAGCAGTTCATGGCACATACTCAAAAATCAAGCATGTACTAGGGCATAAAAACCTCACAATTCAGTGCAGAAAGACAGAAATATTAAATGCATCCTTCTCAGATAATGATGCAATAAAAATTATATGCAATAAAGGTACATGGAAAGAAAGAGTAAAAACTGATTGGAAATTAAACAATTTAATCCTAAAGAATGAGTGGGTCAAACAAGAAATCATAGAAACAATCAGTAATTTCATTCAAGAGAATGGCAATAATGAGACAACATGCAGTTTTATATCCCTGAGTGCATACATGAATAAATTAGAGAAAAGGGAGGTCAATGAATTGGACATGCAATTGAAAAAGCAAGAAAAAGAACTAATTGAAAACCCCCAATTAAATACTAAATTAGAAATACTGAAAACAAAAGGAGAGATTAATAAAATTGAAATTAAGAAAACTATTGAATTAATAAATAAAACTAAGAGATGGTGTTCTGAATAAACCAATAAAATTGAGAGACCCTTAGTCAATATGATAAAAAAAAGAAAGAAGAAAACCAAATTATGAGTATTAAAAATCATAAGGGTGAATCTACCTCTAATGAAGAGGAAATCAAAACAATAACTAGGAATTATTTTTCCCAACTGTATGCACATAAATTTGATAATCTTATTGAAATGGATGAATATTTAAAAAATACAAGTTGCCTAGATTAACTGAAGAGGAAGTAAATTACTTAAATAACCCCATCTCAGAAAAAGAAATCAAACAAGCCATCAGTGAACTCCTTAAGAAAAAATCTCCAGGGCCAGATGGATTTACTAGTGAATTCTATCAAACATTTAAAGAACAATTAATTCCAGTACTCTTCAAACTATTTAGGAAAACTAGTGAAGAAGGAGTCCTACCAATTATTTTTATGGCACAAATATGGTACTGATACCTAAATCAGGAAGAGATAAAACAGAGAAAGAAAATTATGGACCAATTTCCCTCATGAACATAGATGCAAAAAATTTAAATAAAATATTAGCAAAAAGACTGCAGCAGCTTATCACAAGAATAATACGCTTTAATCAGGTAAGATTTTTTCCAGGAATGCAAGGATGGTTTAATATTAGGAAAACCATCAGTATAATTGATCATATCAACAATAAAACTAGCAGAAACCACGTGATCATCTCAATAGATGCAGAAAAGGCTTTTGACAAAATACAACACCCATTCCTATTAAAAACATTAGAAAGTATAGGAATAAATGGAGTCTTCCTTGAAAAAATAGGTAGCATCTATTTAAAGCCACCAGCAAGTATTATATGTAATGGGAATAAGCTAGAAGCATTTCCAATAAGATCAGGGGTGAAACAAGGGTTCCCACGATCACCCCTCTTATTCAATCTGGTACTAGAAATGTTAGCAGTAGCAATTAGAGAAGAAAAAGAAATTGAAGGAATCACATTAGGCAATAACAGAGACCAAGCTATCACTCTTTTCAGATGATATGATATACTTAGAGAATCCTAGAGAATCAAGTACAAAACTACTTGAGACAATAAATAAATTTGACAAAGTTGCAGGATATAAAATAAACCCACATAAATCCTCAGCATTCCTGTATATTCCTAATGAAATTCAACAGCAAGAGATAGAAAGAGAAATCCCATTTAAAGTTACTGTAGACATTATAAAATATTTGGGAATCTACCTGCCAAAACAAACCCAGGACCTATATGATCACAACTACAAAACACTTTTCACATAAATAAAGTCAGATCTAACTAATTGGAAAAATATCAATTGCTCGTGGCTGGGTCGAGCTAATATAATAAAAATGACAATTTTACCTAAATTAAATTATATATTTAGTGTCATACCAATCAATCTACCAAAAACCTACTTTCTAGAGGTAGAAAAAAAATAGTAACAAGATTCATTTGGAAGAACAAACACTCCAGAATATAAAGGCAATTAATGAAAAGAAATGCTAGGGAAGGTTGACTACATATACCAGGTTTTAATCTGTATTATAAAGCAGCAGTCATCAAAACTACTTGGTACTGGCTGAGGAACAGAGTAGTGGATCAGTGGAATAGATTGGGCACACAAGACTCAGTAGTTAACAACTATAGTAATCTATTGTTTCATAAACCCAAAGACCCCAGTTTTGGGGATAAAAACTCACTATTTGACAAAAACTGCTGGGAAAACTGGAATATAGTATGGCAGAAACTGGTCATAGACCATTATCTAATACAATATATCAAAGTGGAGTCGAAATGGGTACATACATGATCTAGGTGTAAAAGTTGATACTGTAAGCAATCTTGGAAAGCAAGGAGTAGTTTATCTGTCATATTTGTGGAGAGGCGAAGACTATGTGACCAAGTAAGAATTAGAGAGCATTATAAAATGCAAAATGGATAATTTTGATTACATTAAATTGAAAAGCTTTTGTACAAACACAGTCAATATAACCAAGATTAAGAGGGAGGTAGGAAATTGGGAAAGAATTTTTACAACATTTGTCTCTGATAAAAGACTCAGTTCTAAAATATACAGAGAATTGTGTCAAATCTGTAAGAATACAAGTCATTCCCCAATTGATAAATTGTCAAAGGATATGAACAAGCAGTTTTCAGAGGAAGAAATTAAAACTATCTATAAGCATATGAAGAAATGCTCTAAATCACTATTGATTAGAGAAATGCAAATCAAAACACCCCTGAGGTACCACATCTCATCAGTCAGATTGCCTAAGATGACAAAACAGGAAAATGAAAAATGCTGGAGAGGATGTGGGCAAATTAGAACACCAATGCATTGCTGGTGGAGTTGTTAACTGATCCAACCTTTCTGGAGAGCAATCTGGAATTATGCCCAAAGGGCTATAAATAATTTCATACCTTTTGACCCAGCAATACCACTTCTATCATTATTTTCCAAAGAGATCACAGAAGTGGGAGGAAGACCCATATGTACAAAAATATTTATAGCAGCTCTTTTTGTGGTGGCAAAAAATTAGAAATTAAGGGGGTGCCCATCAATTCAGGAATGGTTGAATAAGTTGTGGTATATGCATGTAATGGAATACTATTTTGCTATAAGAAATGAGGAGCAGATGGACTTCATATTTACCTGGAGAGGCTTATATGAACTGATGCTGGGTGAGAAGAGTAGAGCCAGGAGAAATTTGTACACAATTACAGACACAACATATGTGTGATCACCAACTTTGATAGACTGTACTCTTCTCAGCAATGCAGTAATATGTCAATCTCAAAAGGTTCATGATGAAGAGAGATGTCTACATCCAGAGAAAGAACTGAGTATAAATCCAGATTGAAGCAAACTACCTGATGTTTTTGGGTTTTTTTTGTTTGGTTTTGTTTCCTCTTTACCATTGTGCATTCCATCTGATACAATTCATCTTTATAACCTGACTAATGTCTAATGTGCAAGTATTGTAGATCCTATACTTGATTGTATGCTGTCATAGGGGGGAGGTGTAGAAGGGAGAGAAAATTTGAAACTCAAGGAATTGTGGAATTGAATTTTGTAAACTAAAAGTAAACAAACAAATTAATAAAGACAAAAAAAGATTTAAAAAATTAAAAAAAATCATTAATCAGCTGTCAGATTTCAATGCCATTGTAGCTTGAAATAGGATAGGAATTCTAATTAACCAAATATTTAAATACAGTTGGGTGTTTTTTTATTTTAGAATAAAGGCATTAAAAACTAAAAAAAGGGAAAAAAACTTATTTGTACAAAAATGTTTATTGCATCTCTTTTTATGGTGGCAAATTGAGGGAATCTATCATTTGGGGAAAGGGTGAACAAATTGTAGTATATGATTGTGATGAAATACAATTGTGCTGTAAGAAGTGATGAGCAGGATTATTTCCGAGAAATATGGAAAATTGAACTGATACAGTGAAGTGAGCAGAACCAGTAGAACATTGTACCTAGTAAAACTAATATATGATGATAAACTGTGAATGGCTCAGCAATACAATGTTCTAAGACAATATCAAAGGACATATGATGCAAAATACTATAAACTTCTAGAAAAATAATCGATGAAGTCTGAATATAGATTAATCATACTATTTTCCCTTTCTTTCCTTTCTGGGTTTTTTTTTCTTTTGGTCTATGTTTTCTTTCACAACATAACTAATATGGAGTATGTGGGTGTTCAAGGAAGAACAGCACCTCTCGTGTGAGTTTGTTGAGCTCTTTTCAGGGCTGCTCACCAACCTTTGGTGTTCACCTGTGGCTCCACGAAGTTGTAGCATGCAGTGTCCACACATCAGTAAATCATCTCAGGAGATGAACTAAACCAGGATGAGTGTAACCAAAGGGCTTCAGACTTGTCAGTGACTTAGAGGGGTGTCTATCCTAAGCATGTCAAGACTTCCCGTGATGAAATGGGTAGATGAGAACAATTTGTTCCAGTGGCCAGTAAGGCAGATGAAGAAGGTGCTGGGGAGAGCTCAGGGTTTGGCTAGACACTGAAGACACCAAGGTCATTCACTGCATCCTGGGCCATGGCCAGTCATCCTGACTTTTGTCTTGCCATTGGCTTTCAATGACTCCAGAAGACAGTGAGGCTGACAACTTTGTTCAACTTTGCCTCACTTAAATCCAATTCACCGGCAAGTCAAGACATCACCCTGTGATGTCACAGATCCTCTTTGAAAAAAAAAAGACAACTAGCAACAACAATATGGAAGTATTTTGCATGATTGCATATGTATAACCTGTCGAGGGCCAGTCTCTGGTTCAGGATTTCTCCTAAGCCAGTCCCCTGTGAAGTCTATATTATGTATTAAGATTTGCTCACCATCTCTTCCTGACTTGCAGGAGATTAGGATGTGATAACTGAGCTGTGAACCAGACATAGATGCATGCAAGGGAACAAGGATATTAAAACATATGGAAATGGCATAAGTCAACAAGGACATAAAAACATACAAATATGCTAAATGTACAAGGATAGTAAATATTTTTGCATGTATTCCTAAGAGATAATTGCTTTGCATTCATTATATAAACCCTGCCCTCTGACCAATAAATCGGAATTGTCATAACAGATCTCCCCTGGCTCGTGTCCATCATTCCACACTTCTCAGTTTGGCCTGTGCCTGTTTTGATGCAGGCATCAATAACCTATATCATATTGCTTGTCATTTGAGTGAGGGAGGGGGAGAGCGGAAGGAGGGAGGGAGGGAATTTGGAACTCAGAATTTTAAAAGAAGTTTAAAATTGTTTTCATATGCAATTGGGAATATGTTATTTAAAAATAAATATATGTTTATACAAATTTTTATAAAAGATTCTATGGTGAAGACATTTTCACATTTAGTCAATCCATCAAGAAGTATTTTTAAGTGTTTACTATATGCTAGGTGGGGCAGCTAGGTGGTGCAATGGATAAAGTGCCAGGCCTGGAGTCTGGAGGATCTGAGTCCAAATATGGCCTCAGGCATTTACTAGCTGTGTGATCCTTGGCAAGTCACTTAACCCTGTCTGTTTTTCTTCATCTGTAAAATGATCTGAAAAAGGAAATGGTAAGCCACTCCAGTATCCTAGGGTGCAATGAGGGAATAGTTGAAAATTTGGGGCAGTCTTTTCTCTCTGAGGATAGGGAGTACAGACAACAGAGAGAACTCTCTGTGCTCAAGATGAAGCCAGAAGGGGCAAACTCCTGGGCTAGGTGGTACCCTTGCCCAAAGCAGGAAGCAGCCATTGGGCATTCAAACCCACCTATCTAGCACTATAGAAGAAAGCTCTTATGACTAAGTATGAATTTGCCTCATTCTTCCAGAAAATTAACTTCACTGTGAGGGATAAGACTATCTCATCTCAATTACAATTATACACCAAATGTTAGGGGTGAGCCTAATGTTTAGACATTGAGATGAAATGAAGCACTCTTTGTATCATTAAATAGTTAACAAAAGGGAGTTTACTTTGCTCTCTTCTGGCATTGTTATGCAACAAGAATACAGAGGTACCTCCATATACCAAGGTAAGGTCAAAATGGATGAAAGCTTTACATATTAAAGGTGCTATAAATAGGGGAGCATAGAAAAATGTACCTGTCAGATCTATGGATAAGGGTAGAGTTTATGAACCAATGAGATAGACAGCATCAGAGAAAGTAAAATAGACAATTTTGATTACATGAAATTAAAAGATTTTACAAAAAACAAAACTAATGCAGTCAAAATAGAAAGAAAAAAGGAAACTGAAGGAAAAATAGGGAATTGAGCCAAATTTATGAGAATGAGAGCCATTCCTCAGTTGATAGTCAAAGTATATAAACAAGTAATTTTTCATGAAAAAAAAATGCTCTAATCACTACTGACTAGAGAAATGCAAATTAAAAGAACTCTGAGGTACCACTTCACACTTATCAATTTTGCTCAGAAAAGAAAAAAATGACAAATGCTGGAAGAGACATGGAATCATTGGACACCAATGTATTGTTAGTGGAAATGTGCAGATTGAAGCATACTGTTTTTATTTTCTTGATTTTTCTTTTTTTTTTTTTTGTCTGTGTTTTCTTCTGCTATGTAGCTACTATCAGAAGAGGCTTAGGTCTTTCCCCTGCATGTTTACAAAATTGAGCTCCAGCAAGGAGGGGGAGGAGCATACCCAGGACACCACTGGTTGCAGAAGCCAAGCTACAGGGCATCATTGTACCAGTGTGGTTATTATAGCAATGCCACCATAGCCATGTAGAGACACCAGCAGGGTCTGAACTCCCTCAGGGAAATGGTTAAATGCACCTTTATCTCTTAGAGTCCTTAGCTTCCTAAAGGGGGGGGGGGGGAGTTCTGCCAAGGCTGCGCTGTAGCTCCCCACCCCAGTTATTTCTGTTCTTATTTTTCAAAGCAAGTTCTCTAAAAGAGACTGTTCATTTGGGCCTTTTTATCCTTACCATCTAACAATGGTTTCTTTTAAAAGCAAGCATTTATTAAGGGACTATTAAGTGCCAAGAATTGTGATAAACACTTGACAAATATCTCAGATAATCCTCACAACAACCCCTTGAGGTAGGTGCTATTTTTATTTCCATTTTAAAATGAGGAAACTGAGGCAGCTTAGTTTTGGACACATCCACGGGAAAGACCTAAGCCTCTGAGTTAAGTGATTTGTCCTAGGTCACACAGCTAGTAAATGTTTGACATAGGATTTGAATTTAGGGCTGCCTAAATCCAGGTCTCACACTAAGCCATGGTAGTTACTTAGTTAACATTTGTAGGCCTCTGGCCACGGGGCGGGGTGGGAACCAAAAAGGTTGCGGAGGTCTGCCTCAGTGCTTTGGGCTCCAGTCCTAGCTCAGCCCGCCCCCAGCTCACTTTATCCCGAGCCTCAAACCCGGCCTAGTCCCGGCTCCCCTCCTCCCTCCCCTCTGCCCTGCCCACTCCCATCCTCCCGCCTTTCCCCATTCCCCTCTGGAGCCAGCTGCGCAAGCTAGATTTAGCAGCGCCGATTACGTAATGAGGACGCCGACGGCGCGGGGAAAGGACGTCACTGCGATGGCGGCGTTGGACATGGCTCAGGACGGAATGGCTGTTTCAGGCTTCATCCTCTTCGTCGTACCGTGGCCCATTAATTTATTTCGTGTCCATTACCCACGTTTACATCTCAACAAGAAGGCAACAAACAGCTATAGAGCAAAGTGCCTGGTATCACACTATTGAAACCGTTTGGAAATTTTCTTTGAATTGCATTATCTTTTTGTGTACAAGATCACTATGATCCAGCTATTGATATATTCTTGACAAGTAGCCGATTGCCGATGCTAGATTGTTTGTAGGCTGCAAGAGGGTTGGGATTAATACTCAAATTAATAATTTATGCCAGTACATAAAGTTGTAAAATATTAGCCTGTATGGATTTGGGATAGTGGAGCCAAAGTAATTCCAGACATACTTAGGGACCTGGTTAATCAAATAACAAAAAAAGTGGCTTTGGTGGTCTACCTTATGTTGCAGACAGGGTTTTGCTGCTGCATTAGAACAGGTTGCCTCCCTCCCTCCCTCCCTCCCTCCCTCTCTTCCTTCCTTCCTTCCT
>NW_027187282.1:745525-812628 GCF_028583685.1 Petaurus breviceps papuanus | reverse complement strand
TCCTTCCTTCCTTCCTTCCTTCCTTCCTTCCTTCCTTCCTTCCTTTCCCTTCCTCTCAGGTTTACTGCCTAGATTTATTTTTTAAGGACCATGTGCCTTAAACCCAAATCACTCTGACTTTCTTTGATTGACCAACAATAGGTCCCAGCCCAAGCCCCACTTGGTCATCTTTTGAGTGCAGATGGCTCTGAGTAAGCCAATTGTTTCTGTTTTGGCCAGAAACCCCGAGGGTCTGTCCCTCCCAAGTTGATTTTTTTTGACCAGGTAAAAGCTGTCATTCTCCACCTCATTTCTTACCTAGCCTTAATCACTGGGAAAGACCTTAGCTTAAAAAGACCAAAGTCTCTCAGTGCATTCAGGGCCATCTCCAGTCATCCTAATGTTTATCTTAAAACCAATTCACTTGCAAGTTATGACATCACCTTCCTGATGTCATGGTCCTCTTCAAGAACAAAAGGGAAACAACATTCCCACTCTTTCACTTATTTTCATTCTCTTCCTGTGAACTGGCTCTTTGCTATTTCCTGCTAATATGTTCATGTCTTTTCCATTCTGAAACACAAAACCCTCCACTGATCCCTTCACCCTGATAACTTTCATTCATATATCTTCTGCCCCTTATGTCTAAAATCCTTGATAAGATTGTCTACAATAGGTGCCTCCATGTCCTCTCCTCTCACTCTCATAACCCTTTACATTCCAGCTTCTGTATCTCATCATTCCAATAAAACTGCTATCTCCAGTTACCCATGATCTCTTAATTGCTGAATCCATAGCCTTTCTCAGTCCTCATTTTCTTTGACCTCTCTGTAGCCCTTGATACTTGACTGCTTTCTTCTTGATACCTTCTTCTCTCTAGGTTTTCTGGACACCCCTCCTAGTTTTCTCCTACCCATCTGACTGCTCCTCCTCTGTCTTCTTTGCCAGATCTTTATCCAGTTCATACCCTTTAAGCAGAAATGTTCCACAAGATTCTCTGTAATTATAATAATAATATATAATAATAATTATAGATTACTTTGTAATCTAATCATCTCCCATGAATTTAATTAGCATCTCTGGGTTGATGGTTCTCCAATTGACCTATATTTCTCTAGCCTTTCTACTGAATTCTGATATTCTATTTCCAACTGTCTTTCAGACATCTTGAACTGGATGTTCAGCAAACATCTTAAACTCAGTATGTTCAAAGGAAACTCTTTGTCTCTCCCCTGAAACTCTGCTCTCCCTCTTGCCTTCCCTGTTGCTGGAGAGGACAACCCATCCTGATCCCAGCCCTCACACTTGCACCCCAGGGGTTACCCATGACTCCTCACTATCTCACCCCCACATCCAATCTTTCATCTAGGCTTGTCAATTTTACCTTTGTGACACCTCTCACATATGCCCCTTTCTCTTCTCTGATACCACCATTGCTCATCCCCTCACCCTTGGCCTACTGCCCAGCCTGCTGGTGGCTCTGCCTGCCTCCAGTCTCTCCCTGAAGTGCAGGTCTGACCATGTCACTTTCCTTACTCAATAAATTTCAGTGTCTCCCTATATTATCTTGAGGTAACAAATACAAAATCCTGTTTGGCATTCAAAGCCCTTCATAACCTAAGCCCAACCTTTTATTTCCAGTAGCTTATTCCCTGCTGAGTTGGATCCTGCCCTCATTGCTGTTCCAGGAAAAAGTCACTCCATCTCTCAGCTCTGGGCATTTTCTCTGGCCATCTATCTCTCAGCTCTGGGCATTTTCTCTGGCCATCTGCCTGGCCTGAAATGCTCTCCCTCCTCATCCCTGCCTCTCCTGGCTTCCTTCGGTTCCCAGGCAATAGTCTCCCTTCTACAGGAAGTCTTTCCCAACCTCTCTAATTATAATACATATTCTTTCTTAAGTGTGCCACATTTATCCCGTATATAACTTGTTTATACATATTTGTTTAGATATCTCCCCTGTCATTCATGTAAATTGGCCTTGTATGCATCACACATAAAACTTCCCACACAAAAAATTTCCCATTGGCAAGTTCCTTGCCTTTGCAAGTTCCATATGGCTGGAGTGCATTCCATCCTCACCTCTGCCTCTGAAAATCCTTAGTTTCCTCAGTGCTACCTCTTATATGAAGCTTAATATTTCTCCCCCCCTCTCATGACCCTACCATTAACTAGCATTTTGTTTATATTTTGTATATACTTATACATGAACCCATTGCATCCACCATTCGGATGTAAGCTCCTTGAGGACAGGGGCTGTTTCATTTTTTTCTTTGTATCACCAGTGCCTAGGACAGGGCCTGACATGTAACAGGGGCTTAATAAATGTTTTTTGACCAATTAATGTCCATGGAAAAACAAACTATTGCATTTTGTTGACATCTAGTGGCTATATTGGATATTGCAGTTTAGTGAACCATTTAGGCCAACTTTACACTTTAGCAATAGGATTTTGTGTTCCTGTATATAATGGGAATGTAAATTTTAAAGATCTTCCCTGCCCCTAGGCTAAAGTGCACCTGGAGCCTGGGGTGGGAGGCTTGTTTTTCAGATGATACTTTTTGATTGGTCAGTGGGTCCAAAAGGTTGTTACATTCTCTGAGCCAAGAGGCTGCTATAAAAGCCCTGATGTGTAGCTTTGTTTTGGGGCTCACTTTGAGAAGTGTTCTGTGATTTGATCTGGATTCTGGGAAGCCGTTGTTGAGAGCCCTGCCTCAGCTTTGAAAAACCCAGATGTTGAAACCCAGATGTTGATTGGGTATGGATGTAATGGTTGGACAGTTTGAAATCTGTCTACTTGATCTGTTTCTGTCTTGATAATTCTGTCTGTATACTCTGAAGTTCGGGGTGCTGACCTCTTTCCCCAGAACTAGGTAAACAATACACATTTATTTGACTGATTAAAATAAGCTTGTTAACCCATTTTGAGTTGCTTTCCTTTATCAAAGCAGATCCAAGAACCTGTGATGGCAGTAACCCTGACGTCGCTTGGGGTGCTTGCTGCTACACTGTATCATTAAGAAGATAAGTGCAGCTGCTTTAACTGTTCTCAGGATGGGATCGCACACTATAATGAGTGTGCTCACACCATATTAGAATCAGTATAACATTTATTTTGAACACAAAGACAATATAAAGCAGGATTAAAGAAATATAGAAATACGCATATGGCATGGTGAATAGAGCACTGGCCCTGGAGTCAGGAGGACCTGAGTTCAAATCCAGCCTCAGACACTTAACACTTACTAACCGTGTGACCTTGGTCAAGTCGCTTAGCCCCAATTGCCCTGCTTTCCCCCTCCAAAAAGCCAAAAAAATGCATATAAAGAAAAGCCTAACAGAATAATAGAAATATTTACATACATAAACAAATAGGGGGAACACCTACATCTTGTTCACATGGCTTGGGAGTCCTGGTTCAGCCTCCATTGGACTGGGAAAAATGTCCTGGGCAGAGCATCCTCTCTCTGGGTGAACTCCAAAGAGTAGGTGAATTTCTCCAGGTTATATCCAGTTTTAGACAGAGAAGGTATTGAGCCACTTAATTGGCTTGTCTTCAGAGCCTTATCTGACTTTGAGTAACAAAATGCACTGGATGTATTGCAGCTCTGGACCCTGCCAGGGTCTAAAGGAGC
Source organism: Petaurus breviceps papuanus (assembly GCF_028583685.1). Lineage (NCBI taxonomy): Eukaryota > Metazoa > Chordata > Mammalia > Diprotodontia > Petauridae > Petaurus > Petaurus breviceps. Next base: position 809,017 of record NW_027187282.1, on the reverse strand, counting down.
AAAACATTCATGATTGATATGGCAAAACATTTTTGTTCAAAAGGACACAAGATGGATTCTGTTTGCTCTTAGAAGGGTGGCCAACGCTTCCAGGAAAAGGAATCAGCCAAGGGCAGGTTGAACAAAAGTCCTGGGAACCAGGCAAGGTGACTTTCTAGTCCTGGGAACACAGCCCCTGTTCTAAGGAGAAAGAACAACATAAGTATTCACATAGGCCTATAAATGTATAGGGAAGATATTTAATATTTCATTAACCCTTCAGTTTCGCCTCTTCCCCCCACCTCAGAATCACAGAATCTCAGAGCTGGAAAGGATTTCCAAGGTCACTATTCCAAACTAAATGAGAATTGCCCTCTACTGTATCTCCAAACAAATCATCAAATAAATTTAGTTTGAAAACCACTAGTGACAGGAAACCCACCACCTCCCAGCACAGTCCACTCTACTTTTGGACAGCTCCAAGAGTAAGGAAGTTATTCTGTACATTGAGACAGAATCTGCTTCTGCAACTTTTACCCACTAGTTGTTCCTAGTTTTGTTTACTAGGGCTAAGTTTAACCTTTTCATCTTTCCTCCTGACGGTCCTTTTAATACTAGTTAGACAGATGTCTGTCTTGTCTCACTTGAGTCTCTGAATTGCCCATCATGGTCAAGCCTCAGAGATCAGAAAATAATATCAACAGCCTGAGTGAGTTGGATCTCTGAGAGTTTTGACGCCTTTTAAATTTATTTATTTAAAATAAGTTTTTAATTGATATCTTTTTTAATATCACCATCATTTCCAATAACATCCTCCCACTTCTCCTAAAGAGCTAACCCATATATCAAATAATATTTTAATTAAATCGATTTGTTTATTTACTTATATTTTAAAACATTCAGTTCCACAGTCCCTTGAATTTCAAATTTTCTCACCCTCCCTCTTTCCTCCCCCGCACCCTCAACGCCATCATGGCAGCATGCACTTGAATATAGGATCTGCAAATATCTTCACAATCATTAGTCAGGTTGTAAAGAAGGGTTATAACTGATGAAAGGATCAGTGGGAAAGAGGAAACAAAACAAAACAAGAAAAACAAACACAGCAAATAGTTTGTTTCAATCTGCATTCAGACTCCTCATCTCTTTCTCTGGATGTGGATATCTCTTTTTATCATAAGCCTTTGGAGTTATCTTATAACCTTACATTGCTGAGAGGAGCCCAGTCTATTGAAGTTAATCATCACACATATGTTGTGTCTGTGATTGTGTACAGATTTCTCCTGGTTCTGCTCTTCTTGCTCAGCATCAGTTTATATAAGTCTCTCCAGGTTATTATGAAGTCCATCTGCTCTTCATTTCTTATAGCACAGTAATATTCCATTACATTCAAATACCACAACTTGTTCAGCCATTCCCCAATTGATGGGCATTCCCTTGATTTTGAATTCTTTGCCACCACAAAAAGAGCCACTATAAACATTTTTGTATATAGGGGTCTTCCTCCCACTTCTCTGATCTATTTGGGACATAACCCTAAAACTGGTATTGCTAGATTGAAGGGTATGCACTTATTTATAGGCCTTTGGGCATAGTTCCAGATTGCTCTCCAGAATGGTTGGATCAATTCACAACTCCACCAACAATGCATTAGTGTTCCAATTTTTCCACATTCTTTCCAGCATTTATCATTTTTTTCTGTTTTTTTTTTCTTCTTAGCCAATCTGGCCCATGAGATGTGGTACCTCAGAGTTGTTTTGATTTGCATTTCTCTAATCAATAGTGATTTAGAAAATTTTTCATATGCTTATAGATATCTTTTATTTCATCTTCTGAGAACTGCCTGTTCATATCCTTTGACCATTTATCAATTGGGGAGTGGATTGTATTCTTATAGATTGAACACAATTCTTTGTATATTTTAGAAATGAGGCCTTTATCAGAGACACTGGTTGTAAAAATTCTTTCCCAATTTCCCACTTCCCTCTTAATCTTGGTAACATTGGCTTTATTTGTACAGAAGCTTTTCAATTTAATGTAATCAGAATTATCCATTTTGTATTTTATAATGTTCTCTAACTCTTGTATCGCCATGAACCCTTCCCCTCTTCATAGATTTGACAGGTAAAACTATCCCTTGCTCTCCCAGATTGCTTACAATATCAACTTTTATACCTAGATCATGCATCCATTTCTACTTTATTTTAGTGTACAGTGTTAGATATTGGTCTATGCCCAATTTCTGCCATACTATGTTCCAGTTTTCCCAGCAGTTTTTGTCAAATAGTGCATTCTTATCCCCAAAACTGGGGTTTTTGGGTTTATCAAACAGTAGATTACTACAGTCTTTTGCTTCTGAGTCTCATGTACCCAATCTATTCCATTTATCCACTAATCTATTCCTCAGCCAGTACCAAATAGTTTTGATGACTGCTGCTTTATAATACAGATTAAAATCTGGTATGCCTAGGCCACCTTCACTAGCATTTCTTTTCATTAATTGCCTTCTGATTCTGGACCTTTTCTTCTTCCAAATGAATTTTGCTACTATTTTTTCTAGCTCTACAAAGTAATTTTTTTGGTAGATTGATTGGTATGGCACTAAATATGTAATTTAATTTAGGTAAAATTATCATTTTATTATATTAGCTTGACCCAGCCATGAGCAATTGATATTTTCCCAATTAGTTAGATCTGACTTTGTGTGAAAAGTGTTTTGTAATTGTGTTCATGTGTGTCCTGGGTTTGTTTTGGCAGGTAGATTCCCAAATATTTTATAATGTCTACAGTAACTTTAAATGGGATTTCTCTCTCCAATCTCTTGCTGCTGTATTTCGTTAGAGATATATAGGAATGCCGAGAACTTATGTGGGTTTATTTTATATCCTGCAACTTCGCCAAATTTATTATCTCAAGTAGTTTTTGTTTGATTCTCTAGGATTCTCTAAGTATATCATCATATCATCTGCAAAGAGTGATAGCTTAGTCTCATCTTTGCCTAATTTGATTCCTTCAATTTCTTTTTCTTCTCTTTTTGCTACTGCTAACATTTCTATTACCAAATTGAATAAGAGGGGTGATAGTGGACATCCTCGTTTCACCCCTGATATTATTGGAAATGCTTCTAGCTTATCCCCATTACATATAATACTTGCTGATGGTTTTAGATAGATGCTACTTATTATTTTAAGGAAGACTTCATTTATTCCTGTACATTCCAGTGTTTTTAATAGGAATGGGTGTTGCATTTTGTCAAAAGCCTTTTCTGCATCTATTGAGATAATTATATGATTTCTGCTAGTTTTGTTGTTGATGTGATCAATTATTCTGATAGTTTTCCTGATATTGAACTACCCTTACATTCCTGGAATAAATCCTACCTGATGAAAGTGTATTATTCTCACGATAAGTTGCTGTTGTCTTTTTGCTAATATTTTATTTAGAATTTTTGCATCTATATTCATAATGGAAATTGGTCTGTAATTTTCTTTCTCTCTTTTGTCTTTTCCTGATTTAGGTATCAGTATAATTTTTGTGTCATAAAAAGAATTTAGTAGGACTCCTCCAATTTTCCCGAATAGTTTGTAAAGTATGAGAGTCAATTGTGCTTTAAATGTTTGGTACAATTCACTAGTAAATCCATCTGGCCCAGGAGATTTTTTCTTAGGGAGTTCATTGATGGCTTGTTCAATTTCTTTTTCTGAGATGGGGTTATTTAAATAGTTAAAAAACTATTAAATAATATATTAATTATTAAATTATTATTAAAATATTAATAATAACTCAAATAGCTTTAACTATTAAAATAGTTTAAAACTCTTCAGTTAATCTGGGCAATTTATATTTTTGTAAATATTAATCCATTTCACTAAGATTGTCAAATTTATGTGCATACAATTGGCTAAATAATTCCTAATTATTGTTTTAATTTCCTCTTCATTGGAGGTAGATTCACCCCTTTCAGTTTTGATACTCATAATTTGGTTTTCTTCTTTCTTTTTTTTATCATATTGAATAAGGGTCTATCAATTTTATTTTTTTCATAAAACCAGCTCTTAGTTTTATTTATTAATGCAATAGTTTTCTTAAATTCAATTTTATTAATCTCTCCTTTGGTTTTGAGTATTTCTAATTTAATGTTTAATTGGGGATTTTCAGTTTTTTCTTTTTCTAGCTTTTTCAGTTGCATGCCCAATTTATTGACCTCCATTTTCTCTATTTTATTTATGTATGCACTCAGGGATATAAAACTTCCCCTAAGAACTGCTTTTGCTGTATCCCACAAGTTTTGGTATGTTGTCTCATTATTGTCATTCTCTTGAATGAAGTTATTTATTGTTTCTATAATTTGTTGTTTGACCCACTCATTCTTTAGTATTAAGTTATTTAGTTTCCAATTAGTTTTTAGCCTATCCTTCCATGGCCCTTTATTACATATAATATTTATTGCATATATTACATATAATATTATATCCATCTAAGAAGGATGCTTTTAATATTTCTGTTTTTCTGCACTGAATTGTGAGGTTTTTATGCCTTAGTACATGGTTAATTTTTGTGTATGTGCCATGTACCATTGAGAAGAAGGTATATTCCTTTTTCTCCCCATTCAGTTTTCTCCAGAGGTCTACCATATCTATTTTTTCTAAGTTTCTATTTACCTCCTTAACTTCTTTCTTGTTTATTTTGAGGTCAGATCTATCAAGCTTAGGGAGGGGGATATTGAAGTCTCCCATTAGTATAGTTTTGCTATCTATTTCTTCCTCTAACTCTTTTAACTTCTCCTTTAGGAATCTGGATTCTGTACCACTTGGTGCATAAATGTTTAGTAATGATATTACTTCATTTTCGATGGTGCCTTTTAGCAGGATATAGTTTCCTTCCTTGTGTCTTTTAATTAGATCTATTTTTGCTTTTGCTTTGTTTGAGATAAGGATTGCTACCCCTGCTTTTTTTTTTTACTTTAGCTGAGGCATGATATATTTTACTCCAGCCTTTTAGCTTTACTCTGTGTGTATCCCCGTTTCAAATGTGTTTCTTGTAAACAGCATAGTGTAGGATTATTGTTTTTAATCCATTCTGCTGTCTGCCTCCATTTTATGGGAGAGTTCATCCCATTCACATTAATAGTTATGATTACTATCTGTATCTTTCCCTCCATCCTATTCACTCCCCTGTTTATGCTTTTATTTTTCCCCCTTCTCCTTTCCCCTTCTTAAGAGTTTTCCTTTTGACCACTACCTCCCTCAGTATTCCCTCCTTATCAGCTTCCCTCCCTTTTCCTACCATTCCCCCTTACTACTTCTTCCCTCCCTTTCTGACCAACCCCCACCCCTGCTTTTCTTATCCCCTTTCTGGTTCTACTGCTTGTAGTGTACGATTGATTTTTAGACTTAATGTAGTATGTTATTTCTTCCTTGAACCAAGATTAACGAGAATAGATCTCATGCAATCCTCCTGTCCCTCCCCTCTTTCCTTCTATTATGATAAGTTTTATATCTCTTCTCAATAGAGTCCTATAGTTAACCAATTGTTATTCCCTCCTTACACCAGAACCAATATGGGCAAAAAATTTGATACCTAATCTTCATCTCCTTCTTTCCCTCTATTATAATGTTTTATGTCTTTTTATGTGGCATAATATACCCTTTTCTGCTTCATGCTTTTCTCTTCTTCCATTATAGTCCCTTTGCAGCCCTTAATAAGGTTTTTTTAATCATAATTTTGTATAATTTATACCCACACCTTCTATTTATCTATATCTCTTTTATTTATTTTTTTTAAAAGCAATCGGGGTTAAGTAACTTGCTCAAGGTTACACGGCCAGGTGTTTCTGGGTGGGTGCTAAGTGTCTGAGCCTGGGATTTGATCTCCAGGTCGTTCTGACACTGGAGCCGGTGCTCTTACTCGCTGTGCTACCTGGCCTCCCCTCTATATCTCTTTTAGATGGCACCATAAGTATAAAATTCTCAATATTAACAGGCATCAGCTTCCCATATAGGGATGTAAACAGTTTGCTCTTACCGCGTTTCACCCGGGGGGGGGGAGTTTTTGTGTGATAGAGTGCCCCTTACTGTGTAAGATTCCTCTAAAATAAGCCCTCCCCCCAAAATAAGCCCTATTGAGATTGCTACTGTAGTGAAGGTGATCCCCTGCGCTACACACTACATTACAGTACCCTCTGTATGCACCGTTCCCCCCCCCCCCCGGGTGAAACGCACGCCGTGCTCTGAGCTGCATCCAATCAGAGCTGCAGCAGTGAGCTCGTCATCCTGTTCTTCCTCAGTGATTTGCTTATTGAATAAAGGTACATTTTTTTGTTCACATTTACCTGTTTATTAAAATTGCTGTCAATGTTCATTAAAATAAGCCCTCCCCTGAAAATAAGCCCTCTGGTGTTTTTCTGTCCAAAAAAATAATAAGACAGTGTCTTATTATCGGGGAAACACGGTATTGAATAACAAGTTATGTGTGTGTGTGTGTTTCCCTATTTATATTTCTATGTCTTTTTTGAGTCTTGTAATTGGGGGTTGAATTTTCCACTGAGCTCTGGCTTTTTCATCAGGAAGGTTTGGAAGTCCTTTATATCACTGAATGACCATCTCCTTGCATGGAAGATGATGTTCAGTTTCTCTGGAGATGTGATCCTTGGTTGTAACCTGAGCTCTTTTGCCTTTGAAATCCAGATTCATTCCCTTCCTCCTTCGTCACCCACCCTTACTGGGAAGATAAGCAATTCAAAATAGGTTGTACATGAGTAGCTGTGCAAAACATATCCATAGTGGATATATTGTAAAAGACTGCCTATATTTTCCTCCATCCTGTCCCACCTCCCAGTTGTTCTATTCTCTACTTTGGTCCTGTCCCTTTTCGAAAGTGGGTCCTTCCAACTTCCCTCCCCCCCAGACTGCCCTCCCTTCCATCATCCCCTCTTATCCCCTTCCCCCTACTCCCCCCGTAGGGTGAGATAAGCTATTTGCTGTGTATGTCATTCCCTTCCTAAGCCAAATTCAATGAGAATAAGATTGTCCCATTCCCTTTTATCTTCCTGTTCTTTCCCTCCATTGTAACTGTTTTCTCTTGCCTCTTCTATAGGAGGTCATTTATCCCATTGTGTTTCTCCCTATCTCCTCTCTTTATATTCTACTTTCACCTCTTAATTTCACCTTTTAAGTATCATCCCTTACCATTAAATTGGTCCTGTGCCCTCTATCTATGTATACCTGTACACATGTATACACACACTCATATATGTATTCATACACCCATATACCCTCCTATATAGACATATATATGTACGGGTGTGTGTGTGTGTGTGTGTGTGTGTGTATTAATATTCCCTTCAACTATTCTCATACTGAGAAATGTTTCATAAGTTACAATTATCATTTTCCATGTAGGAATGTAAATAATTCAACTCTGAGTAGTTCCTTATGATTTCTTTTCCTTGTTTACCTTCTCATGCTTCTCTTGCTTCTTGTATGTGAATGTCAAATTTTCTATTCAACTCTGGTTTTTTTTATCAAGAATGCTTGAAAGTCCTCTATTCCATTGAATGACCATATTTTCCCCTGAAACATGATACTCAGTTTTGCTAGTTAGGTGATTCTTGATTTTAATCCCAGCTCCTTTGACCTCCAGAATATCATATTCCAAGCCCTTCACTCCCTCAGTGTAGAAACTGCCAGATCCTGTGTTATGCTAATTGTATTTCCACAATATTCAAATTGTTTCTTCTTGGCTGCTTATAGTATTTTCTCCTTGGTCTGTGAATTCTGGAACTTGGCTATAATATTCTTAGTAGTTTGCTTTTTGGGATCTTTTTCAGGAGGTGATGGGTGGATTCTTTCAACCTCTATTTTGCCATCTGGTTCTAAAACATCAGGGCAATTTTCCTTGAGAATTTCTTGAAGGATTATTTCTAGGTTCTTTTTTTGATCATGGCTTTCAGGTAGTCCAATAATTTTTAAATCATCTCTCCTCGTTCTATTTTCCAGGTCAGTGGTTTTCCCAATGAGATATTTCACATTGCCTTCTATTTTTTCAAGTGTTTGTATCTGTTTAATAGTATCTAGATTTCTCATAAACTCACTAGCTTCCATTTGCTCTAATCTAATTCTGAAGGAATGATTCTCTTCAGTGAACTTTTGAGATTCTTTTTCCATCTGGCAAATTCGGCTTTTTAAGGCATTCTTCTCCTCATTGGCTTTTTGAGCCTCTTTTGCCATTTGAGTTAGTCTATTTTTTCTCAGGTGTTATTTTCTTCAGTCAGGTTGTTGACTCTCATCTCATAATTTTCTTGCACCATTCTCATTTTTCTTCCCAATTTTTCCTCCACTTCTCTTATTTAGTTTTCAAAATCCTTCTTAAGCTCCTCTGTGGCTTATAAGCAGCTTAATCTTTTGTTAGAATCTTTTGGTGCAGGAGTTCTGACTTTGCTGTCTTCCTCCTGTTCCATGCTTTGATCCTTTTTATCCCCAAAATAGGAGTGTAAAGTTGGATTCCTCTACTTGCTTTGCTTCCCTTCTTTGCCCATGTTGCCACTCAATTATTTTACTTTTGAGCTTTTTGCTACAGTAGGACTCTGCTACCAGACAGGGAAGTTTTGTCCCAAATCCCTGGGGTTTTCTCAGATACTGGAGATGTTATTTGGGTGCCCTGAGCCTCCACACAGTCTGCCAAGGTGGTCATGCACCCGAGGACCTCCACCCTAGTCCACAATCCAGATCCAAGCAAGTTAAAGCAAGAGCGATTACCCCTAAGACTGCTTGTTGGTTCCCCTACAATCTGCAAGCTAGGAGTTCTGAAGCAGCCACGTGGTGGGGGCTGCACAGCCGTGGTGCTCAGCAGCTTCTCCCTCTAGGGGGTAAAGGCTGGACTGCACTCCCAAACTACTGGATCCCAAAGTCCACACTGAACTGACCTCTCACTTTGTCTTTGGCATCTATGGGGTGATAATTCTGGAAACAGCCACAGCTGCTGGTGATATGAAGTACCTCCAGCTGTGGATTGGCCACCCTGAGTCTAAAATTTTGGTCATTCGAGGGGCTGGCCTTGGTTCCCAGAGAGCTGTGCTGGTCCCTTCCTGCTGGCCTGCTGGGCTGTCTTCAGTGGGAGGTTAGCTTTTTCTGTGTTATTTTGTGGGTTCTGTAGCTCCAAAGTTTGTCTAGAGTCATTTTTTACATGAATTGGAGGAGGTGGAACCCAGAGCCATGCAGAAGTCCTGTTTCTACTCTGCCATCTTGACTCTGCCCCCCTTGATTCTAATTTTTAGTGCATTATTTTCCTCAGTTAGTTTTTGAAGCTCCTTTTCCATATGTTCAGATTTCATTTTTAATTCACACATTTTTCTTTTTAAGGAGCTGTTTTCTTCATTGTAATGTTTTTCCAATTCCACAATTTTGATTTTAAAGGAATTATTCATTTTATCTTCTACCTCTCTAATTTGGTTTTCAAAGTTCTTTTTGTGCTCATCTAAGAATGCTTTCTGTGCTTGACACCAGTTCATATTCCCTGCTGAGGCTTTAGCTGTGAGTGTGGAGTCAATACTGTCTCCTTCTAAATTTGGTTCCTCCCTCTCACAATAATAGGATTCTAGAGTCTTTGTCTTTGAAGTCTGTTTTTTCTTTTCCCATTTTAAGGCAGGGCCTTAGCCATACCCTTCCTCTAGGGTTTCCAAGCCTTTACTGTTCAAAATTGTGCTCTGGGGCAATAATTACTGTGTTTTCAGGGTCAGAGCAGGGGATTGTAGCAGCCGGGGTTCACTCTGCCATCCTAGTCCTTGGAAGTTGTGATAGGTGCTTTTTAAATGTCCACGCTGTGGGTTGGTAGTCCCACTAGAACCAGTTGGATAGTTGCCACTGCCCCCAGCCCTGCATTTGTCTCTTACCCATCTCCTTCAGGTCCCAGCCCTGCAGTGATAGGCCTAGGAATGGCCCTTGTGGTTGGTGGATCAGCTTGCTGTCATGTTGACCACGCCTTGTCCTGGCCTCTGTGCCGCACTGTCCAGGCCTTTGTGTGCCATGATCAAATATTGTTTTTAAAGACAGAAAAAGAGAAAATGACAAAGAAAAGAGCATAACTGATTTCAGACTGAAGTCTGAAAATACATATTGTGTAGAAAATTTGTTTATCTCTCCCATCTACAGAGGGGTGGGGTGGAAGTGTCTTCTCATATCTTTTAATTCAAGCCATGCTTTTTCTTTATAATATGGCTATATCTAGTTTCTATTTGTGTGTGTGGCTGTTCTTTCTATTTACATTGTTATGGCCTTTTGCTGTATTGTTTTCTTGGCTCTTATTTATTTTGCTCTATGTCATTTCATGTAAATCTTTCAGTGTTTCTTTGCATTCAACACTTTCATCATTAGCACAGTAATATTCTGTTACATTCATGTACTACAATTTGTTTAGCCATTCCTCAAATTCATGGGCATCTATTTTCATTGATGGGCATCTACTTTTTTCCGCAATTTGCATCACAAAAAGTGCAACTATAAAGATTTTGGTATATAATAAGACTTTCTTCTTATCAGTTACCTCCTTGAGGCATTGTAAAGGCATCTCTGGGTCAAAGGGTATGTATATTTCAGTCACTTTATTTGCCTAGTTCCAAACTGTTTTCCAAAATGGTTTTACTATGGGTGGCTAGGTGGTGCAGTGAATAGAGCACTGGCCCTGGAGTCAGGAGGACCTAAGTTCAAATCCGGCCTCAGACGCTTAACACTTACTTGCTGTGTCACCTTGGGCAAGTCACTTAACCCCAATTGCCTTTCCTTCCCCTCTCCAAAAAACAACAAAAAATGGTTGTACTTATTCTCAGCTCCACCAACAATGTTATATGTGCCTATATTCCACAGCCAACATTGACTATAGCCATTTTTTGTCATTTTTGTTAATTTTCAAGGCATGAAGTGAAACTTGTGTAAATTGAGTGAACCATACTGACTCCTTCTTGTGACTCAGTTCTGGATCTAGCTCAGTTCCCTTTCTATTTAGTTATGGGTCTAGTTAAATTTCTGTCTCGTAAGAAAACCTTGAACTTAGCTCTTTGTAGTTGGAAAGCTGCATTACCTCCACCTTAGCCACCCTTAACTAAGGGCCCAGGTCAGGGGTGAGGAACCTGTGGCCTCAAGGCCCTCTAGGCCCTCAAGTGTGGCCCTTTGACTGAATCCAAACTTCACATCCTTTTATTAAGGGGATTTGTTCCATAAAACTTGGACTCAGTCAAAAGTCTGTACTCAAGGACCTAGAAGGCCATATGGGGCCTTGAGGCCACATGATCCCCACCCCTGGCCTAGGCTATGCTGACCAGAAACCCAGTAAGATCCAAGGATTGATGCAAAGATTATATATATCAAGCAAACCATATGTCTTATCTGAAAACTGGCCCCATACTGATCAACCAGTTATTGTTTCCATGTTCTCTTGATTATTTGCAGACACTGGGGGAGGAGGACATCTTTTTTATTTCAGGGAATTGTGCCCTGCTCCCAGTTCTCAAAATTTATTCACCCCCTTCCAAGTCAGAAAGCTCCTATTCTTTCCTTCACTTAGAAATCAGATGACTTAATCTCATATCCTGGTTTATATCCTGCTTATTGTTATCTTTTTATTCATGAAAATCTCTTTCCCCCTGTGTGTGGGGCCCAGTGTCAAGCTGAGGAAGCCTGGTCCCAATTTATCATGCAATTGGCATGCATTGCTTAATAAATCAATATGCTCAAAAGCTTGAACCTTTGTTTCCTCAGTTATATCAGATTTTACCTGCCACAAACCTCAGGGTTGTTTTATTTGCATTTCTTTTCTTATTAGTGATCTGGAGCATTATTTCTTATGATCATTAGTAGTTTGCAATTCCTCAGTTGAAAATTGTTTGTTCATATATGTTGACTACTTATGTACTGGGAAATAGCTTTTGGTGTTATATGTAAATATATAAATGACTACATGCATATTTATATACACACAAAACACATATTTATTACTATATGTTATATATTTATATATATAACTCATATATATATATATTGATAGAGATTAGATATAAAATCCTTATCAGAGAAATTTGACAGAAAGATTTTTTCCAATGCAATTGCTTCTCTTCTTATCCTGGGTGCATTAATGTTGTCTCTACAGAAATTTTTCAGTCTCATTTAATCAATCTGTTTTATCTTTTGTAATTACCTCTGTCCCTCATTGGATTAATAGCACACCTTCTCTCCAAACTGGGAGGGGAAGACCCTCTTAAAGAGGCCTATTCACTGAATGGGCATTATCTCACTCAAAGTGAGAATCTGAAAAGACCTTAGCCTAAAAGGGTCAGGGTTTCCCATTGCATCCTGGGCCATCTCCAGTCATCCTGATGAACATCTGGCCACTGGACCCAGATGGCTCTGGAGGAGAAAGTGAGGCTGGTGACCTTGCACAGCCCTCCCTCCCTCAAATCCAGGTCAACTCCAAGTCATGTCATCATTTCCCTGATGTCATGGTCCCCTTTGAGAATGAAGGACAAACACATCTCCTCCTTATAGCTGTGTAAGGTAGATGATCTGCTTCTCTTCTATTTTTATAGTATGATATATAGTAAGTTCATATATCTATCTAGAATGTATCGTGAACAGTAATCTAAATGTTTCTGCCAGACTGCCTTCCAGTTTCCCCAGAAATTTTTATCAGACGGAGAGTTCTTTCCTAAATAATCATGTTTCTGGTTGCTTGAACATTGGCTTACTGAGCTCCATTGTTTCTGACTGTTCCTTGTCTAGTCTGTTCCATTGAGCTACCTCTATTTTATAGCCAACACCAGATGGTTTGGGTGACTTCTGTTTCATAATACAGTTTGAGGTCTAGAAGTATTATTCCCCTCCTCTAACTTTTTCTTCATTTCCCTTGATATTCTAGATCTTTTCTTTTTCAAAATGAATTTTATTATTTTGACAAGTTTTATGAATTGTCTTTGATAATTTAATTGATATAACATTAAAAGTATACATTAGCCTTGGTATGGGAGAAAAGAAACACTGCTGTTAGCATTCATAAGAGTAAGAGATCTTTTATAGACTCCAAGGCAGATTTTTCAATGAGTTAAAATAAAAAGAATCCCTTATTTTCATAGGCAAAATTTCTGTATCTGCAATTACCTACTTTAAAACGTACAAAGCTTTTAGGGATCTAAAGAGTAGCTTCCATTATGGAAATTCAGCCTTATAGCCCTATATTCAATACAACACAACAAAAATTAATTAAATAGTTGCTATGAACAGCTAGATGGTTCAGTGGATAGAGTGTTAGACCTGGATTTAGGAAGACCCAAGATCAAATCCTGCATCAGACATTAACTACCTGAGTGACCCTGAGCAAGTTGCTTAATGTTTATCTGTCTCAGCTTCCTCTTCTGTAAAATGGGGATAATGAATGCACCTGCCTCACAGGGTTGTTCTGAGAATCAAATGAGATAACAAGTGTAAAATCTTTAGCATAGTACCTGGCACACAATATGCTTACACTGTTAGCTATTTTCTATTAGAGTTGGGCACTGCTGACTTCTCGGGTGGGACTGGGGTCACTATCCCAAGCTTCAGGTTTCTTCTATCTGGTATTTTCACAGCTAGTTCTGTAGGTCTGTAAGTTTCAGTACTTCTCTATCCCATCTCTGCCTGTTTCTCATAACATAAGCATATTTCTATTGCAAACATTTTTTTCTTGTACTTAGTGATTAAAGTCTGTGTCCAACTGTACAGAGCAAAGTAAGTCAGAAATCTGCTCCTCCTCTTTTCTAACCATTATAACATAGGCCTGAAAAAGGAATTGGTATGAGAGCCAGCAAGATCTCTGGAAACAGACAAGGCACCACAGCGATTAGGGATTTAGATCAATTGAAGCTTACCTCCTGGACCTCTCCTTAGTGACTTTATTTTAAAAAGTGAGGGACTGTTCCACAAGGGTAGGATAGATACTTTGAATTGGACCTTCCAGTCAAAAATGAACCAGATATCTTCATCTTGCTCCCGGCTGATTGGATAAGCCTTTTTTTTTGTCCTCCAGAATCCAGTATAGTGGGGCCTAGCAGTAGTGTTACCGGGACCTCTTATTTCCTAGATGTGGTAAAGACAATGAATACCTTTTATTTTTTTAATTACAAAAAATTATTCTTTTTTTTTTTGGAGGGGGGGGGAAGGCAGGGCAATTGGGGTTAAGTGACTTGCCCAAGGTCACACAGCTAGTAAGTGATAAGTGTCTGAGTCTGGATTGGAACTCAGGTCCTTCTGACTCCAGGGCCAGTGCTCTATTCGCTGCACCACCTAGCCACCTGTGATAGTAATGGCAATTAAAGATTCCCCTGTATTGGCTTGGTTTTCAAATTGATTGTGTTAAAACCCAGAGCTTGTTAATCCCACCTGTGGGATGGACTTGTTGATGTGAAAAGAAAGTCCTGAACTGGGAGGAGCTGGTGACGTAGATTTGGAGAGACAAGAGAGAGGCAGAAGGACTTTTTGGAAGCAGCACCTCATGGAGGCAGAGAGAGAGACTGAGAAGGATTGCTGAGGGCCACTTTGAATTGCCCTGGACTTTTGAGACCTGCCCCCTGAGCTGCCAAGGACTGAGGAGACATGGCTGTTTTGCTGGTACTTTGTCTGTCTGTTTTGATGTTGTTTTGCCAGATTTGTCCACTGGTGAAAGACAGTCCTGTTGTTGAAGAAGTCCTGGAACCTGGCTTTTGGTTAAGAAGCCCTGAGACTGTCCTGCAGACAGAGAGTGAATACTGTCCACTGGTGAAGGACAGTGCTGTTGTTGCAGGGGTCTGGAGACTGTCCTGCAGACAGAATGAATACTGTCCACTGGTGAAGGACAGTGCTGTTGTTGCAGGGGTCTGGGAACCTTTCTGTTTGTTCAGAAGCCCTGAAGAAGGATTTTCTTGTTGTATGTTTACAGAAATCCTGGGAGAGGGTTTTGCCAATGTTTTCAGGGGTTCTAGGACTGTTCTACAGACAGAGGATGAATTAATGAAGGGACTGGCAATTTATCTTGTGGCCTTGCTAAGCCTTGTCTCCCCAGGAACTAAGATTGCTGAGAACTTGCCTGGTGTCAAGATGAAGAAAAGACCTCCATTTGGGTATTAAGTGCTGTGCTTGGACTTGATGTAACTCTGGGGTAGATTCAATTGTGATCCAGGGGTGGGGAACTTTTGACCTTTTTGTGCTCTGTGATTGACAAATGAAGGTACTTTACTTATGTTTGGAAACTAATCTCCATTTGAGAAGAGGGGCTTTGTGGTGGACTAAATGAAGGTATAGCCTAGGGGTGGAGTAGTATTTATAACAGGGACTTTGTAATTGATTGAATGATTGGAAGGTCCTGGGGTGGGGTAGTACTTGGAGATTATTTAATCACACTTAGTAAATGCTGTATTTGGAATGATGTCATGTTTTGACCTTCTCTGGTCTTAATTTGTCATTGAATAAAATGGAGATTTTATTCAATGGTATTTTGAACCTTGAGAAGTTGCCTTTCCTTGGCATTACATTACACCACCCCTGAATACCTTTTTAGAAAGGTATTCCAAGGGACTTCTGTGCTAGCACTGGGCACAGGACCCCAGTATTAGCTATCTGCTTAATGTTGGTATATCCTTTCAGTATTGGTATATTCTTTCCTTTCTACAGTCATTAAATGCTGCACCTCTTTGATCAATTAATGTGACTAACTGAGGCAAACAAGTTAGTAGCAATTAGCTCTACAATGATAGATAGAGAGCTAAGATAAGTTCATTTGTGTTACCTAGTTAGGGAGAAATGTATTTTTTTAATCCTTTTTTTGCCAAATATCTCAGGAATGGCCTCGCTCCAGGATTAGATGGATTGAATACACACCAAAAATTGGGCTACTGGCTATAAGTATCTGCTTCCTTAAATCTTGTTTGTCTTGGGGGAGAAGGGAACCTACAGCCTCAAGGTCACATGTGGCTCTCTAGCTCCTCAAATTTGGCCTTTTGACTGAATCCAAATTTAATAGAATAAATACCCTTTAAAAAAGATTTTTTCCGTAAAACTTGAACTCAGGATTCCCCTACCTTACTCTCCGAGTTGTACTTCCACGGCCCAAGGGGCCTGGGAGCTTGTGCTGCCCCAGCCCCTGCCATCCCCCTTTCTTCTTCTGCTTCCCCTTCCCCAGTTGGAGTCACTCTCTTCCCTCTCCCAGGTGGGGGTCGCCGGGGTGCCCATGGATCCTCAGGCGTGTTCCTGTCACACACCTCTGATGGGGTACCTGGGGTCTAAATCAATTTGTAAAACCAATTTGTAAAACCAGTCAGTTTGTAAAACCAGTCTGTAAAATCACGTTTCCCTTTCCCAGCCTCAAACTCTGCCCCTTCTCCCTATCCACACTCTGCCTAGGCAACAACTTGTGATTCCTTTGTCCTAGCCTAATCTCCTCATGTCTCCTCTGGTCTGGCCCAAATCTCATCTCCAAGTTAAACTATCTGTGCACTGAAGTCACAAGTTCCTCTCAGTCAGCCTTAACTTTTATCTATGCACTGAGGTCCCTTACATCCATCCAGTCAGCCCTGACAATGGCAGCCCTACCCTTTAAAAGTAAAAGCCTGTACCCCTCTCACTCGCAGGTCCCCTAAAGGACTCTTGCCCGATTCTGTAGAAGCGTAAAAATAAACTTCTACAACTCTCACTCCAATTAAGCCTGAGACCTTGAATTCTTTCCAGACACTATTGCAGATTTTCTGGTCTTAGATAAGATCAGAGTTCCTGCTGAACCTATTGGGAGCTATCCCTCATCACCCCCATGCATCGCCTGTGTGTTTGCTGCCCACAGCCTCGCAGACACGGTCTCCTCACCACTTCCGCCTCCGATCTTTTCAGGCCTCTACAGGGCCGCCAGAGGAGGGTATGCTACACACCTCAAGATGTGGGTCTCTGGCCTTTGGCCAGGAATAAGCCCTCTGTTTTGAATAAGCTTCCCTGTTTTTAGAAGCCACTATCTGAAGCGAGATCCCTCCTGGTCACTCTTCTCTCCAACCCTTCTTGACAATGTCTACCCTGATTCTCAACTTGGACTTTGGGGACTGTCCTCACCCAAAGAAAGCAACTGAGGGGAACCACAGGCACCAGCGTTTCATCCAACGACAACGGCGGATACAGAGGAACCTTAAGCAGAAACAGATGCAGGTCCCTGCTAGGCCTTTGGGATCAGGGCATTCTAAACTCCAAAATAAAGGGGGTACCCTTAGCACAAATAGTAAACAGAAACTTCATCCCCTCCCTGAACCTATAGGGGAGACACCCATTCAAAAGAATGGAATTGAAAAACCCTTGAGTAGGAAAGTATCAACAGTGTCTTGGTTGACACCTGCTCCTTCACGGAAGACCAGTTTAGTATCTGTGGCATCTAAGGTAGATCTCCTGTCAGAGTTCCAGAGTAGCCTCCGCCCCCTCCCACCTGCACCAGAGAAGGGCTGCAACAAGAAGATGGTGGCTCTTGATTGTGAGATGGTGGGCACAGGGCCTAAAGGCCATACCAGCTCTTTGGCCCTATGTAGCATTGTAAGTTACAGTGGTGACGTGCTATATGATGAATACATTCATCCTCCCTGCAAAATTGTGGACTACCGGACCAAGTGGAGCAGTATCAAGAAGGAGCATATGGTTAATGCCACCCCTTTCGAGGCGGCCTGGAAAGAGATCTTGAAGATACTCCTTGGCAAGATTGTAGTGGGCCATGCCATCCATAATGACTTCAAAGCCCTCCATTACTTTCACCCCAAGCCCCTTACCCAAGAGACTTCCAGAATCCCTATCCTTAATTCTCGGGCTGGCTTCCCTGAGAATGAGTCTTTGAAGTGCTTGACCAAGCAACTGCTCCACCAGAACATTCAGGTAGGGAAGAGTGGGCATTCCTCAGTTGAAGATGCCAAGGCCACCATGGACCTCTACAATTTGGTGGAAATTGAGTGGGAGCAACAGCTGGTCCGGTCTCCTCCCTCTCAGGAATAGGGGAGGTGGGGTTGTGGGACTGGTAGTCATTGCAGAGAGAAGGCATCAGACTGAGGGTAAACAGCTACCCCAGGGGGAACAGACTATCCAACCAGCCCAGGACTTAGGCTGGAGCTGTTGGGAAGTGAATCTACCCCAGACCCAATCTCTCCGACCATAGGCCATTGGAATTTTTACCACAGGTGTTGTGTCCTACTTGCCTAGAGTGTTTCCCCTCTCAGTCTCAGTGAAGGGGTGGGGTAAGGGGAAGCTCTCTACATTGAAAGCCAACCTTGCTCCCCACCCCTTAACATTGGTGTTTTAGACCAGTCACAAGTCCCTCCAGCATGCCTTGCTTTATTTAGCCAGGCAGCTTGGCTAATAGGACAGTGCTGGGATGTGTGGTTACCCCAGATTTCCCCTAAATCATTATGGCTATGATTAAGTACTTTTGTGCCAAAGTACCATCAGCCAATACCACTTTTAGCCCAGGACCCTCTTCTCCCCATCCTTAATACCTGGAGGAGCCACCTCTGATTATCATTTGATTCCCTGTTTTCTCACTGAGTAGTGAGAATCAAGAAAATCAACTATTTTGTGGTCAAAATTTTTTTAAAATATCCTCTTTCCTAAGGGGAAGAGGTATTTCTTTGAGTCCCTGGTGCCTGCTGAGAAAGCATTTATGTTTTCAATACTCCCTCCATCATGTTAAGTGAAGCCTCTAAATGCCCAAGTTACTGCCTTGTAAACTGAAAGAATTTTTTATAAAGGAAGAAGTATTGTTTTTTGCTACTTATTAAACAGATTCAGGACAGTGTATTTTGTAAAAGAATGCATAATATGGGCTAGCTACAAGTAATTCAGTAAAGGAGTTTCCTGGGTTGTGAGTTTGAAAAGCCCTGAACAGCACTCAGCATGTGGATAAGACTAACCACACAATCTCATCTTCACAAACATTTACTAAGAATCTTCAGGTTTCTATTCTGTGCTCTGCCGTTCACAACTCCACTCCATATCTCCACTCATAAATCAGATATTTATGGATAATAATGCAGCAAGATATACAGAATGGCTAGAAGTGTGGGATCTCAAAGAAGCCAGCACATGTCTCTTAGTACAGTATAATCTCTTAGTACAGTCTTAGTACAGTACAGTCTCTTAGCAGAGTATATCTGAATGCCCTGCCACAGTCCTATCAAGTCTATAATTTTGTATTTAATTTTGAACACACTCAATTTCTTTCTTTCTTTTTTTTTTTTATACACCTCATTTTTAAGAGGGATGTTGATAAGCTTGGAGCTGGTTCTGAGGGGACTTGAAACTGTCATTAGAGGCATGGTTGGTGGAACTGGTGTAGTTAAGACTGGAGGAGGAGAGATTTATATGTATCTTCAGATATTTTAAGGCCTTTCATAAGTTTTATTCTGTCTCACTCCATTGGTTAGAGCTAAGAAGTTACCCAGAAACAGATTTCATCTTAATGTGAGGAAGAATTTGAGCTAGAAAGGGACCTTAGCGATCACTCCCTTATTTCTCAGATGATGATAGGGTTAATTGACCTACCCAGGGTAACAGAAGAAGTAAGTTGCAGAGCTGACATTTGAATTCAGGTCTCTTTTTTTTGAAACTGGAGGTCTTCCCCAATCTGTGTGTGTGAGCAGAGACTAAATGACTGCCTTTTGACACATCGATGGGATACTTGTTTCCAACAGGATTGGGCTAGATGACCTCTGAAATCCTTTGCAGTTCTGAGGTTAAACAATTCTATACAATGGATCATTTGGTGCATGAAAAGGAGATGAATGGGTGGAAAAGGGTATTCTGAAAAAACTGCAGGCTAGTTTTTCAGTAAACACTAGCCCTGTTTCAACACAGAAGCCCAAAGTGTTTTTCTTTATGCCCTTTCATTTTGGGTGTGCAGTTTGTACTCACTTTGGGCTGTGCAGGCATTTTTATCCACACAAAAACCCAGGACCGTGGTTCAGTACATTGCCTTGCCTCTGGTGACCAGAGCTACCTCCTTGGCTGCCATTAGAAAAGAAAAGCTTCACCAAAGTAACATCTCTTCCTCTAGCTCAGCCAGGTCCCAAGCATTAGCTCATTGATTCCTTTATAACATGATCTACGTGCACAGGCAGCCAGCAGGGCCTGAGCAAGTTGGTTCCTGTCAAGCCTAGCAAGCAGTAATGTCTGTGTTGGCATAGGAGTGACACTGCCTGGTCCATGAACAGAGAGAACCAGGCAGTCTCTGACGTCTATGTGACTTGAATAAGGGTTACCTATGTTGGCCACATAAAGAATCAGAATTGGACATGAAAACAGCATTGTTACCAATATCCATCATGGTCAGAGAAGAAGAAAGACTACTAGCAAACTCATGGAATCCAGGTCCTGTTGACCAGGTAACTATTTACTAAAATAAAAATCTTTTGTCATTATGGGAACTATTTATGAAAACAGTGACAAAGTCACCACGGGGAGAAGACCAGAGTACAGCTTATACATGTGGAATTCAAAGTACATATATCTAGCCTTGCTGAAGGCAGTACCTGGAATTGTCTACTAGATTATAAACTCCTCTAGGGCAAGAAAGAATGTATTTACCATATTGGTCCAATTTGAGTAAAAGCTGAGTGTCCAACAACAACAACAACAAAACTTGAACTCAGTAAAAAGGCCACACTCAAGGCCCTAGAAATCCACATGTAGCCTCAAGGCCACGGGTTCCCCACCCCCGGCAGGGCATATGATCAGGTTCCATCTGATTTCTGATCACTTCAACATTTTTAGGGGTTAGGGGATATTGTCTGACAAAGCTGTTTTCCTTATATTCCACAAGGTTTTGAGCAATTTTGGTGTGATTCTACTCAATTTAAAGGTTGGTTTTGTTTCCACAGGAAACAATGAAATCTTCCCTTGGGAAGACTATAGGTTGTATGGGGATACAGAGCATCTGAGCCATTGAACTGGATGATTTCTCTAGTGAAAAAGCACGAACATGGATACCCAGTATCATGTTGCAGTCTACCAAAAGGCATGCAACTGACCGATCTAATTTTTTTCTGCTTGTACAATTCTCAACAGATGGGAAAGTTGGATTGCTTTTGTAGTCCAATGAAGCCAGTTCTCAATCAGCAAATGTTGCTTTAACCTGCCAAGCACTGGGAAAAATGTTAGTCCACCAAAGAAAAACCATTTTGTTATTTTTTTCCCCCTGAGGACCATGAAATTTGAAAATCAGGGGGCTTCCTGCAATCTAATAAATATTCTGGAGCTTATCAGACTCACTCTCCTTGTCTATCTAGACTTCTCAATCCATTGATTGAGTAGATTATTTCCATTTCATGGAAAAACATACTGTTAGAAGAAAGCAAGATACTCTATTCCCTTTCAGTTTCTTGAGGCCCATCCTGAAATAGCCAGTTCAAACTTCCAATTGAAGTCACTTTGTGGTCTCTAGAAGGAACCCAGAAAAAATCTAAAGGAATAGCTTAGTACAAGATGTTAGAAGCCAAGAATGTGATCAAAGACTGACCCTGACAAAGCTATTTTTATTGTATTCCTCATGGCTTAGCTGCAGTTTGGTAGTAATTACTATCAATTTAAAGGAATGAACTATTTCTATAGAAAAGAATGAAATTTTGCTTTTTGGGAGACTGCAGGTTCTATGAGTATTCAGAGCATCTAAATCAGTGAAATGGAGGGCTTCTTCTAATGACCAAGGTACACACCTAGATATCCAGCACTACATTTGAGTTTACTAAATGGCATATAACCCACAGGTCTTATTACTTTTTGGTTTGTACACTTCTCAATTGGTGGGATTTGTTACTTTTTTTTTTTTGGAAGGCAGTTGGGGTTAAGTGACTTGCCCAAGGTCACATGGCTAGTTTTTGTGTTAAGTGTCCGAGACTGGATTTGAACTCAGTACCTCTTGTGACTCCAGGGCCAGTGCTCTACTCACTGTGCCACCTAGCCACCCCAGAGATTTGTTACTTCAATGAAAAACAAAAGCATATGGCAAAATGGAAGCAAGACACTCAACCCTCATACAGCTTGTAATATCCAGTCAAAATCTTGACTTGCTGTCTATTTTTCATTTATTTTGGAGACAATGTCAACTATTAGGAAAAGACAACATCTAGAGGAATTAACATACCTATGTAGGAATCAAGTCCATTCCTTGAAGTAAAGATGTTACTTATATTGATCATCCTATCTTCTAGTTCTCTAATTGTAATCAAATGAAGCTAGATTTTTCTCTCAATTAGCAGGAATGGAATGATGATTTCTGTTTCAAAAATGACCTAGAAGGGGCAGCTAGGTGGTGCAGTGACAAAGCACTGGCCCTGGAGTCAGGAGGACTTGAGTTCAAATCCAACCTCAGACACAACACACTTACTAGTTATGTGACCCTGGGCAAGTCACAACCCCAATTGCCTTGCCTTCCCCCCTCAAAAAAAAAGTGGATGTTGAAAACTTCTTCCCCCCCACCCTTTCTCTTTGTACCAAATATCCCTCCATTATCTTTTGCCCCCACCCTAAAATTCCTCCCTTATTCTCTCCACCCTCCATATCCCCTTAGCCTTTTCTTTCTGAATTTAGAAGACATACATACATAGATATAGATAGTTCCCTCTTTAACTCATTCCCAATGAGAGTAGGGTTCCAAAACTACCAGCCTTTCTCTCCCATCTCATTCCTCTGTGTGAAATCTTCCTTTCCCACCTCATTTGTATAAGATAATTACCCTTTTTACCTTTTTCTAGATGGTTTACTTTTTCATATCACATCAGATTCAGCTCTACCTTAATCTTTCTTTCGAACTACCCAATTACTAATAAAAATCTTAGACATACAATTTACATTTTCTCCTAGAAAAAGAAAACAGTCTATTCTTATTGAGTCCTTTGTAATTAGTCTTTGATATTTACCTAACTAGCCTTTGATGTTTCCCTTATTATTTCTCTTGGATCTTGTATGTCAAATTTTCTATTGATTTTGTATCCTTTTGCAACAATTCATTGAATGTCCATTTTTTCCCCCCATTCAGGATTACACTTAACTTTGCTGGGTATGATATTTTTGGCCACAAACCCGGTTCTTTTGCTCTTTTATATATAGTGTTCCAAGACCTGCAGTCTTTTAGTGTAACCACTCCTAGGTCTTGTGTGAATCTAATTGTGGCTCCACCATACTTGAATTTTTTTTTCTTGTTGCTCATAATATTTTCTCCTTGAACTGGGGGTTTCTTCCTTGTAGTATCTCTTTCAGGTGGTGATCATTGGGTTTTTTCTATGTCTACTTTCCCTTCTTGTTCTAACACTTCAGGACAATTTTATTTAATTATTTCTTGCATTCTCAAGATTCTTTTTTTTAATTGTAGCTTTCAGGTAGCCTGATTATTCTTCTGTTTTCTCTTTTTGATCTGTTCTTCAGATCAGTTGTTTTTCTTATGAGATGTTTCACATTCTCTTCTATTTTTTTCATTCTTTATATTTCATTTAATTATTTCTTGATCTCTTATAACTTGGCTTCCCCTTGCTCAATTCTAATTTTCAAGAAGTCATTTTATGATCTGCTTTTACTGCAGAGACTTTATAAGCATGCTTTCTCTCTTCCTCCCCCCTCCCTTCAACAAGTGGCAGACAGATTCTTCCCACTTATTTTAGAAGAAAGGGGTATTGGTAGGTTGCCCAGAAAGTGAGCTGCATTCTGTATGTGGTCATTCCTAGATTAGGGACCCCCAAATCTGCAGAGATTCTACACAGGTTACACTCCATAGCCTATCTCCATACTGAAAAAAAAAAAGATCAATGTTGACTTAGTCCAAACCCAGAAGGGAAGGAGAGTCACAAAAGGAACTGGGCAGGGAGCCATGCTTATTGGTTCCAAATCCACAACCAGAGGCCTTTCAAATACATCTTACTAAATGAGTGGAACTTACAAGGCAATGGCAGATACTTAAGTATGCAAGAAAGGGTACTTACTGTGGCCATAAAACTATTCTTCACTGACTGACAGTTATTCTGCCTCAATCAAAGGTCAGGCTTGTGGAAAAGTTTCACATGTCAAAATCCTCCCAGTGTCAAAAGCACTTCATTTCTCAGGAAATTAGTAGATCATCACTTGACTCTACCCTGAATCAGCCTGTTGGAATGAACATAGCAGGTCTGAGAATTTGTGGGATTCTTCTCATGCAGAAGCTGTCTGTGGGCTCTGCCTTGTAGAAATCTGTGAGGATGGGCTTCCCCAAAGCCATCTGCACTTGCCATCGCAGCCATGGAAGTGTAACTGTGTGGCTCCAAGGGCTGCAGTATGCACTTCTGTACCCCTTTCTGTCCCCGTGTTTCCAATGGGATACTTTAGCTACTGCCAGGAGGGGAAGTAGAAAGAGAGCCAATGGGAGCTTGGACTCTCTGCTCTCTTCAGAGACAGGAACTGGGCTAAAATGACATCTCTCTGCTCCCTTCAATATTTTAGTCTATGGCATGTAATCAGGTCCAACCTAATTTATGACTTCTCTTTTTTTTTTTTTGCTTTTTTTGGAGGGCAGTTGGGGTTAAGTGACTTGCCCAAGGTCACATGGCTAGTTTGATTGTGTTAAGTATCTGAGGCTGAACTTGAACTCAGGTCCTCCTGACTCCAGGGCCAGTGCTCTATTCACTGCACCACCTAGCCGCCCCATGACTTCTCTTTCATCACTGAAAGCAGGATGGACTCCAGTTCTGGTATCTATGACTTGCCCTCCTTTCCTGTCAAATACCATTTATACAATGAACACACATAGAATGTAGCAAAGAAAACTATTTGTCCCAATCACAGCAAAACAGAAACCAGAGGAAGAGTACACAGGGAGCTACATACCAGACTATATAGAGTAAAGGAGCCCTCCCACTGGGAGTGAGGTAACTCAGCCAAGAGAGAGGGTCCTAGGCCTCATCCAAGGGGAAGTTCTCCAGCGTCTCTAGGGTAGGAAGCTGGGGATGGGGACCTGACAGAGGCTGATAGCTTCTCTCACAGCAGCTTCTTCCCAGTCTTGTCCTTCGGCAACCTGACGTGTAGTTGTCCTCATTCATCTTCCCTCTTGAAGTTGGAAGCCAGAAGCATTTAAATCATTTTAAATCTGATTCAGGGCAGGGCATTCATCTGGACCAATGAAGAGAGTTTGGTTCCAATGGATTTTGGGTCTGGGGCCACACCTAGAACTAGGTACAGGTCATTTGTGCAAAGGAAACCCATGGTTATCTCTTGCTAACACAGAGTTGGGAGTCAGGGAGCTTCCAAGAATCAAATAAAAGGCCTGCGACTTTCCACAGTTATTCTCTTTGAGTGTATATGTTTCACAATCAATGAAGATCATGTCGGTATGAGAGGAAGATATAAAACAAGAAGAAAGAAAGATGCTTTATTCTCATTCAGTATCTTGAGGTTTGTCCTCAAACAGCCTGTAACCTCTAGGAGGAGTCCATGAAATTCTAAAGAAAAAAACTCAATGCAGACTGTTCGAATCCCAGAATGTAATCAAGGATTTGGCCTGACAAATAGATTTTTTTGCTCTATTTTTCATGGATTAATGTAATTACATTATGATTTCACTCAATTGTAAGAATTGGTCTGTTTACATAGAGAAGAATAAAATCTTGCATTTGGGGAGGCTCCAGGCTACCTGAAGTTTCAGGGCATCTAAACCAATGAAATTTAGGGCTTTTTCTAAGTACCTGATACATACCAGGATATCCAGTACCATGTTGGAGTCTCTTCACTGGCATCCAGTCTATCAATCTTATTCCTTTTCAGTCTGTACAATTCTCAATTGATAGTATTCATTACTCCAATTAAAAGAAAAGGGCATATGTAGAAAGGAAGCGAGATGTTTAACTCTTATCCAGGTTGTGGAATACCATCATCTAATATGCAGTGGAGACCGTCATATTGCTCTCTATATTGGGAATAATATCAGCCTCTTAGGAAAATGACAAAGTAATGCAGAGGCATTGATGTACATAACCAGGAATCAGATTCATTCCTTGAATTAAAGCCATTCCCTTTATTGCTCATCTTTCTTCCACTTGTGTTATTTCACCAGTGAAAACCCATTATTATCTCTTGGAACCATGACAGAGAATTAGAACTGCCTGGAACCTTATAAATGGTTGGAACTCACCAAATTCAACTCTCTTTATATGATTCACAATCAATTGAATAGATTACATCCCCATGATGGAAAGATATACAGTAAGAGGAATGCAGCGCACTTAACTTCCAATTAATTTCATAAGGCAGCTTAGCCATCAACCCACTGCACATCATGATATGATGTATAGAAGGAATACTGGAAACATTAAGGGAAAAGCTCAGTATGGTCTGTTTGATTCACACAGTATAATGAGGGCCTTGGGACACTGCCTGACAAAGATACATTTCCTGTATTCCACAGTTTTGAGCAATTTTGGTGTGACTTTACTCAGTAGAAAAGTTTGTTTGCTTCCCACAGAAATCAATTAACTTTTCCCTCGGGGAGACTGTAGGCTATATGGGGATACAGGGAATTGAAACTAACCAAATTGAGTGATTTCTCTAGGAAAAAAAGGTATATACATGGATGTCTAGTACCTTATTGTAATCTACTAAAAGTCATGCAACTGACCTGTCATTTCTTTTCTGTCTATAGTTTTCAATTGATGGGAAAAGGAAAAGTTACTTCAACAAAAAATATCAGCTCATGGTTAAAAGTAAGACAGCTCATGGTGTTTGTGGAGGAACTTTAGCTACCATCCTGTGAAAGGCTCCAATTAATGTCACATTGCTATTTATATTGGGAATAATGGCTACCCTTTGGGAACAATACAAAATAATCCAGAGGCATTACTGTATCTAAAGAGAAATCTGGTCTGTTCTTGAAATAAAGATATTTATGAATATTTTTCCTTGTTTCTTCCAGTTTGGTTGTTCTTGCAGTAAAATGCAATTGGCTTCCTCTCTCAATCTGCAGGAAGCTAATGTTGGTTTCTGTTGTAAAAACTGTCTACAATTGGGTAAAAGTTATTTCGGCAATAGAAATAAAACAAAAAATACATATTTATCTCTTGGGACTGTGATATAGAGATGGAAACTAGGGAGCTTTCTATAAATAAATAAATTTCCTGGAACTTCCCAGGTTTGCTTTTTTTGGGTCTATAGGTTTCTCAATCAGTGGAGTGGATTACGTCCATTTCATAGAAAGACATACTTCAAGAAGAAAGCAAGATATTTTACTTCCATTCAGTTTTGTGATGTCCTTCCTCCACAGCCTTTCAGGGCTAGATTTCCCTCTGTGGATAATTTGGAGATTGGACCAGATGGCCTAGGATGTTGTGATAGTAATGGCATTTAAAGATTCCCCCTGTATTGGCTTGGTTTTCAAATTGATTGTGTTAAAACTCAGAGCTTGTTAATCCCACCTGTGGGATGGACTTGTTGATGTGAAAAGAAAGTCCTGAACTGGGAGGAGCTGGTGATGTAGATTTGGAGACACAAGAGAGAGGCAGAAGAACTTTTTGGAAGCAGCACCAGCTCCTCCCAGTTCGTGTCTCTCTTTTCAAGTCAACAAGTCCATCCCACAGGTGGGATTAATAAGCTCTGGGTTTTAACACAATCAATTTGAAAACCAAGCCAATACAGGGGGAATCTTTAAATTCCATTACTATCACAGATGTCCCTTGTGGGGAGCCAAAGAAGCCTGGTTCAGAACTCAGATATTAAATCCTAATAGTGGACTTTAAAATAAGAATCTCTTTGAGATGCGACTTTTTGTCAGGTTAGCTCCCGAGTTCTTTGTTATGGGTTACACTTATAAGGATGTTACTGGAGTTCTGAGGTCAATGGGCTATACCCCAAGATTTTAGTTATTGAGAGCTAAAATATTTTATTCAGCACTCAGGTATCTTTGGTTGGTCAGCTCTGAATGTGAGGTCTTTTGAGGATTGCAGCTTTGGCTTTGAAGTTTGCTCTCAATTGTATCTGTTTATGACTGCATTAGCAGATACCTGAGACCCAGATCAAAGGTCTTACCCTAAGTCTTTAGTCTCCTAGATAACAAACCCTTATCAAATTATCTATTCTGTGCTACTTCCAGGATAAAATAGAGTAGGTAATTATTAGAAAACTTGATTCCCCTTCGTCTCTTTTGCTCCATTGTACTAAGAATCAATAAATGGAGTTCATTGTTCTTTCTTGGACTACCCACGTGGCTTGGTCATTTCTTATTCACGTCTCCAAATCATGCTAAGTGCTGGACACTGAGCAGCCCATGAACCCTCCACCTCCTTTCCCAGACTCCAGCTCTAAACCATTCCCTCCATTGCTTCTTTTAAGATCTGAGTTGTCTTTTTTTTTCCCCAACTTGAATATAAACCTTTCTTAGCTCAGGGACTATTTTATTTACTTGTATTTTATTTAGACTCAGCACTTTCCACAGCAACTATTATCTATTAAGCACTCAATAAATGCCCTAATTCATTCGTTTTTTCTTTATTCTATTTATCAAATATATATATATATATATATAAAGGAGAATAATATGTGAAGAATCCAAAGGTACTTTCTGGCCAGATTATGAGTGCTCTTGGATGACAGGAGTTATACCTAGAAGACACATAGCTAGCTAGCTATTTATTGATCTATCTATATGTCTATCCAGGGGTGTGCTGGTAAATGTTTAATAACTAGCTCTCTGGAAAAAAAAAAGTATGTATGATATATTTTTTCAGTTTAATCTGTGTGATAAGAGTGAGGTCCAGGTATGGAGAGGTCTGCTTTTAGGAAGGCCTATATATTTTGAGGACTGCCATATGTGTAGCTTAAAGGGAAGCATAAGAGAAATCTCTAGTCTTCTCTTCCCCACCCTTCTCCAAGGTAGACTTTCATTTCTGCCGGGAGGGTGAGCAGGGTATTAGACAAGAAGGCCACTTTGGATTCTTTGTATAAATTTTTTTTGGGGTTTCTTAAGAGAATGGGGGTACAGGTTAGAAGTATAGCTATCTTATTTAAATATTGACAATTTAGGGAATATGATTGGGTTCAATCTAGGTTTTGATCCATTTGTGATTTGGGGAGCAAAGAAGGACCCTAAACTGTATATCCAAGGTTTGAACCCCATCCTATTTAATACCAGTCCCTCAATGAACACATATGGAGAACAGCAAAGAAACCCATGTATCCAAATCACAGCAGAACAGAAATCAGAGAAAGTACACATAGGAGGATATATATCAGGCAATACAGAATAAAGGAGTAAGGTAATTCAGCCAAGCCAAGAGATATCTTGGATCTCACCCAAGGGGAAACTCTGAACTTTCTAGTGTAGCAAGCAGGGAATAGGGACATGAAGGAAACTGCTAGTTCTTCTGAAGTGCCTGAAGTGACTTGACTCAAGGCTTGATGAGTCCCCAAAATGAGATTAGCTTTTGAAGAGTCCTGAAGGGGACTGGTCAAGAACTGAAGCTCTGGCCTCTCACCAACTGTGCACTGCTCTTCAGGTGGGACAGAGCATTCATCTCTACCAATAAGGAGAGATGCCCATACCAATGAACTTTGGAGCAGGGGTTATATTTGTATTATTAACATCTCACTTTCTTAAATTTAAAAATCAACAAAACAAATCAAATAGGCAGTGTTTGACCAATTTCAAGGTGTAAATGCTACAGAATACTCTATGCTTAATTTTTTTAAAGGATTCTATAAGTTGTATTTCATAAGTGCAAACTACAAATTTGTACAGAAAGAAAAGGGATCAAAAAGCAAAGTACAAGATTCCAATAATTTGATCTCTAACCATTCACAAATTTTAAAGAATGCCTTTATATCAAATGTTTCATACTTAAATTTCTGAAGCAGCAATACACGATAAATTATTTTGTTAGGCAGGTTATATCTCTCTTTTTTTTTTCAGTTTACTTGCAGCACTTTTATTTTTCCTTACACGATGATGTGTTGAGCATTACAGTTCTCAATTCTTAGAATGACTTACAAATTTTGGTATTCTACTTTCATGTGAGAACATTAAGGCAATGTATAAGAATCTTACATAAATTAACTAGATATACAAATTTATAGGTTATAAATGCAAACTTCTTAGCAGCTCAAGGTTGAGTAACTTAGCCCCATAACACTAGGGGAAACAGTGGGCTAAGAAATGAAAAATTGTTTCTTAAGATTTGGATTCAATATGTATTCCTGCTAGGATGGTGGCAAGATGTAATATACATTTTATAAAGTCTTGCCAGCCGTAGGAGAGAAATTTTGCATGTGTCAGCTCTTTAGATGCTGGAAATCTGACCTTTAGATAACCCTCTGCAGATCTGATGCTTTATAGCACTAAACTGTACAAGCTGTTAAGTGTCAGATACTATATCGACATATTATCAGGTCTATTTTTTATAGAAGTTAACTCTTAGCCTTCCCTGTCAAAATGAATGACCTGTATCAAGGTTCAGACTAAAGATATGTACAAGGTATGCTAAAATGCACACCAAGAAAACAACTGTTAACTTGAATACAAGGTCAAATAAGTAACTGTTCACCAACCTGAAAAGTGCTGATATTTGTCTAATATCAGATACAAACTTCCCCAAGGACAAGCTTCTTTCCAAAGAAGACTTATTCCAGTTTCATGAGATTAATATGAGGTGAATATTTGCCAGGGCAGGTTATCTCTTTAGCAAAACTATCTGACCACAACCCAATTTTTATTGTTCTAGTAAGTCTAGTTATGAGATGATTAAATCATATTGATTGCTTCCATCACACACAATAAATGTCCACAGTGGAAGTGTAAGATATGCATTTTAGGTAGCTGAGACTCTGACCATCTTCTTCATGCTCTTTGGCAGCTAAAAAGAAAGTGTATGGAGGATGGAATGTGTAAACAAGATAATAGCCAGGAAATTGTGTCAGTGTTTTTTTATACAAACACCAGCAAAAACTTCTCATGAAAGCTAGTGTAAAGAAAATGGAGGGATGTGCATCCTTTAGCCTAGCTCTGCCTTTTGCTGAAAGGATGAGGTTTGAAAGATTTCCATAACAGCTTCATTTATGAGACATAACCAACAACTATAAAAATCATCTCTTTTGCTCTAAAGATGATGCAGTTTGCAGATATCCTATCATTGAAACAACTTAACATTCAATATTCACATAATGCATCAAAGAGGTTTTAGGGTGACATGTGAGCACTAGCATCCTGATATTCTTGAAACAAATTCTATATGCCAGAGTCTGGTGTAAATGCATCATCTTCTCTTTTACCTAGGCCCACACATCTGAGGACAAGTATAGACAGCAGGTAACATTATAAAAGGTTAAAGGGACAGTCTACTGGGCATAGTTTCCCAGAAGAAAAAAAAATAACCAAAAATGCATTCTTTGTATGACTGCTGTGCTCCGTGGACAGAGTAAGGAAGACTATGGGGTCAAGATGCCACTGGGTGTCAGTTTGCCAGTTTCAAGACTTCACAAAACCATAGACAGGGAATACGTTATGCTTAGTAAAGACTGATGTGAATGTCACCAAAGTGTGATTTGCTCCTGTCAATTCCATCTTGTTGGTGGGCCACAGACTAAAGAAAACGTCACGCTGGCTGTGCAGACCGAAGGGTTGAACACTTCAGCTTGTGTTTAAATTGGGAAGCAGTTGAGCTAGCTCCCACCTTACCTTACCTTTAAGAATACTGTACTAAGTTGGCGGGGGCGGGCGGAGGTACTGCTCTTGAACGCCGATTGGTGGAGTCCCCGCGGGAAATGAGTGAACGCGAGGAGCGTGCGCGCTCATGTAGGCGGCGACGGGAACGGCGAGCGGCGGCGTCAGCTCCTGGAAGTGGGGGGGGGGGTAAGGCTGACGGTTTTTTTTTTTTTTTTTGGTAGGGTGGCGGCAGCGGCGGTGGCGCCTTCCTGTTGGGCTCCTGCCTTTTTGGTTGCGGGAGCTGGGCGGAGTGGGACCGAACGCGAGTCGGGAGCGGAGGCCGCTGCTTTCTCCCGGACATCGAAGGAAGGACGAACCGCCCCTCCCCCCACCCGCGGACTCTTTTCCTTTAGCCCAGGCCCCCGCCCCTTGACTACGCTCTCGGAGGAAGCGGCCGCGGCGGCATCATCTGAGGACGTGCTACCCACCTCCCCCTATCCCGGAGAGGTCTGGCTGCACCCCAGTTCTCTCTGCACCCCCACCAACTCGCTCTTTACACCGCCGCCGCCATGTCCGCGCACGCCCAGATGCGTGCTATGCTGGACCAACTAATGGGCACCTCCCGGGACGGAGACACCACCCGGCAGCGAATCAAATTTAGCGATGACAGAGTATGCAAGAGTCACCTTCTCAACTGCTGTCCTCATGATGTTCTTTCTGGAACTAGGATGGATCTTGGAGAATGTCTGAAAGTTCACGACCTGGCTTTAAGAGCAGACTATGAAATCGCATCCAAAGAACAAGACTTTTTCTTTGAGCTTGATGCAATGGATCATCTGCAGTCATTCATTGCAGACTGTGACCGGAGAACAGAAGTGGCCAAGAAAAGACTAGCAGAAACTCAGGAAGAGATTAGTGCAGAAGTAGCTGCTAAAGCTGAACGTGTCCATGAACTTAATGAGGAAATTGGTAAATTACTAGCCAAAGTAGAACAACTAGGAGCTGAAGGTAATGTGGAGGAATCCCAGAAAGTAATGGACGAAGTGGAAAAAGCCCGAGCAAAGAAAAGAGAGGCAGAGGAGGTATACCGGAATTCCATGCCAGCTTCCAGCTTCCAACAACAGAAACTTCGGGTCTGTGAAGTATGTTCTGCTTATTTGGGTCTTCATGACAATGACAGACGACTAGCTGATCATTTTGGCGGGAAACTACACCTGGGATTTATTGAAATAAGAGAGAAACTTCAAGAGTTAAAGAGAGTTGTGGCTGAGAAGCAAGAGAAAAGAAATCAAGAACGCCTGAAGCGCAGAGAAGAAAGAGAGAGAGAAGAAAGGGAGAAGTTGAGAAGGTCCCGATCACATAGCAAGAATCCTAAAAGATCCAGGTCCCGAGAGCATCGTAGACATCAATCTCGCTCCACTTCACAAGAACGAAAGAGAACTAGATCTAAGTCCCATGAGAAACGGCATCGTCACAGATCACGCTCCAGCAGCCGCAGCCACCAGAGAAGTCGGCATAGCTCCAGAGACCGGAGCAGAGAGCAGTCCAAAAGAAGATCCTCAAAAGAAAAGTCTTCTGGAGATAAAGAGAGGTCCTTCCGAGACCAAGACCCAGCATCACGTGACAAAGATAGGAGTTCAAGGTCACCCCGTGACAGAGAAAGAAAAGACAAGAAACGTTCCTATGAGAGTGCTAATGGCCGTTCAGATGACAGGAGGAGTTCTGAAGAGCCTGAAGCTGGGGAGATTTAACAGGCTGTACATTTCCTCAATCCTTATGCTTCCTATGGAGTTACATACTCTTGTTTAGTTTACAGCTGTTCAAGGCGACCCAACAATTCCAATCCAACTAGATGAACAGCATCCAAAGTTTGGCTGTAACTCAATCTGAACTGACCCTCTTTTCCTGGATAAAGTCTAAAGGTACATCCATAATTTCTAGTGAACCCTAATACAATTCTGAAAGGTTACTCTGTTGATGAGTGCAGTTTTATGTAGTAAGATGCAGATCTCAGTGTTTTAATTTTTCAGTAGAAATTAGAGTGAAAAATTATGTTACTTGCCTTGGGCTTTCTTGAACATTTGCAAAATTCTTCTTTCCTAGTCCAAATAACAGCAGCTTTGATTTCTTCCCCTTCCCTTCTGTCTACTGTCCCACTTAAATCATTTCAAATTGCAAAGTGGGGAGGGAAGAGGAAGGGCCATGTAACTTGAGTGAGAAATTTCTGTTCCCACCAATTAATTACTAGTTGTTTACTATTCAGAGCATTTAGTATAGGGGTGTGTATTCTGGAGAAAATTGAAATGTTTGTTTCTTTTCCCCTTTTTTTAAGCAGTACCTATTTAGACTTGCAAGTTGAACACCTGTTACATTACACTTTTTGCATTTTTATTGACATTTTGAACTCAAAGTTTGTCTTGGTTTTTTTGTTACATTGAATTGGTATGTTCAGGTTATGAGGGATTTTTCTTAAACAGATCTTGCCTTTGTTTTTTCTTGAGTGTAAAGGCTACATCTTTTAGTGTAAAGGCTACATCTTTTAATTGTAAAAAAAAAAGATAATGAAAGTAGTAATCACTACCACTTCACCATTAAACAACCAGCATTGTTTAAAAACAAAAACAAGAATGCTTGGTTGTTTCATCTGATAGGTTTTGAAGTGGTTACTCTATCCCCAGTGCTGGCTATTGTATAATAGTTCAGACTTGAGGACTTCAGGGCCTCATCATGGGGTGTCAGCTCTATGACTTGACAGAGGGGCATGCTGTGGAGAAATATTATAAAGCTAGGAAGGACAAATTTGGCCACAGATTGGCTATATGGGGTGAGTACCAGCAAGGAGCTGAGGATGGCATCAGGGTGGAGAGCTTGTGCAACTGGGAGCAGGGGGTTACCCTGGCTAGTAAAGGCAAGTTGTCAAAAGGGGGCATTTTGTTTTCTTTTCTGAGGGTGGAAAAAGAGAATGAGTGCACTTTTAAACTTGGTGGAGAGGAGAAGTCTAGGACACCTCCATTTGGAGAATTCTAGTCTTTTGGGAATGTGAGAGAAGACAATAGGCCTGGAAAAATAGGTCTGAGAATCATGTGCATCAATGTGGCAGTTGTACCCATGGGAGTTGACATCTTTCTTAAGGGCAGCCTTTTGTGGACTGCAGCAAGAGGACTACAAGGACCTGTGAGTATGCCACTTACACTCTCCATACTTGAGCCTGCTTTTTCCTGGAATCTGGATGTACTGGAGGGATGGTGTGTTATAGATTGGGGGGGAGGAGTTGGGTGAGATATTTAAAACAACTGGACAAGTCTGCCACCATAATCAATACACCTTTCTAAAAGCTAAACAACAATTCCTGACTAACTGATATCCATTGTTAATCGTGGTGGGAGGGAAGAAGCAAACTGCTGGGGGCTCTTGAGCTCAGCTTAGAGCCCTAAGGGAAGAAAAGGGCCAGGCTCTGTGGACCCAGCTCCTCTTTGGATTGAAGTTGGAATAGTAGCCCAGGACATCAGCTATTTTTGATCTCCAGGCCTGAGCATGGTGCCTGGTGAACTAGAAGTGTTTCACGAATGCATCTTTATTGTCAGTCTCAATGACAACTAACTGTATGCGGGAAAGCCTAGGAAGGCAAGCACTGAAAGGGCCATGACTGAAGGGGAACCTGTTCACTGAACCTACAGCAAGCATTCAAGCTTCCTAGGCAGGAGATTGGCTCAGGACAGTAAGAAGACTTCAGTGCAGTATTCCAGTCATGCTCAAGCCTGGACAGATAGCTTCTCCAGCAGAATGCAAGGCGAGCCTCCTGCAGTGGCCAGGCAATTGAGACAGAGAAGGCCCAGGCTGACTCCAGAGTCAAAGCTGCAGCCTTCTCTTTGAATTGTTTGGTTTTGCTCTGCTTCTCTCTAGTTGCTATAAGGCAGGGCCTCTTACCTCTTTTTAGTAACTCCCCGTGGATCCCTGGGGAGTTCTGCTGAAGCCTGGTGGCCCCGTTCTCAGAATAATGTTGTGAAATGCATCAGATAAAGTGTACAAGACTTACAGAGGAAAACAATTCCATTGCAAGAAAGATGTAAATTATTTTCTTTTTTAAAATAATTTTTTATTGATGTTGTCTGTGTCATCATAGGTTTCCACAGTAACTTTCCCCCTATCCCCTCCAAAGAGCCATGCCAAATAACAATTAGTATTATTTTAAAGAGGAAAAAAAAACAGAACTGAAGGAAACATTGAAAAAGTCCAAAAACATGTACAATGTATATTATCTGTGGACCTCCCACACCCACAACAGGATGGGTTTGGGCTGTCTTCTTATATCTCTTCATTCAAGTTATGTTTGAGCTTTTTTTTTTTAATTCACTTTTTATCTTTTTGGAATGTGGTGTTTTGTTTTCCATTTATGTTGTTGCAGTTACTGTGCGTATTGTTTTCCTAGCTTTGTTTATGTAGGTATTTCCGTGCTTCTCTATATCATTTTTTTTACAATGTAGTCATTTTTCATTATATTTGTGTACACAGTTTGTTTTGTTTAGTCATTCCCCAGTTGATGGGCATCTACTTTATTTCCAATTCTTTGCTATCACAAAAATTGCTGCTATAAAGATTTTGGTGTATAAATATCTTATTATATAGCTTCCCTGGGGTGGTGGTGTTCAGTTCTTTCAGTCGTATCTGACTCTTTGTGACCCCAGTTGGGATTTTCTTGGCAAAGATACTGGAATGATTTGCCATTTCCTTGTCCAGTTCATTTTACAGATGAGGAAACTGAGGCAAACAGGATGAAATGACTTGCTCAGGGTCACACAGCTAATTAAGTATCTGAGGCCAAAATTGAACTCAGGAAGATGAGTCTCCCTGACTTCAGGCCCAGCACTCTATCCACTGTGCCATCTTGCTGCCCTTTCCCTGGGGTATAAGCCCAGTTATGGAGTCTCTGGTTCAAAGGTTATGGACATAATTAGTCACTTTTTTGGCATAATTCCAAATTGCTTTCCAAAGTAGTGGTATCATTTTACAGCTCCACCAACAATGTATTAGTGTGCCTATCCTTCAACAACCCCTTCAATATTAACTATTGCTATTTTTTGACATTTTTTCAATTTGTAGGGTGTGAGGTAAAACCTCAAGGTTTTTTTGATTTGCATTTTCCTTTTGATTAGTGATTTTCAGCATTCTTTCACATGGTTGTGGATACTTTGAAATTCTTTGAGACCTGTTTGTTCATATCCTTTGACCACTTATCTATTGGAGAATGACTATTATATATATGATATTTATATATATTATATATGTTGTATTTTCTATATGTGCGTGTATATATATATGTGTGTGTGTATATATGTATGTGTGTATGTGTATATATATAAATGTATATTTATACACACATACACAAACACACACACAACACCAAACCCTTATCAGAAAAATTTGATACCAAGATTTTTTCCCATTCAGTCACTTTTCTTGTTATCCTAGGTGTATTCATTTTGTCTGCATAGAAACTTTTCAGTTTCATGTAATCAATGTTATAATTTTGTAGTTACCTCTATCTCTTCTTTGTTAAGAAAATATCTCCTATCTATAGCTGTGAGATGTGTATGATCTATTTGATGTTAATATATAATGGGTTTATCATTGTCATTTTACAATAAATTAATAAATGCATATCTTAAAATTTTATCAGGTTTGATTTCTGATATAGTAAATATCTGCTGCTATAACCCACATTTTTTTTTAAAAAAGCACTGTGTTCTACATAATTTTTAAAAGTGTAAAGGAGTTGTGAGACCAAAAACTTTGAGAAGCACTTCTCTAAGGGGCCTTCTGTGTTTGTGCACAGATTACTAGCACCTTAGTATTCTCATGCCGAGGAGAGCGGAGCCAGATTTCATTGAATATCTTGGCATAGGACCAAATCTACAGTAACAGTCAGGAATGGAGATAAAAGCCTAGAAAAAGTCCACTAGTCCATCTTGAAAATGCTACACTTCTGCAGTCACGCTAGAGTTACCAAGTCAGGAGAGGACCCTGCATACTGTGGGGATTCTAGAATCAGCTCTGTACCCCTTCATAGTCCCCAGGCTAAACCCTTAGGCTTTAGCAAGGAGTTGACAAGAGGGACCCTATAGAAGGAAGATATTTTGGCCCTCCTCAGTGTTGGCCAAACTGCTGTCAGGGAGGTGGCATGGGGCAGAGTGGTACTACCTTGGTCCCACCATTGCAGATGAGACCTAGGCCATCTGAGCTGCGGGAGCTAAGGCACTTACTTGCCCTGGAGACGAGGAGGAGAATGAGCCCAGACTGGGGCAGTCTTCTCCCTGAGGACAGGGAGCACAGACAACAGAGAGAACTTTCTGGGCTCAGGATCAAGCCAGAAAGGGCAAACTCCTG
Source organism: Petaurus breviceps papuanus (assembly GCF_028583685.1). Classification (NCBI taxonomy): domain Eukaryota; kingdom Metazoa; phylum Chordata; class Mammalia; order Diprotodontia; family Petauridae; genus Petaurus; species Petaurus breviceps. The sequence continues at coordinate 771,010 of NW_027187282.1, read as the reverse complement.
GGCTAGGTGGTTTCCTTGCCCAAACCAGGAAGCAGCCACCTGGGTGTTAAAACCTGCCCTACCTGATGGGTGTAGCACCATCTAGGAAAGCCTAGAGGACCACCTGGTTCAGGCTGTTGCCTCTTCTTCACAAACCTGCTTCATTGTATGCCTATGTAAGTCTTCAGCTGCCCTGGCCCACATCAGTCTACCACTGACAGCACCTTAGGATGGGCTCCATTAGAGCACATCCTCAGGAGGTCCTCATTGTTCCAGGGCCTCATCAAATCTCTGTTTCAACTTTTATAACTACCCCAGCTCACCCACCCCTCATTCCTTGTAAGCAAGCAGTCACCATCCTTCTTCCTGAAGTAGCCATGGGATAAGCTGGAGCTTCCTGACCACTGGGAGGAGTTCTCAGATCTCTACCTCACTGTCTCCTCTTTCCTTTCTCATGGTTCAGGCCTGATCTCAGTGGTAACTGCATCTTCTGAGTCTGAGAGCACAGGGGGTTCCTGACTCCAGTCTGTTAGTCCCCACACTCATCAGGAGAGGTCCCTTCACTTCCACTGCCACTGGCTGCATTAGTTGCCCCAAGGCTTTTGTGACATGGTCCCTGAAAACCAAGAGCTCTGTGTGTAGAGACTTAATGCCCCAGCCCTCTTCCCCTTCAGGTTTATTGTGCTGGCTACTCTACCTTTGGCAGGAAGGTCAATAAACATCCATCAGGAAGGGTGGACTTGGTGCACCCTCCTTGGAAGCCTCCTCTAGGCCCTACTGAGCTCCTCTCTGCCACCTCCTGTCCTGCAAAAAAGATGCCCCATATGTGATTAGCCAGGCTCTTGTGACCAAGTACTACATGGTGTTCTGCCATCTAATGACTCCTTTGTCATATATTTGCCACATTTCTCCCCCAACTCAACCACAATGTGAACAATGGGCCTATGTCATCCCATCCCAATCAGAACTCTGCCAAATGTTAGGGGTGGTTGTAATTCTGATATTATGTTGGTTTAGGTGTGGAGATGAAATGAGGCACTTGAGTATATAGTTGACAAAAGGAGGTTTACACTGCCCTTAGAGGTAGGGATATGGAACAAGAATACAGTGGCACTAAGCTATGTTTGTGGTCTCCTCTGTTATGTGGGAACGTGTCTGGTTACACAGGCAAGATACAGTGACTCTGATAGTCTTCAAAAATCAACCAAATTAAAGGTGCAACCAAAATAAGATGGCAGAATAGAGGGAGCACTGAATCTTAACTCTCCCAACATATCCTTCTAAACAAATTCTGAAATGGGAAATCAAAAAACAAAAAAAGGTCAGAGTCATTTTTTTTCCCCAGCCTAAGACAACTTAGGAGATCAGGAGAGGTCTGACACTGGGGTGGGGATGGCAGCATGGTGGCAACACTAGCTCTGGGTCTTGGAGAAAGCAGTGAAAGCAGCAATTTCAGAGGCTGTCACCACCCAATATTGGTAAGGTGATTGGACAACTTGTCAGAAATTACAGGGGACCACTCTACTGGAACTTGGCATAGGTTTGGGCTGTTTGTTGACTCCATTGCCTATTACTCAGTTCTGGATTGCAATTCCAGGGAAGAGAGGAGTGGTAGCACTTGTGTTCACAAAGGAAATAGAGTCCCCACTTTGACAAGGACCAGAGCACAGACCAAGAGAGCAAGGATCACACCACCTCAGAAGCATTGAAAACTTAAAAGAGACTTCCGGAATTAGTTGTGCAAACAGGGCAAAAAAGCCACTTGGGAAAGTGCACACCTTCCCCTCCCCCCCCAATTAAGTAGAGCCCAACTACAACATATTAAAGTTCAAAGGTAAGAAGCAGGCTGAGAAAATGAGCAAAAAATTAAAAAAAAAAAAAGAACTTGACCATAAAAATCTATTATGGTGGCAGGGAAGACCAAGACATAAATTCAGAAGAAAACAATATGAAAATAGTTACAGCCATAACCTCAAAGAAAAATGCTAATTTGAGCCAAGCTAAATAAGAATTCCTAAAAAGAGTTCAAGAAAGAAATAAGAATTGTAGAAGAAAAATTAAAAGAAACGTGAGTGCTGGGAGGGTAGGTGACACATGGAATAAGCACTGGCCCTGGAATCAGGAGGACCTGAGTTCAAAACTGGCCTGAGACATTTAACACTTAACTAGTTGTGTGATCTTGGGCAAGTCACTCCCAATTGCCCTGCCTTCCCTCCTCCAAAATAATGAAAGAAATGAGAGTGATGCAAGAAAATTATGAAAGATAATTAACAGCTTGGTAAAAAAGATGCACAAAAAATACTGAAAAAAATACCACCTTAAAAAACATAATTGACCTAATAGTAAAAGAGGCACAAATAAATGTCCACTCAAGAAAACAACTCCTTAAAAAGCAAAATTGACCAACCAACTTTTTTTCAGTAAAAAAAAGTTCCTTTAAAAATCAGAATTCTAGAAGATGATACATGTACCTCCTACAAAAACTTTATCATTATTAGGGCAATTAGAAGTAATCTACATAGAGGACATGAGTGAGTCGACATAATCTTGAAAAAAAATGAAGGGGTGAGAAAGAGGGTGCATTGTTAAAAGGGAAAAGGTAGAATGGGGCAAATTTTTCTCACAAAAGGTGCACAAGGAATAGCTTTCATATTGGAGAGGGAAATGGGGGGGGGTGGCAGGCAGTGCTTGAACCTCACTTATCAGAATTGGTTCAAATAAGGAAAAAGGATGGAAAGGGGATAATAGATATGGAAGGGATGATAGAAAGAAGTGGAGATTAAGGGAGGAAATGGTCAGAAGCAAAACAGATGTTTGAGGAGGGACAAGATAAAAAGAAAGATAAACAAAAAAAGGATAGAAGAATATACACAATAATTATAACTTTGAATGTGAATGGGATGAGCTCACTCATAAAACAGAAGCAGAAAGCAGAATGGATTAGAAAGCAGAATCCAGCAATATGTTGTTTACAAGAGGCACACTTGCAACAGAAAGATACACACAGAATTAAAATAAAAAGCTGGAATAGAATCTAATGTTTCAGCTGTTGTTTAAAAAAAAGCAGGGGTAGCAGTCGATCTCAGACAAAGCAAAAGGAAAAATAAACCTAATTAAAAGATAATCAGGGAAACAACATTTTGGTAAAAGCTACCATAGAAAATGAAATAATATCAAAATTTTTTACAGCAAGTTTCTCTGGTAATAACCTCATTTCTCACATATAAAGAGAATTGAGTAAAATGTATAAAAATAAGAACCGTTCCCCAATTGATGAATGGCCAAAAGATATGAACAGTTACTTTTCAGAAGAAATCAAAGCTATCTATGGTCATATGAAAAAATGCTCTAAATTACTATTGCTTAGAGAAATGCAAATTAAAATAATTCTGAGTTACCACCTCATATCTAATAAGAAATGACAAATGCTGGACGTGATGAGGAAATATAGGTATGCTAATAAACTACTGATGGAGTTGTGAACTGGTCCAATTATTCTGGAGAAAACTTGGAACTATGCCCAAAAGGCTATAAAAATGTGTATAACCTTTGACCTAGTAATACCAATATTAAGTCTGTATCCCAGAGAGATTTTTCTTTAAGAAAGGGAAAAAGGTCTAGATATATGTATATGTATATATGTATTTATAGAGCATCTTTTTTTGGTGCAAAGAAGAGGACAATGAGGGGATTCTCATTAATTGTGGAAGAGCTTAACAAGTTGTGGCATATGACACTGATTCCAATGTATTCCAATACATTTGTGCAGTAAGAAATGAGGGGGGGGGTGGTTTCAGGAGGAAAAACAAAACAAAACAACATGGCAAAACCTATATGACCTGATGCAAAGTGAATAAGTAGAACTGGAAGATCATTGTGAACAGTAACAGCAGTATTGTAATGATGATCATAGGCTTGGCTACTCTAATCAATACAACAATCCAAGACAATTCTAAAGGACTCATGAAAAAAAAATACTCTCCATCTCCAGAGAAAGTCCAAACTGAAGTATAATTTTCTTGCTTTCTATTTTTTTTTGCAATATCATTAATATGAAAATAGGTTTTAAATGGTTTCACATGTATAATTGATTGCATTTTGCTTGCCTTCTCAGCAGGTGGCAAAGGGTTGGGTGGGAGGGGGAGAATTTGGAACTCAAAATTTAAAAAGAAAAGAATATTTAAAATATTTTTTAAAGAATTCTTGGACTTCCTGAAAGTCATGGTCTAAAAAAGAGTCTAGACATCATATTTCAAGAAATTGTTGGGGAACACAGCCCACATAATTTAGAAACAGAGGACAAAATAGAAATGGAAAGAATCCACTAATCACTTCCTGAAGAAATTCCCAAAATGAAAATTATATTATAGCCAGGAATAATATAGCCAAATTCTAGAGTTCCCACGTCAAAGAGAAAATACTGTAAGCATCCAGAAAGAAAACAATCAAATATTGTAGAGCCAGAGTCAGGATAACACAAGATTTAGCAGGTTCTATGTTAAAGGAACAAAGAGGTAGAAATAAAATATTCTGGATGGCAAAGGATCTGGGATTACAACCAATAATCACCTACCCAGCAAAACTGAGTATTTATCTGTCAGGGGGAAAAAAAAGAACATTTCATGAAATGGGAGGACCTTTAAGTATTCCTGATGAAAACATCAGAGCCAAATAGAACATTTGCCATTGAAACACAAGACTCAAGAGAAGCATTAAAAGGTAAACATGAAAGAGAAATCATATAGGACTTAACAAAATTAAACTGTTCACATTCCGGAATAGAAAGATGATACATGTAACTACCAAGATCTTTATTATTATTAAGGTAATTAGGAGTCTACATAGACAGAGGGCATGAGTGTGATTCAGTTATGTTGTGATGATCTTAAAAAAATGAGAGTGTGAGAAAAAAGAATATACTGGGAGAGGAAGAGTCAGAAAATTCCTATTACATAAAAGGTGTGCAAGGAACAGCCATTGAAGGGCGAAATGGGTAGGACGGGTGGAATGGTGGGCAATGCTTGAACCTCTCATTAGAACTGTTTCAAAGAGGAAAGAATACACACATATACATACAAATAAATATACATAATACATACATATATAACTATATATACATACATATATAACTATATATACATATATATATATATATAGCTTTATATGTAGGTATATAGATTCAAGGTAATCTGAAGAGGGAGATAGCATTAAGAAAAATAAGCATTCACATGGGTTGTGTGATTCTTGAATTAAGATGCAATACGATCCTTGTAAACAGACAGAAGAGGATGGATACAGAAGATATTATGAGGAGTGGTGGTGAAATTGACAAGACTTGGGGACTGAAAGAAAAAAAGGTATTTGGGAGAGGTGTGTGACAACAATGCTTATGATGTTGTGAACCCAGGTGTTTAGAGATTAGTGCTGAATCGGTTAATTGTGAAATGAAACAAAACAAATGAAAAGATAATAAGAAATAATTTCTTGCCTCTTCCTTTCCCCCTCCCCCAGTAGAATTTATGTTCCTTCAGTACAGGAGCTATTTTTCCTCTTTGTCTCCGTATTCCCATTGCTTGCACAGAGTAAGTAATTTTGGTTCAATTCAACATACATTTATTAACCATTTTTTCCAATACTTCATGGTCAAAAGATCCTTCTCCCTGGCAGACTAAGGAACAGTTGAATACTTCTGAGCACTGAACTTGTAATCAGGAAAATTTGGGTTCAAATATTTCTTCTGATACCTACCTGCTGCAGGTATGGCTCAGAGCAGATCACTTTACTTCTGGGAAAGTTAATACTTGTAGTACTAGCATCTATGGTGTGAGGGTTGCCAACTCCTTTTTAGGGCTGCTCACTCACCTTTGGTGTCCATCTGGCTCCCAAATCTCACCTGTGGCTTCAAGAAGCTACAGTATGTGCAGCGACCATACCCTGGGAAAACCATCTTGGCAGACAGGTTAGCCCTTGGTCAGATATTGAAAAGACCAAGGTCATCCACTGCACCCTGGGTCATCGTCAGTTAGCTTGACTTTTGTCTTGCCACTGGACTTCTATGACTTTGGAAGAGATGATTTTGTGCAACTATGCCTCACTTAAATCCAATTCATATTGTAATCAAGATATCACCCATGATATCATTGGTCCTCTTCAAAAATGAAGGACAAACAAGAAGTTAGATAGATGAGACAGACAGATATTGATAAATAAATTTAGATCTATACACAAACACATAAATCAGTTGGATATATAAATCAATATTCCCCAGCAGGGAAGGAGGAGAGTAAGGGGATAAGAGAAAGAGGGGGACTATAAAAGGGAAGACCTACAAGGGAGACAGTGGCCTGAAGCAAAACAAATTTTTAATTAGAGACAGGGTAAAAAGAGAGAAAGAAGGATAAACAGAAGAAAACAGGATAGAAGGAAATGCACAATTCATAATCATAACTATGAATGTGAATTGTATGAACTCACCCATAAAAAGAAGTGGACAATAAAATGGATTAGAAACCAGAATCCAGCAATATGGTATTTACAAGAAACACACTTGAAAAAAAAGACACACATAATTAAAATAAGGGGTTGGGACAGAATCTCCTCTATTTTGAGTATCTTCTCTTTTATGATATTTTATTTTTTGTTTGTTTCTATTTTTCCAATAAATATTCAGGTCATTAGTCTCTCTTTTTCCCCACAATTTATTTATTAATTTTTAGTTTTCAACATTCATTTCCACAAGACTTTGAGTTACAAATTTTTGTGCCTGTCTCTCCCCTACCCCACAACCAAAATGGTGACCCTACTGAATACCCCTTCCCCCAATCTGTCCTCTCTAATATCCTCATATCACCCCCACTTTCTAGTAGGGCAAGATGGATTTCTATAGCACAGTGCCTGTATATCTAATTTTCCAGTTGTATGTAACATGCTTTAACATTTGTTTTTTGAAACTTTGAATTCCAGAGTCTTTTCCTTCTTCCCTCCTCACCCACCCCCACTGGGAAGAAAAACAATTCAACATAGATTGTACGTGTGTAGTTACACAAAACATTTCCATAGTAGTTATATTGTGAAAGACTTATTCTATTTTCCTCCATACTATCCCCCCCCACTTATTCTATTTTCTCCTTTGACCCTGTCCCTTCTCAAAAGTGTTTCCTTCTAACTACCCTCTCCCACAATCTTCCCTCCCTTTTGTCACCTTCCCTTCTATCCTCTTTCCCCCTGCTTTCCTGTAGGGTAAGATACCTAATTGAATGTGTATGTTATTCCCTCCTTAAGCCAAATTCAATGAGAGTAAGGTTGACCCATTCCCTTTCACCTTCTTGCTCTTCCCCTCCATTGTAACAGCGTTCCCTTGCCTCCTTTATATGAGATTATCCTAAACTATCTCTCTTTTTCTTCTTATCCCAATATATTCCTTTATCACTTCTTAATTTTATTTTTAAGATGTCATCCTTTTATACTCAACCCATCCTGTGCCCTTTATGTAAACATGTACACACATATGCACATACTCACATATATATATATATATTTATACACACATACACCCTCCTAAACATATATGTATATGTATGTATACATATATATTACCTTCAACTTTCTTCATACTGAGAAAAGTTCCATGTAGGAATATAAATAGTTCAATTTTAATAAGTACCTCATGATTTCTCTTTCCTGTTTACTTTCTCATGCTTCTCTTGCTTCTTGTAATTGAAAGTCAAATTATCTGTTCAGCTCAACTTTTTTCATCAAGAATGCCTGAAAGTCCTCTATTTCATTGAATGACCATATTTTCCACAGAAACATTATACTCAGTTTTGCTGGGTAGGTGATTCTTGGGTTTCATCCTAGCTCCTTTGACTTCCAGAATATCACATCCCAAGCCCTTTGATCCTTTAATGTAGAAGCAGATTGATCTTGTGTTATCCTGATTGTGTTACCACAATATTAAATTTGTTTCTTCTTGATTACTTGTAACATTTTCTCCTTGACCTGGGAACTCTGGAATTTGGCTATGATATCCCTAGAAGTTTTCATTTTGGGATCTTTTTAAAGAGGTGAGCAGTGAATTCTTTCCATTTCTATTGTTACCTCTGGTTCTAGAAAGCAGGCAATTTTGCTTGATAATTTCTTGAAAGATTATGTCTAGACTCTTTTTTGATCATTGCTTTCAGGTAGTCCAACAATTTTAAAATGATCTCTCCTGGATGCATATTCCAAGTCAGTGGTTTTTCCACTTAGATATTTCACATTAACTTCTATTTTTTCATTTGTTTAGATCTGTTTAATAATATCTTGATTTATCATAAAGTCACTAGCTTCCATTTGCTCCAATCTAATTCCGAAGGAATTATTCTCTTCAGTGAGCTTTTGAGATTCTTTTTCCATCTGGAAAATTCAGCTTTTTAAAGCATTCTTCTCCTCATTGCCTTTTTGGCCATTTTTGGCCATTTAAGTTTGTCTACTTTTTAAGGTGTTATTTTGTTCAGATTTTTTGGGGGGGTTCCTTTAGCAGGCTGTTGACTTGATTTTCATGATTTTCCTTCATCATTCTCCTTTCTCTTCCCAGTTTTTCCTCCACTTCTCTTACTTGATTTTCACAATCCTTCTTGAGCTCCTCCATGTCCTGTGACAAATTCATATTTTTCTTGGAGGCTTTTGATGCAGGAGTTCTGACTTCATTGTCCTCCTCCAGTTCTTTGCTTTGATACTTTTTGTCCCCCAAAAAGGATTGTATGGTCTCCTTGTGCTTCCTTATCTTGCTAGTTACTTGACTTTTGAGCTTTTTGCCACAGTAAAACTCTGCTTACAGAATGGAGAGAGCTTTGTCCCAAATTACTGGGGTTTTTGTAGCTGCCAGAGCTATACTTGGATGCCCTCTCTATATGCCCACGATCTCTGGCTCACTGGTCACACACCCCAGGACCACCACCCAAGACTGCGATCCAGATCCAGGCAGGTCAAAGAAGGAGCAATTACCCTCTGAATGTTTGCTTGGTCCCCCTAAAATCTGCAGGCCAGGAGCTCTGAAAGCAGCCACACAGCACTTCCACTCCTCTGTCACTTTTTGCCCAGGGAGCAGGCACCAGAACCTGCTGTTCCTTCACCCTTACAACAGATTTCCCCACAGACCTTCTATTTTTTCTTTGGCATTTATGGGTTGAGGAGTCTGGAAACTGCCACAGCTGCTGGTGATTCACTCTTCTGAAGTCTGCTCTGGCCAGTTTTGGCGCTGCTCAGGGCTACCCTGGTGCCAGAACCGTGGCTCACTGGGGACTACTCTCAGTTCCCAGCATGCTGAGATAGACCTTTCCTGTCAGCCTGCCAGGCTACCTTCAGTGAGAGATTTGTCTCTCTCTGTCTCTTTGTGGGTTCTGTAGCTTTGAAATTTGTTTAGAGTAATTTTTTTTACATTTATTGGAGGTGGTTGAAGCTGGAGTCCACACAAACTTTGTGCTTCTTTTTCCACACAAATAGTAAAGTATTTATTTAATTTTTAAATTAAATTTTATGTTTATTTTTAGTTTACATCATTTATTTCCACAAGACGTTGAGTTACAAATTTTCTCTCCGTCTTTCCCCTACCCACCACCCCAAAACAGTGATCCCACTGTATACCTCCTCCCCTAGTCTGTTCTCTCCTATATCCTCTCCAATCCCCCCTCTGACTTTCCAATAGGGCAAGAAAACTTTGGATTCCAGATTCTTTCCCTTTCTCCCCAATCACTCACCCTTACTTGGAAGATAAGCATTTCAATATAGGTTGGACATGTGTAGCCATGCCAAATATTTCCATAGTGGATATATTGTAAAAGACTGACTATATTTCCCTCCATACTATCCCACCCCCACTTGTTCTATTCTCTACTTTGACCATGTCCCTTTTCAAAAGTGATTCAAAATTCCTTCTCCCCCCAATCTGACCTCCCCTCCATCATCTCCCATCTCATCCCTTTCCCCCCTACTCTCCTGTAGGGTGAGATACCCTATTTAGTGTGTATGTCATTCCCTCACTAAACCAAATTCAATGAGAGTAAGGTTGATCCGTTCCCTTTTGCCTTCCTGTTCTTCCCCTCCATTATCAGAGTTTTCCCTTGCCTCTTCTATATGGGATAATTTTCCCCATTCTGTCTCTCCCCATCTTCTCTCATTATATTCCTCTCTTACCTCTCAATTTCATATTTTAAGTATGATCCCTTCCTATTCAATTGGTTCTGTGCCCTCTGTCTAGGTATACCTGTACACATATATACACACACTCACATATGTATTCATACACCCATATACCCTCCTATACACACACACACATACATATATGTGTGTGTGTATGTATATTCACGCACATTTATATTCCCTTCAACTATTCTCATACTGAGAAAAGTTTCATAAGTTGCAATTATCATTTTTCCATGTAGGAATGTAAATAGTTTGACTTTGATAAGTTCCTTAAGATTTCTTTTTCCTTCTAATTTCTTTTAACCTTCTAATGCGTCTCTTGCTTCCTGTATCTGAATGGCAAATTTTCTATTAACTCTGTTTTTTTTTCATGAAGAATGCTTGAAAGTCCTCTATTTCATTGAATGACCATATTTTCCCCCAAAACATGATACTCAGTTTTGCTGGGTAAGTGATTCTTGGTTCTAATTCCAGCTCCTTTGACCTCCAGAATATCACATTCCAAGCCCTTTGATCCCCCAATGTAGAAGCTGCCATTTTCCCACAATATTCAAATTGTTTCTTATTGGCTGCTTGTAATATTTTCTCCTTGATCTGGGAACTCTGGAACCTAGCTATAATATTCCTAGGAGCTTTCTTTTTGGGATCTTTCTCAAGAGGTGATGGGTGGATTGTTTCAACCTCTATTTTGCCCTCTGGTTCTAAAACATCAGGGCAATTTTCCTTGAGAATTTCTTGAAGGATGATTTCTAGGTTGTTTTTTTGATCATGGCTTTCAGGTAGTCCAATAATTTTTAAATTATCTCTCCTGGATCTATTTTCCAGGTCAGTGGTTTTTCCAATGAGATATTTCACATTGCCTTCTATTTTTTCATCTGTTTGGATCTCTTTAATAGTATCTTGATTTCTCATAAAGTCACTAGCTTCCATTTTCTCTAATCTAATTCTGAAGGAATGATTCTCTTCAGTGAGTTTTTGAGATTCTTTTTCCATCTGGCAAATTCGGCTTTTTAAGGCATTCTTCTCCTCATTGGCTTTTTGAGCCTCTTTTGCCATTCGAGTTAGCATATTTTTAAGGTGTGATTTTCTTCAGTCAGTTTGTTGACTCTCTTTTCATGATTTTCTTGCATCACTCTCATTTCTCTTCCCAGTTTTTCCTACATTTCTCTTATTTGATTTTCAAAATCCTTCTTAAGCTACTCTATGGACTGTAACCAATTCACATTTTTCTTGGAAGCTTTTGGTGCAGGAATTCTGACTTTGCTGTCTTCCTCCTTTTCCATGCTTTGATCCTTTCAAGTGTGTGCTTTTACTATGCCATTTTGGCTCTAACCCCTCCATTAGTCTCTCTTTTGCTATTTTGTTAATACATGTCTTTAGGTACATATTTTTCCCTTAAAGACTGCTTTCTCTGCACCCCAGAAATATTAATATATTGTTTTCATATATGTCATTTTCTTTCACATAATTATTATTTATATAATACATTAAATGACCCACTCATTATTTTTGATTTTATTTTCTCAATTTTGGTCTCTGTCTCTTGTTTATGCTCCTTGAACTGATTTTTATTTTATTATTGCTTATAATTGCTTTAGTATTTCTGTCTTTTTACATCTGTTGGCAATATGTCTGAAAAACATGGAACATTTTTTAAAGACCCCATGTAATATAGAGTTATTGGGTTGTTTTTTAACTGTCCCTTTAGAAGATGCTATAAATCTTTTAGCTCTTATTTCTCCAGCGATTTTTTCATTTATATATTTTTCTTTTTGTTTATTTTTTACGTTTATCTAAATCTCAGAGGACATTGACATTTCTTGTCACTGTTGTCTTATTGTCTATATATTCTTATAGTTCAGTTAAAGTTTCCTTTATGAATTTGGATGCTATGGAATTTGGAGCATAGAAGCTTAATATTAATGTTTGTTTGTTGTCTCTAGTTACTTTTAGCCTTTTGTACTTAAAAAAAAACCTTTAATGTTTTAATTATTTGCTTATGCTTTATCATATAGCATGATTTTAAGTACTGATTTCTTTAATTCACCTGATGCATAATAAATTATTTTCCAGCCCCTTTTGTTTATGTTGAGTGTCTTAAATTTAAAAGAAATGTGTATTTTAAGCAATAGCTTTTGGGTATGTGTACATATCTCATGTTGCTTCGTAGTATCTGCAAATTTAGGGTTGTGCCCACCTTACTGTTCACAGCAAAGTGGGGAAGAAGCCCACTTCTCCTCTTGGCTGAGAGTTCATAATACAAGTCTGAGGGTGTGGCCAGGTGGCACAGTGAATAGAGCTTTGTAGTTAGGAGGACCTGAGTTCAAATCCGACCTCAGACACTTAACAATTCACTACCTGTGTGACTTTGGGCAAGTCACTTAATCCCAGTTGCCCATCCTAAAAGCAAAAAACAAAAAACAAAAACAAAACAAACATAATAAAAGCCTGATAAGGAGCTAGCATGAGACTCAGCAACCCATGATTGAAACTAGCTGACACAACCTTCATGGACACTGTACTATTCCTTCAATATGGACTCCTAAATATGAAGAACTCCTGCCTGGAGCCTATATTGGATCCTCTCCATCTGTAGAGACTTTGTCAGCATCCTGCACCCTCCAAATCCCCACATTCAGAACAAAAATGAGAGAATCCAGGCAAGATAGCATCTCAATGAATTGAAAGGAGAGGAATAAAATAGTGCATAATGTACACCTTCAGCACTCCTCCCCAACAAGCTTCTAATCTGATTAGGTAATGCATGAACTGGCCTGTGGGTTCCTATTGGGATCTTCTGCTGCAGAGACTTTGTCTCATGTTTTCACCCCTCCCTCCATTTCCCTTCAACAAATGTCAGAGAGTCTACCCAGTTATTTGAGAAGAAAGGGAGTAGGCATGGGGTTATACTAAAAGAATGCTACATTCTGTCTGGGACCAGTCCTGGGTTAGGGACTCCCAAATTTGTAGAGACTCCACACAGGTTTCCCTCCACACTCTCCCCTAATACTGCAACAAGTTACTGATGCTGATTCAAGCCAGATAAAGAAATAAATGAGATCCAAGGGAGGAACTGGGCAAGGAGCCGTTCTTGCTGTCTCCAAATACAAAACCAGAGGCCTTTCTACTACATAATAATGAATGAATGGAATTTATCATTCAATGGTAGAGAGATTTAGTTGATGTCAGAATGGGAATTTTGTGTGTCCCTAAAATTATCCTTCATAGACAGTTATTCTGCCTACATTAAGAGTCAGTCTTATGGACATGTTTCACTGTTTTCTATGTCAGGATCCATTTCAAAGCACTTAATTTCTCAGAAAATTAATAGCTCATCAATTGACTGCTTCCAAACAGCTTGTGGGAATGAACACACCAGACCTGGAAATATATGGGAGTCTTCTGGTGCAGGAGGAATCCATGGGCTCTGCCTTATGGAAACCTGTGGCGATGGGCTGCACTGAGCCATTCCCATTTGCCATCCCAGGACCTGCTGTAGAAGAATAGCATATATTTCTGTAATGACTTCTCAGAGATAGAGGTCAGACTTATCAACTCCCTCTGGCATTCAAGTAATATGTATTGGATTTTGTAAAGAGGGATCATTTCCTTCATGATATTTATATCCCCAGAGCCCAGAACAATTACAGTCTAGATTATTAATTTTTTAAAAGAAAGCAAATAAACTGGTCATGCAAATACACCAAAGGGAAGGACTATGTGGTTGAAGAAGAAAAACAAAAAACCCTAATAACACCACAAAAATGCTCACTGTGGAAGTAAAATATACTCATCTCCAAAACAGGATGTGTAGAAACATTCTAAGGAACATTATTCTCCCAGAACTCTAGAACAAGACAAAATACCTGAACACTGTAATATAAGGAGTAAAACAAGAGACTTCAGAGACCCAAGATGGTGGAATAAGCAGGGAATCATCTTAGCATTCCCATATTTACTTCCAAACAACTATAAAATAGCATCCCAAAACAAATTTTGGAATGGCAGAACCAGCAAAAAGAGTAAAACAATCTCCTAGCCAAAGAAACTTGAACAATCAGCAGGAAAGTTCTGTCTCACATCAGTAAAAGGGGAGCACAGTCCAGAACACAAAGCATTCCAGTAAGTCAGGAGCAGGCTCTGCCTCAGCAAACCAGTGTAAGATCCTGAGCTCCAGTGCAGCTCAAGCAGACAAATATCAACACCAGACAAACACTAGTGCTACTACCTGCCTTGTGCCTCAGAGCAGCTCAGGGGAATGGGCAGACATCAGTGCTGGGACCCCACACGTGCCTCAGTGCATCATGAAGTGAGCTACCAGAGCCCTATGGCCTCCAGCAGTACCAGCTATCCCCCACCTCACCCCCTCAGTGCAGCATCAGACATGAGAGTCTCTTGTGGGCCTTAGTGCAACACCAATGCAGCACCAGGCAAACAGCCAAGGCCTGTAACCCCTTACAAAAGAAATTTGGGATAGTTCCCTTTCCACCCTAGAAGGAGAGCTCAAATTTAAAAGGAATGAAAAAGGCTGAAAAAAGATGAGAAAAAACAACTACAAAAACAAATCTGACCACAGAAAGTTATTATGGTGACAGGGAAGATCAAGACACAAACTCAGAAGAAGACAAAAATGTTAAAACATTTATGGGCAAAGCCCCCCCCCCCCCAAAAAAAAAATGAAATTTGTTCTCAGGCTCAGAAGGAACTCATGGAAGAGCTCATAAATAAGTTAAAGATCAAATAAGGCAGGTAGAAGAGAAATAGGGAAAAGAAATGAGAGTGATCAGAATCATGAAAAGGGAGTTAATAGCTTGGAAAAAGAAAACAACTCTTTAAAAAGTAGAATTGGCCAAATGGAAAAGGAAGTACAAAAGCTAACTGAGAAAAATAATTCCTTCAAAATTAGAATTGGTCAAGTGGAAGCTAATAACTCTATGAGACATCAAGAACCAATCAAACAAAATCAAAAGAATGAAAAAAATAATAGAAAATGTAAAATACCTCATTGGAAAAACAACTGACCTTGAAAATAGATCTAGGAGAGATCACTTAAAAATCATTGGATTAGGTAGTCCAGAAAACCATAATCAAAGGCAGGACCTGGGCATCATACTTCAAGATTATCAAAGAAAACTTCTCTAATATCCTAGAACCAGAGGGCAAAATAAACATTGAAAAAATCTACTGATCACCTCTGGAAAGTGTGAAGGGAATTTATAATTTTTGTATTAATCAATATGATATGTGTAATGAGTATGCTAATAATTTAGTTTTCTCAAGAGCTGCCTCTCTGGCTTGGGAGTTAGACCTCACAGTGCAGCTTGGACTGGTTAATCAGAACTCTGGCAGTGCTCACAATCACTGCACCTTAAGTGAAGCAAATCAAAGCTTGAGGAACCTGTTCCCATCACAGAACTCTGGTTCTGCACTTTAGGGGAGGACTTGACTCCAGAATTGTTGTATTGTGGGACTTGTAGGTTTCTCATGGGAAACCACTAAATGATTGTTTGTAATCCACCTTCCCCTCTCCTTCCCCAGTTGTAATTTAAGTATATAACTTATGCTTTTACTTCAGCTAAGAGAACATTTTTTACTCTGAAATCAATTAATTAAATTACTTGATTACTGGCACTTCCATCTCTAGGCTGCTTTGTGTGACTCCGAGCATTCTCAGGTTAGAGACTGGCTCAGCAAAAATCCTGTTAAGAAAAGAGGTCTAAAAATGAAAATTCCAAAGAACAATATAGCCAAATTCCAGAAATACCAGGTCAAGGAAAAAATATTTCAAGGAGCCAAAAAGAAACAATTTAAATATCAGGGAGCCATAATCATGATTGAACAGGTCTTAGCAACTGCAACATTAAAAAACTGGAGGTCACTGAAACATGATATTCCAGAAGACAAAGGAGCCAGGACTACAACCAAGAATCACTGACCCAGTAAAACTGAGTATAATCCTTCAAAGAGAAAAAAAAGTCATTCAATGAAGTAGAAGGATTTCAAGCTTTCATAAAAGGAGAAGACCAGAGTTGAATAAAAAAATTTTGATTTTCAATATCAAGACTCAAAAGAAGCATAAAACTGTTTAAAAGAAAGGAGGAAATATCAGGGATTCAGTAGGACCAAACTATTTACCTCCCTACATGTGAAGATGATACTTGTAATTCTTAAGAACTGATCACTAATAGTGCTGCTAGAAGGAGTATACATAGATACAGTGTACAAGTATAAGGTGAATTTGAAGGAATAACCTTAAAAAATAGTAAGAGGATGAGAAAGAGGATTACACTGGGAACAGAAGGAAGGGAGAAATAGAATGGGGTCAATTATTTCACATGAAGAGGTGGGAAAGTCCTATTACAGTGGAGGGGGAAATGGGAGTGTGGGGGTGGACTCTCATTGGAATTGGCTAAAAGAGGGAATAACATACACAATCAGTTGCTATAGGACTTTATCTTTACCCCACAGGGAAGAAGGAGAGGAGGAGATTAAGTAAGGGGGGGGGACTGGCAGAAAGGAAGGCAGATTGGGGGAGGTGGTAGACAGAAGCAAAATACTGGTAAGAAGGGAAAGGGTGAAAGGGAAAAACAGAATGGAGGGAAACACAAACTTAGTAATCATAAATGTGAATGTGAATGGGATGAACTCTCTCATAAAATGGAAGTGGATAGCAAAGTGTATCAAAAACCAGAATTCTACAATACACATTTGAAGTAGAGAGACACACAAAAAGTAGAGGTTAAGGGGCTAGAGCAGAATCTATTATGCTTTAGCTGAACTAAAAAAAAAGCTGAAAAAAAGTTTTTTAAAAAAGATAACAATCATGGTCTCAAAGCAAAAGCAAAAGTAGATCTAATTAAAAGAGACCAGGAAGTAAACTACAACTTGCTAATAGGTACCATAAACACTGAAGTTCTAAACATACACATCACTTGATATATGATCCAGATTCTCAAAGGAGAAATTAATTGAGTTACAGGAAGAAAGAGACAATAAAACTATACTCGTGGGAGGCCTCACTGTCCCCTCTCAGAACTTGATAAATCCAACCAAAAAATAAACAAGAAGAAAACTAAGGAAGTGAATAGAATATGTGTCAGATATGACAGATCTTTGAAGAAAATCGAATGAAAATAGAAAAGAATATACCGTTTTCTCAGCAGTACATGGCACCTACACAAAAACTGACAGTGTATTAGGGCCTAAAAACATCAAAATCAGATGTAGAAATGTAGAAATATTAAATGCATCCTTTTTGGGTTATAATGCAATAAAATTACATTCAACAAAGAGCAGTGGAAATATAGATTAAAAATTTATTGGAAACTAAATAATCTAATCCTAAAGAATAATTGGGTCAAAGAACAAATTATATAATTTTTTTTAAAAGAATGATAACAAGATAACACCAAACTAGAAATCTTGAAAACCAAAGGTGAGATTAATAAAAACTGAAAATTAGAAAACTATTGAGCTAACAAATAAAACTATGTGCTGCTTTTATGGGAAAAAATAGGATAGATGAGCCATTGCTTAATTTGATTTTAAAAAAGAAAGAAAAAATATCCAATATCAGAAATGAAAAAGGATGAATTCACCACCAATGAAGAAAAAATTAAAGAAAACAAGAGAAGTGTCCAAAACTTCTGAACACACACACACACACACAAACACACACACACAAAATCTGAAATACCAATTGAAAGAATTAACATATCACCTCCAGAAAAAAAAAAAATCCAAGGCTTCAAACTCCAAAACACACAGTGGTTAAATTCAACAATTCCATTCAGGAAGAAAAAAAAAAGTTCTACAAGTGATAAGGAAAAATACTTTCAAATATACAAGAAAGGGAATTTGAATAACATAAGACTTTTCTGCACAGACCAAAAAATGCAGGGGATTCCCTTAAGATAGAGGTGAAGACAAAGAAGGAAGTGATTGTGCTCCCACCCCCCAACCCAGAGAAAGAATCCAAGTCTAAGATTTTGAAGGCCAAGAAGGCAGTGTTAATCAGTGTCCATAGCAACAAAAAGATGAAGATATGAATGTCCCCCCCCTTCTGGTGACCCAAGACACTAAGACTTCAAAGGCAGTGCAAATGCTCTTGGAAAAGTGCCCCTAGGAGAAACAGACTTGATCACTATGCCATCATTAAGTAACCTTTGACCACTGAGTCTGCTATGAAGACAATTGAGGACAATAGTACCTTTATCTTCATTGTGAATGCCAATACCAACAAGTATAAGATCAAGCATATTGTAAAGAGGCTATAGGATATTGATGTGGCCAAAGTCAACATACTGATCCAGCCTTACGGAAAGAGGAAAGCCCGTGTCCCATTTCATCACAACTATGATAATTTGATGTTGACAACAAAACTGGAATCATTTAAACTGTGTTCAGTTATCCTGTTCCACCTACAATAAAAAAAATTTCCAGTAAAAAAAGAAAGAAAATGCATAGGAAACAGAACAATATATACCAAGGAGTAATTGAGCCTGGGATACAGACCTAATCTGCAAATTTGAGCTTCAAAATAAATGCAAAAAAATATATGTTTAATAACAAAGAGACAATGGAAACATTCTTAGACAGAAAACAAAACCTAAAGAGAATTTTTGCTTCTTATAAACTTCAGAGAAGAGAAATACAAGAGGGGTGAATAAGTGCAGCAGCCAAAGATAGCAACAGCAACGAAGGAACAGTAAAGAAATCAGTAAGAGGCTTCTCTCTATGCATATACACAAGGAGACAGGAGTAAAGATTAAAGTCTGGTGGAGGTAACAGTGCAGAGGTGAGATTGGGGCATTATGGAAAAACAAGTGCAATGCCCTGCCTACCAATGAATCAGTGTTTTTGTGGGATTATGTGACAAAATGGGACATTACATGAAAAGCAAAGGAGAAAGATAGTAGGACAATAAAGGAAAGTGTGCAATGTGCCCATGTCAAATTGAAGTGTAGTCATTAGAAGAAGGTGACCCCTGTGGTCCCAGGAAGAGAAGAACCTGCAGGGGTGTGGGTGAAGAGGAGGGAGGGGAAAGGATTGAAAAGGGTGCCAAGGGAAAGGAAGGAAGTCTTACTTTGGTAGTGGAAGGGGAGTCAATGCATTAATATTCCTAGGGATAAAGACATATATCTGTGAACAGAGGCGAGGATCTTGCATCATGGGTGTCTGGGGGATTTGATATTTGAAAAGAACTTTGGAAGAGAGAATTTGGAAATTCTGGGGGAAACTACTGCCTGAGAGAAGAGGGAGAGCATTTAATCAGGGAGGATATTTTGAGGCAAATGGAGAAAGGAAGGTAATTGTTGGACTATGTAATCAGGGAAGGGTACCTAGCATGTGGTGGTGTCAAAGTGTTGATTGCATGAAGAATAAAGAGAAGAGAGAGACTACATAATTACATGGATTGTGAAACAGAAAACAAAGGTCTAGATTAGACAGGGAGAGAAAAAATCACCGGCACAAAAAAATGAAAATTTAAAAACTAATAGAAAGAACTAGTTGGAGGAGAGGAAAAGGGGAATCTACTTGACTAACTAATAGAAAAAAGGGAGGGAAGAACTACATAACAACCATAGTAGAAAAGGAAAGGAAACTAATGAGTAAAACACTAAAAATACTGGAGTCACAAATGAGTGGGGGGATTGGATGTAATGGTGAGCAAGCCAATGGGAATACAGTCACCTTAAAACAGTCTAAGTTGGGGGCAGCTAGGTGGTGCAGTGAATAGAGCACCATCCCTGGAGTCAGGAGGACCTGAGTTCAAATCCAGCCTCAGACACTTGACACACTCACTAGCCGTGTGATTTTGGGCAAGTCACTTAACCCCAATTGCCTTCCAAAAAGCAAGAACAAAAACAAACAATAACAAAAAAAAGAAACAGTCTAAGTTGAAGTAACAAAAAAAAAAAAAACAACATAGTCCTGTGTTTATAGCAGAAAGGGGAAATAATGAGAACTTCAAAAAAATCAGATATTAGAAACAAATAGATATAACTCATAATGTTCAATGTGAATAGAATAAACAATTTAATAAAGTGAAAAAGCATGACATTGGATAGGAAAAACCCCTTACAATCTGTTGATATTAAGAATCACATTTAAAAAAGAAAGATGTAAACAAGAAAAAAAATGAGGGGACTGGAGAATTCTGCCATGCATCAAGTGAGTCAAAAAAGCAGGTATTACAATCATGCTATATCAGAAATATATATGCAAAAAATGAAAAGGAATAAACAAGGAAATTACATTGTTCTGAAAGGAGCCATAAACAACAAACCATTGTCAGTAATAAACTTATATGCTGCAACTTCATAAAGGAAACATTAACTGAGCTCCACAAGGACATAAATAGTAACACAGGATTGAAAATATCCCTCTCTCAGTTTTAGATTAAGTCTAGCAAGAAGATTTGTTGTTGTTCAGTCATTTCAGTCCTGTCCGACTCTCCAATGTCGCATTTGGGGCTTTCTTAGCAGAGATACTGGAGTGATTTTCCATTTTCTTCTCCATCTCATTTTAAAGATGAGGAAACTGAAGCAAACAGGGTTCGGTGACTTGCACAGGGTCACAGAGCTAGGAAGTGTCTGAGGCCAGCTTTGAACTCAGATAGATGAGTCTTGGGGCAGCTAGGTGGCACAGTGAATAGGTCATTGGCCCTGGAGTCAGGAGGACCTGAGTTCAAATCCAGTATCACTTAACAATTATGTGTTAACACTTAAGGTGTGACCTTGGGCAAGCCACTTAACACCAATTGCCTTGCTTTCCCCCCTCCAAAAAAAAAAAAAGAAGAGTCTTTCTGACTTAAAGTCCAGCTCTCGATCCACTGTGCCACTTAGCTGCCCCAGACAGAAAGATAAACAAATAGAAAAATAAAGACCTGAACAAATGGCGGGAGAAACTAGAGTTAAATCTTGGGCTGGGGCATAGGGGAAAGATGGGGAGAAAATTTGTAACTCAAGATCTTGTGGAAATGGATGTTGAAAACTAAAAATAAATTAAAAGAAAAGAAAAAAAGAAACTAGATTTAAAAGATTTATGAAGTCTTCTAAATGGGAAAGAATGGAGAGTACATTTTAACAATTTAGACTTTCCAATAGGAATATTAGAACTTTTTTTAAAAATCATAAGCGGGTTTTAGATGGGAGAATTTGAAGTGTAAAACATTAAATCCATGGAAAGAAACAGCCTTGTTATAGAAGCTGCATAGGACTCATAAACCTGATACTTTTCCAGAAATGA
The DNA here is from genome assembly GCF_028583685.1 of Petaurus breviceps papuanus. NCBI lineage: Eukaryota > Metazoa > Chordata > Mammalia > Diprotodontia > Petauridae > Petaurus > Petaurus breviceps. The sequence goes on along the minus strand of NW_027187282.1, from coordinate 749,599 downwards.
CTAATGGGGCTTCACCATTATTCCAGATTCCAATTTCATTTATATGATTATTAAAAAAGTATTTGGAGCTAGCATGACTTTTCTCATAGCTTTACATAAATCAGAACCAAACTACAATTCTTCAGGTGACATAAGAAACCCATTTTTGAACATGTTCACTCATACCAAGGTATGGGATCACCCGAAGCATAGCACTGGTGCAGGTTGTGGGCTAGATGGCATTGGGTACTGGATATGGAAGAAGATAGATTCAGGGAGAGGCTATATTTTAATGAATTTTTTAAAATATGTCACATAAATATAACTATTTATTTATGGAGTAGAAGCTTTCTAGTACCATTTTAATTATATAAGAAATGTGATAAGAAGCTGTCCTCCAAGTGGAGACCCACTTCTTCTTGTATCCACTGAGAATTTATTGTAAAATATGGTATAAGCTGTTGGTCTAGGATAAGTTCTTCCTGACCCCTTTCTGGGTATGCCAGCAGTTTCTTTTTTTTGGAGGGGGAAGGCAGGGTAACTGGGGTTGTGAATTACCAAAGGTCACACAACTATTAAGTGTGTCAAGTGGCTGAGGCTGGATTTCAACTCAGGTCCTCCTGACTCTGGGGCTGGTGCACTGTTCCACCTAGCTGCACCTAGAAATTTATTTGTTATTAAGCACAGAGTTTATTCCTAAATAATTTACATTTTTAAGTTTATTAAATGCAGATTTATGGAGTTCCATTGTTTCTGATTCTTACTTGTCCAGTGTATTTCACAGATATACTTGACAATTTTTTAAACTAATTACAAATGTTTTTGGTGACTACTATTTCCTAAAAGAGTTTAAGCTACAAACATGCAATTCCCTTTCATTCTGAACTTTTAAAAAATTATTTCACCTGAATTATAGAACCCAATCCTCCAGATATTATTGTTCATTTAGGGGTGACTTTGTAATTGGATTTCTTGGGAGTGTTTTGTGATATTTAGTAGGCCTGGAAAATAGATTTTTCTTTTTTCAATTAAAATTGATGTTAATTTTAGTTTACGTCATTCATTTCCACATGATTTTGGGTTGCAAATTTTCTCCCTGTCCCTTCCCTGTCCTCCACCCCAAAACAGCTATCCCACTGTGTAGCCCCTCCCCCAATCTGCTCTCTCCTATATCCTCCCCCATAGCCCTCCGACTTTCCAGTAGGGAAAGACGGATCCCCATACCTCAGTGCCTGTACATCTTTCTTCCCAGTTGCATGTAATAATAATAATAATAATAATAATAATAATAATTTTTTTACATTTGATTCCAAAACTTTGGATTCCAGGTTCCCTCCCTTTCTCCCTCAGCACCCAAACTTACTGGGAAGATAAGTAATTCAATACAGGTTGCACATGTGTAGCTATGCAAAACATTTTCATAGAGGATATATTGTGAAGGACCAACAATATTTTCCTCCATCCAGTCCCACCCCATTTGTTCTATTCTCTACTTTGACCCTGTCCCTTTTCAAAAGTGTGTGCTTCTAATTCCCCCCCCCCCCAAAACTGCCCTCTTCTATTATCCCCCCTCTCATCCCCTTCCCACCTGTTCTCTTGTAAGGTGAGATACCTTATTTAGTGTGTATGTCATTCCCTCTCTAAGCCAATTTCAATGAGAGTAAGGTTGACCTATTCCCTTTTACCTTCCTGTTCTTCCCTTCCATTTTAAGAGTTTTCCCTTGCCTCTTCTATAACAGATAATTTACCCCATTCTGTCGTTCCCCATCTCCTCTCATTATATTCCTCTTTCACCTCTCAATTTCACCTTTTAAGTATCATCCTTTCCTATTCAATTGTTTCTGTGCTCTCTATCTATGTATACTTGTACACATATATACACACATTCACATATGCATTCATAACCCATATACCCTCCTATATACACATCTATCTGTCTGTCTGTCTGTCTGTCTGTCTCTCTCTCTCTCTCTCTCTCTCTATATATATATATATATATATATATTCCCTTCAACTATACTCATATTGAGAAACGTTTCATAAGTACAATTATTGTTTTTCCATGTAGGAATGTAAATAGTTCAACTTTTATAAATTCCTTACAATTTCTTTTCCCTGTTTACCTTCTCATACTCCTTTTGCTTCTTGTATCTGAATGGCAAATTTTCTCTTCAACTCTGGTTTTTTTCATGAAGAATGCTTGAAAGTCCTCTATTTCATTGAATGACCATATTTTCCCCTGAAACATGATACTCAGTTTTGCTGGGTAGGTTATTCTTGGTTTTAATCCCAGCTCCTTTGACCTCTGGAAAATCATATTCCAAGCCCTTCAATCCCTCAATGTAGAAGCTGCCTGATCCTTTGTTATCCTGATATTTTTCCACAATATTCAAATTGTTTCTTCTTGACCGTTTGTAATATATTCTCCTTGATCTGGGAACTCTGCAACCTGCCTATAATATTCTTAAGAGTTTTCTTTTTTGGGATCTTTTTTAAGAGGTAATGGGCAGATTGTTTCAACCTCTATTTTGCCCTCTGATTCTAAAACATCAGGGTAATTTTCCTTGAGAATTTCTTGAAGGATAATTTCTAAGTTCTTTTTTTTTGATCATGGCTTTCAGGTAGTCCAATAATTGTTAAAGTATCTCTCCTGGACCTATTTTCCAGGTCTGTTTTTTTCCAATGAGATATTTCACATTGCCTTCTATTTTTTTCATTTGTATGGATTTGCTTAATAGTAACTTGATTTCTCATAAAGTCACTAGCTTCCATTTCCTCTGATCTAATTCTGAAGGAATGATTCTCTTCAGTGAGCTTTTGAGATTCTTTTTCCATCTGGCAAATTTGTCTTTTTAATGCATTCTTCTCCTCATTGGCTTTTTAAGCCTCTTTTGACATTTGAGTTTTTTTAAGGTGTTATTTTCTTCAGTCAGTTTGCTGACTCTCTTTTCATGATTTTCTTTCATCATTCTCATTTCTCTTCCCAATTTTTCCTCCCTTCTCTTAATTTTTTTTTCAAAATCCTTCTTAAGCTCCTCTATGGCTTGTAACCAATTCACATTTTTCTTGGAAGCTTTTGGTACAGGAAGTCTGACTTTGTTGTCTTTCTTCTGTTCCATGCTTTGATCCTTTTTGTCCCTAAAAAAGGAATCTAGAGTTGGGTTTCTCTGCTTGCTTTGCTTCCTTTGCTTGCTCATGTTGCCACTCAATTACTTGACTTTTGTGGTTTTTCCACAGTATAACTTTGCTTCTAGAGAGGAGAGCTTTGTCCCAAATTGCTGGGGTTTTCTCAGCTTCCAGAGCTATTAGTTGGGTAACTTCTCAGAAACCTCCACTAGCTCTGGCATCTGGTCATGCACCCCAGGACCTCCACCCTGGAAAGCAATCCAGATCCAAGCAGGTTAAAGAAAGAGCAATCACCCTCAAGATGGTCGCTTGGTCCCCCTAAAATCTGCAGGCCAGGAGCTCTGAAATAGTCGTGCAGCAGCAGCCCCTGCACCTCAGCTTCTTCTCCCTTTAGGGGATGAGTCCAGATTGCACTCCCAGACCCCCTGTTCCCACAAAGTTCACACTGAATTCTTACTTTTTCTTTGGCATTTATGGGTTGATAAATCTGAAAAACACCACAGTTGGTGGTGATCCACTCTCCTGAAGACCCTACAACCAGGATCAGTCAGGGTGCCCTGGAGCTAAAACCAGGGGCTCATGTGGGGCTGGGCTCTGCTCCCACTGCGCTGCAATGGACCCTTCCTGCCAGCCTGCTGGGCTGCCTTCAGTGGGAGATTTGTTTCTCTCTGTCACTTTGTGTGTTCTATAGCCCTAAAGTTTGTTTAGAGTCCTTTTTTTATAGATATTTGAGGTGGTTATGGGGGGACCACACCAAGTTTTCCTGCTTCTACGCCACCATGTTGGCTCCTCTCCATGGAAAATAGATGGAAGAGAGATAATTTTTGAACTTTTGGACTACCTGAAGGTCATGATTAAAAAAAAGGGTGTGGACATTATATACATATATATGTACACATATTATATATATATATATATATATATATATATATATATATATATATATATATATATATATATATATATATA
>NW_027187282.1:683834-745515 GCF_028583685.1 Petaurus breviceps papuanus | reverse complement strand
ATATATATATATATATATATATATATATATATATATATATATATATAAACACATACACATTTATCTATAATATTCCCCCATTACATGTTAAAACAATTTTAACATTTTTGAAGCTTTGAATTCCAAATTCTATTCTTCCCTCTCTCCCATCTCCCCTCCTTGAGAAAGCAAGCAATCAGAGATAGATTATACATGTGCAACCATGTAAAACATTTCCATATTAGATAAACATCATGTTTCAAAAATTATCAAGGAAAACTGCCCTGATATCCTAGAACTAGAAGGTAAAATAGAAATTGAAAGAATCTACCAATCACCTCCTAAAAGTTTTAAAAACAAATGTTGAAAAAAATTGTTTATACATGCAACCAGGACATGAGATATACAGGCAATGGGGTATAGACATCCATCTTGCCCCACAAGAAAATAAGGAGGGGATGGAGGGGGGAAATTAAGAGAGGGCAGAATCAAAGAAGGTGTATTCAGTATGCTTGCCATCTTGGGGTGGGGGGTAGGAGAGAGATGGGGAGAATATGTGTAACTCAAAAATCTTGTGAAAATGAATGTTGAAAACTATGATTAAATAGATAGATTGTAAAATTAAAAAAAATAAATTAATTAAAAAAAAAACAATTCTGAGGTACTACCTCATACCTATTAAATTGGCTAATGGGACAGAAAAGGAAGTTGACAAATACTGGTGGGGATGTGGTAAAATTGAGACACTAATGCACTGTTGTTGGAGTTGTCAACTGATCCAACCATTCTGTAGAGCAATTGGGAACTATGGCCAAAGGGCTATAAAACCCTTTGACCTACCAATATCACTACTAGATCTTCATACCAAAGAGATACAAAACAAAAAGGAAAAAGATTTATGGGTACAAAAGTATTTATAACAGCACTTTTGTGGTGTCAATGAATTGGAAAATGAGGAGATAGCCATCAATAGGGGAATGATGAAAAGCTAAATGGACAGAATCAGGGGAACATTGTATACAATAACACCAATAGTGTATGACCATCAACTGTCAACGACTTAGTTATTCTTAGCAATAACATGATCCAAGGAAACTCTAGCAGACTTATGATGAAAAATACCTAGAGGAAAAAAATGATACAGTCTAAATGCATATTTAAGCATACTTTTATTTTGCTTTTTTGGAGGAGGGAGGGTAGCACAATTGGAGTTAAGTGATTTGCACAAGGTCACACAGCTAGTAAGTGTGTCAAGTGTCTGAGGCCAGATTTGAACTCAGGTCCTCCTGACTCCAGGGCTGGTGCTCTATTCACTGCATCACCTAGCTGCCCCTAAGCATACTTTAAAAAATGTTTTTTCTTGGATTATTTGGTCTATGTTTCTTTTACAACATGACTAATATGGAAATATGTTTCTCATGAATGCACATGTATAACCTATATCAAATTGTTTGCAGAATCAAATTTGCAATATCAAATCTTCAGAATCAAGCTGTGCTTGCAAAAGGACTTCATTGTTCCCAATAAATAATTTTTAAAAATTCCACTTTTATCAATTTAATTCCCTTTCTTAATCCCTCCCTCATCACTACCACCACTTCTCTCCCTTTTCTCTCACCCTCTTTCCAAGCTGTTTCATTTTGAAATACATTACTGGTAATGAGTTGCAGTAAATACAATATTAACTTGTTTTTCTCCTAAGTATTCGAGTTTAAAACTCCTGTATCTAAAAATATGGTTGGGGTCATTAAAAAAGAAAAATATTTCTATCTTAAACAAAAAAAAAGATGGAGGAGGAGAGGAAGGCAGAAGATTTGGAACTCAAAATTTAAGAAAGTGGATGCTAAAAATTGTTTTTCCATGTAATTGGAAAAAAAATAAAATTCTAAACAAATACTTGGAAAAATACAAAGAAAAAAAAGAAAATCACCTAGAAAATAGATTGAATACAGATAATTTAAGAATCATTGGTCTACCTGAAAAATCATGATTGACAAAAAGAACTCAGGCATAATATTTTAAGAAATTCAAGGAAAACTGCTTTGATATCCTAGAACCAGGGTGTAAAATAAAAAATTGAAAATATTCACCATTCAGTTATGAATTGATCCAACTATTCTGGAGAGCAATTTGAAACTATGCCCAAAGAGCTATAAAACTGTGCATACCCTTTGACCCAGCAATACCATTGCTAAATCTGTATCCCAAAGACAGAAAGAAAAAAAAAGGAAAAGGACATAGTTGTACAAAAATATTTATAGCAGCTCTTTTTGTGGTGGCTAAGAATTGGAAATTGAGGGGATGTCCATCAATTGGAGAATGGTTGAATAATCTATGGTATATGATTGTGATGGCATATTAATGTGCTATAAGAGATGACTAGCAGGATAATTTCAGAAAAAACCTGGAAAGACTTTCATGAACTGAGGCTAAGTGAAGTTAGAAGAACCAAGAGAGCATTGTACACAGTATCAGCAATATATTACAATGAATAACTGTGAATGACTTGGCTATTCTCCATTGTACAGTGATACAAGAAAATCCCAAAGGACTCAGGATGAAGCATGCTATCCAACTCCAGAGAAAGAACTGATATTTCCAAGGAATACAATGATCCAAGGCAATTCTCAAGGACTTATGATGAAAAATGCTATCCACCTCCAGAGAAAGAATTGATAGAATCTGAATGCAGATTGAAGTATACTTTTTTTACTTTCTTCATTCTTCTTGGGTTTGATTTTGTTTTATTTTTAGTCCGTGTTGTCTTTCACAACATGACTAATATTGAAATGTGTTTTATCTAACTGCACATGTATAATCCATATAAGGGTGGGAGGGAATTTGGAGCTCAAATTGAAAAAAAAACTAATATTAAAATTTGTTTTTGCATGTACTTGGAAAAACAAAATATTTTTAAAAAAGAAATGATGTGGGGGAAGAGTCAAGATGGCAGAGTAGAAACAGGACTTCCATGGGGCTCCTGCTTCCACCTCCTCCAATTCATGTAAAAGGTGACTCTGACTAAACTTTGGAGCTACCCACAAAATGACACAGAAAAGCTAACCTCCCACTGAGGCCGGCAGGAAGTGGCCAGCACAGTGCTCTGGGATCCAAGCCCAGCCCCCCATGAGCCTGAGATTTTAGCCTCAGGGTCGGCCACAACCAGCCTCTAGCTGGAGGGACTTCAGATCACCAGCAGCTGTGGAAGTTTCAAGAATTATCAACCCATAGATGCTAAGGACAAAATGAGAGGTGAGTGCAGTGTGGACTTTGTGAACCAGGAGTTAGGTAGTGTGGTCAGGCCTTTACAACCTGGAGGAGAAGTGGCTGAGGTGCTGTGGCCATGCAGTCGCTGCCTCGTGGCTACTTCAGAGCTCCTGGTCTGCAGATTGTAGGGGGACCAAGCAACCAATCTGATGGGTAATTGCTCTTGCTTTAAATTGATTAGATCTGGATTGCTGTCTAGGGTGGAGGTCCTGGGGTGTGTGAACAGTTTGCTAGAGCATGTGGAGGCTTCAGAGAAGACACGTAACTAATAGCTCCAGCAGCTGCAAAAACCCCAGCAATTTAGGAGAAAGCTCTCCTCTCTGGAAGTAGAGTTCTACTGTGGCAAAAAGCTCAAAAGTCAAATAATTGAGTGGCAACATGAGCAAGAAAAGGAAGCAAAGTAAGCACAGCAATCCGACTTTGGACTCCTTTTTTGGGGACAAAAAGGATCAAAGCATGGAACAGAAGGAAGACAGCAAAGTGAGAACTCCTGCAGCAAAAATTTCCAAGAAAAGAATGAGCTGCTTAAAGGGCATAGAGGGGCTTAAGAAGGATTTTGAAAACCAAATAAGAGAAATGGAGGAAAAATTGCGAAGAGAAATGAGAATGATGCAAGAAAATTATGAAATGATAGTCAACAACCTGACTAAAGAAAACAACACCTTAAATATAGACTAACTCAAATGGAAAAAGAGGCTCAAAAAGCCAATGAGGAGAAGAATGCCTTAAAAAGCTGAATTTGCCAGATGGAAAAAGAATCTCAAAAGCTCACTGAAGAGAATCATTCCTTCAGAATTAGATTGGAGGAAATGAAAGCTAGTGACTTCATGAGAAATCAAGATACTATTAAACAGATCCAAACACTTGAAAAAATAGAATGCAATGTGAAATATCTCATTGGGAAAACCACTGACCTGGAAAGTAGAATGAGGAGAGATAATTTAACAATTATTGGACTACCTGAAAGCCATGATCAAAAAAAGAACCTAGAAATCATCCTTCAAGAAGTTCTCGAGAAAAATTGTCCTGATGTTTTAGAACCAGAGGGCAAAATAGAGGTTGAAGGAATCTACCAATCAACTCCTAAAAAATATCCCCAAAAGAAAAGTCCTAGGAATATTATAGCCAAGTTCCATAATTCCCAGAACAAGGAGAAAATATTACAAGCAGCCAGGAAGAAACAATTTGCATACTGTGGAAACACAATCAGGATAACACAGGATCTGGCAGCTTCTACACTGAGGCACCAAAGGGCTTGGAATATGATATTCCAGAGGTCAAAGGATCTGGGATTAAAATCAAGAATCACCTACCCAGCAAAACTGAATATCATTTTTCTGGGGAAAATATGGTCATTCAATGGAATAGAGGACTTTCAAGCATTCTTGATGAAAAGACCGAAGTTGAATAGAAAATTTGCCATTCAGATACAAGAAGCAAGAGAAGCATGAGAAGGTAAACGGAAAAGAAATCATAAAGCATTTATCAAAGTTGAACTATTTACGTCCCTCCCAGTAAGGTGCTGATTTAGATCTTTCTTTTATGCTTGTCATTTTTCTAGTCATTGAACTCCCTTGAAGGTGTGCGGGATGCCAAGAGGATGTGAGGAAGGCATCCAGCATGTTGAGTGGGCTGCCTATGGAGAACTGATGGTAGGACATTGAGGAGAGTGACCCAGGACAGACAGGTGAGGGTGGAGGTGGTCTCTCTCTGCATGCTTGGAGGGAATATTCCCATAAATAAGATCTCAGATCTTTGATCATTTATAGGCCTTTGTGGTTATACCTCACCTCCTGTCTCTCCACAGCTCTATTATTTCATCTTCCTATCACCTCCCTCTACATTTAGCATAGAACCCTATAAGTAACAGGATCTAAACAAATGTCTTTTTCATGAATCAAATGTAATACTTTCATTTCATTGATGGGGAAATAGATTGGGACTATCTGGACAATGGAACAAGTTGTTTATTGGAGCATATTACTAGGATGCTTCCCTAGCTCCTCTTAGGGAAGATGTATATAGGATGGATTGGAAAGCCAATTTAGGCTTAATACCCAGAATAGCTTCCTAACAGAGTTGCTGCAAAATGGCATGGACTACCTTGGAGGTCATTAGGACAGTGTGCTGTGATGTCCACCTGGGCCTACCCCTTGCTGTGCCCCCATCCACATTGTGTGTCCCACCTGTCCTCCCTTCTTTCTTGGTGTCCCTCTCCTCTCTTTGAATCTATCTTTTCTCTATATCCTTCCACTGTTGAACTCATGCCATCAAATGTCACCCTCCTCTTCACATACCTCCATGTCTCTTTGTGTATCCCTTTCCTTTACATGTGCCCAATGTTATCTTAATTTCTTCTCTTCTCTGCATGTCTCTTGCCTCTCTGAGTCCTTCTTTCTGTGCCCCTTATCCTCTATATTTACTCTAGGACAATCTCTGAATCTTTCTTCTCTCTGTGTGTCTCTTTCTCTGTTTACCTTCTTTTTCTGTGCACCATTTTCCTTTCTATGTACACATCATTTTCTATTTATTTCCTTCTCCTTTCCATGTCCCCTGATATGCAACCCTCTCTTCTCTGATGATCATTTCCCTCTCTATATACCCCACTCCAGTCTGTAGTCTCTTGTCTTTCCCATTGTCCTTTCCCTCCAGTGTGCCTACTCATATATGTCTCTCACTCTGTTCTCTATAAGCTTTGTTAAAGAATCAATTCCTTACTCTGCATTGTAGAGTCAAGTCTGTGAGAAGCAATTTTTATCTATTCAACATTATTCTAATCCAACCCTAACTCTAAATGACTCTTCCTCTCACCCCTGCCACATGTCTCTGACATAAGATATTTTGAAGTAACATTTATGAGAATCTTGAACAAAGGAAATTCCACATTATGATAAAATATAGTTGCACAATTCTGGGTAAGATGCATATTTTGGTTCATCCTTGAGAACAATGGTGACTTAATCTTGGAGAATAATTTTCTTAAAACCATTCAATCTCTTTATGACCACTCTTCCCTCCCTCCCCCAACCCACAAAGTGGGTCACAGGTGATCAGAAGTAATCAAAGAGATTTCATCTCTCTAATCAATATCCTAATTCCTCCAGGGAAATTGGAGGGTACCACTCTTAAATGGGAAATTATTCTAATTCCTTCAAAGATTGGAGAGAAAAAGACTATTATATAAGTGGACTGAAAAAGGGCTCCTTTCTCTTGTCCAGTCACTACCCTACTTGCTTCAAAGGAGGTGTCCTTCCTGGGCTGGGAGAAGAGAGAGAAACAGGACATTGTAAGTCTGATAAAGGGTTCTTTTTCTGATTAACCCCAGGGCTTCTCATTTTCCATGCTTTCCTAATACTTCAATAGCATAGTTAAAGGACTGAGGGTCCCACTTACTTGGTCTTGCTCTGGGTTCCCTGGGTTCCTGTGCTGACTTTCATTCCATGGGATAAGAGGAACCTGGACCTTGGAGTTTCAGAGCACTAGATTGTCAGAGACCTCTTATGTATCTTAAGATACCAGAGCCCCTGAACTGGCCTGCTGTCACAACTGGGAGGGGAGACACTGTCCAGTGCTATGCTTCTCCAACCCTTCCTTGGTGCCCAACCCCGATCTTTCTGACCACCTCAGGGAAAATTTCTCAGGGAAGGTTTCTGGTCTTTTTGCCCCTGAATACAGAACCTTGAAGGTGACACATGACCCTGGCCTGTCTCTGGTTACACTGGGAGGCTACTTTGTGCTGGCACTGGCTTTAATTCTGTCCCCTTTCCTTTTGTTCTTGGGCTTATGACCAGCTTCTTATTCAGTCCTGGAGTCGAAGAAGTCACCTTTTGTTGTATCTCATTGGAGTCCTTGGTCATTTTTTCTACTCATGTAACCATCATATTCTTGTTGGAGAAAATATGTGGGAGCTGGAGGGTCTGTCTCCTATTTTGCTAGCCATCTTGCTCATGTATCTCCAAGTCTCTTTCTTTTCAAAATACCCATTCCCTTCTCTTCTTCTCTTTTCTCTCCATGCATCCTCCCCCTTTTGTATCCCTCCCTCCTCTATATGCTACTAAAGAACTCTTTAAAAAGTAGAATTTCCAAGTGGAAAAGGAGTTAGAAGAGCTAACTGAGAAAAATAATTCCTTCAAAATTAGAATTGGGCAAGTGGAAACTAATGACTCTATGAGACATCAAGAATGAGTCAAAAAAATAAAAAGAATGAAAAAAATGTAAAAAAAAACTATAAAATACCTCATTGGAAAAACAACTGACCTAGAAAATAGATCCAGGAGAGAGAATTTTAAAATTATTCAACTACCTGAAAGTGATGATAAAAAAGAGCTTAGACACCATCTTCTAAAAAATTATCAAGGAAAATTGCCCTGATATTCTAGAACCAGAAGGTCAAATAGAAATTGAAAAAATTCACTGCTCACCTATTGAAAAAGATCCTAAAAAGAAAACTCCTAGGGATATCATAGTCAAATTCCAGAGTTCCCAGGTCAAAGAGAAAACATAACCAGGAAGAAGCAATTCAAGTATTGTGGAAACACAATCAGGATAACACAAGACCTAGCAGCTTCTTCATTAAGGGATTGAAGCATTTGGAATATGATATTCCAGAGGTCAAAGATGCTGAACAGAAAATTAGACTTTCAAATACAAGAAGCATGAGAAGGTAAACAAGAAAAAGAAATCATAAGGAACTTATTAAAGTTGAACTATTTACATTCCTACATGAAAAAACAATAATTGTAACTCATGAGACATTTCTCAATATGAGGAAATTTGAAGGGGATATGTATGTATATATGTATACATACATATATGAAGGTCACAGGATGAGTTGAATATGAAGGGATGATATCTAAAAAGTAAAATTAAGAGGTGAGAGAGGAATATATTGTGAGGAGAAAGGGAGAGATAGATTAGGGTAAATTATCTCATATAAAAGAGGCAAGAGAAAACTGTTGCAATGGAGGGGAAAAGCAGGAAGGTAAAAGGGAATGGGTCAACCTTACTCTGATTCAATTTGGCTTAAGGAGGAAATAACGTACACATTCAGTTGGATATCTTACCCTACAGGAAAGTAGGGGGGAAGGGGATAGATAAGTGGGTGGATGATAGAAGGGAGGGAAGATTGGGGGAGAGGGTAGTTAGAAGCAAACACTTTTGAAAAGGGACAGGGTCACAGGAGAAAATTGAATAAGTGGGGGGGGATAGTATGCAGGGAAATATAGTCTTTCACAATATAACTACTATAAAAATGATTTGGGTAACTACACATTACAACTTATGTTGAATTGCTTATTTTCCCAGTGGGGTGTTGGTGAGGAGGGAAGAAGGGAAAGACTCTAGAACTCAAAGTTTCAAAAATAAATGTTTAAAAAATATTGTTTTTTATATGCAACCGGGAAGTAAGATATACAGGCACTGGGGTATGGAAATCCTTCTTGCCCTACTAGAAAGTTGGGGGTAGGTGTGGGAGGATATAAGACAGAACAGATTGGGGGAAGGGGTATTCAATAGGCTCACTATTTTGGGGTGGGGGTAGAAGAAAGGCAGGGAGAAAAATGTATAACTCAAAATCTTGTGTAAATGAATGTTGAAAACTAAAAATAAATAAATTGGGGGGGGGAGAATGAATGGATCAAAGAAAAATCATAGAAACAATCAATAACTTCATCCAAGAGAATGACAATGAGACAACATACCAAAGCTTGTGGGATGCAGCCAACGTGGTTCTTAGGGGAAGTTTCATATCTCTAAATGCTTACATAAATAAAATAGAGAAAGATGATATCAATGAATGCAACTAAGAAAGCTAAAAATAGGAAGAAATTAAAATTCCCCAATTAAATATCAAATTAGAAAGTCTGAAAACCACAGGAGAGATTAATACAATTGAAATTAAAAAAATTAGTTGAACTAATAAATAAAAGTAAGAGACAGTTTTATGAAAAAAAAACAAAATACATAACTTTTGGTTAATTTCATTTAAAAACAAAACAGAAGAAAATAAAATTACCAGTATCAAAAATTAAAAGGGTGAATTCACCACCAATGAAGAGGAAATTAAAATAAGAATTTGGAGCTCTTTTACCCAGATATATGCCAATAAATTTGATAATCTTAGTTAAATAGATGAATATTTACAAAATTATAAATTGCTCAGATTAACAGAAAAGGAAATAAATTACTTAAATAACCTCATCTCATAAAAAGAAATTGAACAAGCCATCAATGAACTACCTAAGAAAAAATCTCCAGGGCCAGATGGCTTTGCAAGTGAATTTTATCTAACATTTAAAGATTAATTATTTCCAATATCATATAAACTATTTGTGGAAATGGGAAAAGAAGGAATCCTAACAAATTATTTTTATGATACAAATATGGTGCTTATACCTATACCAGGAACCAAAAGAAAAAAAGAAAATTATAGACCAATTTCCCTGATGAATACAGATGAAAAGTTTTAAATAAAATATTAGCAAAGAGATTATAGCAATTTATCTTGAAGATGATACACTATGAACAGGTAGAATTTGCACCAGGAATGCAAGACTGGTTCAATATTAGGAAAACTGTCAGCATAATTGACCATATCAACAGGAAAACTGACAGAAATAATATCATTATCTCAAGAGATGACAGAAAAAGCTTTTGACAAAATAAAACATCCATTCCTATTAACACACTAGAGAGCATAGAAATAAATGGAGCTTTCCTTAAAATGATGAGTAACATCTCCCTAAAATCATCAGCAAGCATTATATATAGTGGGGATTAATTAGAAGCATTTCCAGTAAGATCGTGAGTGAAACAATATGTCCATTATCACTACTGTTATTCAATATGGTACTAGAAACTTTAGCCTTAGCAATAAGAGAAGAAAAATAAATTGAAGGAATTAGAATAGGCAAAGAAGAAGCTAAACTATCACTTTTCGCAGATGATGTGATAATATAATTAGAGAATCAAGTAAAACACTTCTTGAAATAATAAACAACTTTAGCAAAGTTGCAGGATATTAAATAAACTCATATAAATCATGAATATCTATATACACATATATTACTAACAAAGTCCAACAGCAAGAGATAGAAAGAGAAATTCCATTTAAATTTACTGTAGACATAAAATATTTGGGAGTTTACCTGACAAAACAAAAACAGGATTATGTGAACACAATCACAAAACACTTTTCACACAAATAAAGTCAGTTCTAAATAACTGGAAAAAAAAACATTAATTGCTTGTGCGTAGGTCGAGCTAATATAATAAAAATGACAAGTCTACCTAGATAATATACTTATTCAGTGCCGTATCAAACTACCAAAATTATTTTATATAGCTAGAAAAAATAATAACACAATTCATCAGGAAGAAAGAAAGATCCAGAATATCAAGGGAATTAAAGAAAAGAAATGCAAGGGAAGGTAGCCTAGCCATACCAGATCTTAAATTGTATTATAAAGCAGCAATAATCAAAACTGCTTGGTACTGGATAAGAAATAGAGTATATCAGTGGAATAGGTTAGGTACAGAAAACACAGTAATCAATGACTATAGTAACCTACTGTTTGATGAATCCAAAGACTCCAGATTCTGGGATAAGAACTCACTGTTTAACAAAAACTGCTGGAAAAACTGGAAAATAGTGTGGCAGAAACTAGGCATAGAGCAAAATCTTATACCATATACCAAGATAAGTTCAAAATGGGTACGCAATTTAGACATAAAGGGTGATACTATAAGCAAATTAGGAGAGCAAGGAATAGTTTACCTGTCAGATTTATGGAGAATGGATTTATGACCAAACAAGAGACAGAGAACATTATGAAATACAAAATGGATAATTTTGATTACATTAAGTTGAAAAGTTTTTGCACAAATGCAGCCAATGCAACCAGGATTAAAAGGGAAGCAGAAAACTGGAAAACAATTTTTACAACCATTATCTCTGATAAAGGCTTCATTTCTAAAATATAAAGAGAACTGAGTCAAATTTATAAGAATACAAGTCATTCCCCAATTGATAAATGATCAAAGGATATGAACAGGCAGTTTTCAGAGGAAAAAATTAAAGCTATCTATAATCATATGAAAAAATGCTCCAAATCACTATCAATTAGAGAAATGCAAGTCAAAACAACTTTAAGGTACCACATCACACTTATCAAATTGGCTAATATGACAAAACAGGAAAATGATAAATACTGGAGAAAGGTGGGAAAATTGGAACACTAATGCATTGTTGGTGGAGTTGTGAACTGATCCGACAGCTCTGGAGAGCAATTTGGAGCTATGCCCAAAGGGTTATAAAAATCTGCATACCCTTTGACCCTGATATTCTAGATCTGTATTACAAAGAGACCATAAAAATAGGAAAAGGACCCATATGTAAAAAATATTTATAGCAGCTCTTTTTGTGGTGGCCAAGAATTGGAAATTGAGGGGATGCCCATCAATTGTGGAATGCCTGAACAAGTTGTGGTATATGGATGTAATGGAATACTATTGTGCTATAAAAATGATTAGCTCCCACCCAGAAACATCTGGCCATGTAACCTTGAGCAAGTTACTTAACCCCAATTGCTTAGGGGCAGCCAGGTGGCTCAGCGAGTAAGAACACCAGCTCCAGTGTCGGAATGACCTGGGGATCAAATCCAGGCTCAGATACGTAGCACCACACTCAGAAATAACTGGCCATGTAACCTTGAGCAAGTTACATAACCCCGATTGCTTTAAAAACAAATGATTAGCAGGTGGATTTCAGAAAAACCTGGAAAGACTTACATGAACTGATGCTGAGTGAAAAGAGCAGAAACCAGGAGAACATTGCCCACAGTAAGAACCACATTGAATAATGAATGACTTTGACAGATTCAGCTCTCCTCAGCAATGCAAGGATCAAATCTAAAAGACACATAATGAAAAATGCTTTCAACATCCAGAGAAAGAACCAGAGAGTCTGAATACAGATGGAAGCATAGTATTTTTCCTCTACCTGTCTTTTTGTTTTGTTTCTTTTCTCATGGTTCCTCCCATTGTAGCTAATTTTTCTTTACAACATGAATAATATGAAAATATGTTTAATATGAATGTATATGTAGAGCCTATATCAGATTGCAAGCCATCTTGGGGAGGGAAGGGGAGAAAATTTAGAACTGAAAATCTTATGGAAGAGAATGTTGCAAAGTAAAAATAAATTAATAAATTAAAAAATTAAATAAAATCAAATATTTCCTGAGATGAATGGGGTCCTAGAGATTTAAGGGTGCAGTGACTCCCAAACTATTGAGGTACAGGTGGAGTCACTTAGAAACAATTCATGGACTCAAGGAGTTTAGCAGTCAATTGGAAAAAAGTTTGTTGTAATGCTAATATAGCAGGCAGAGCTCTTTACGAAACTGGCAACCTAAAGCTTATATAGAAAAAGTTCAGTGAGTGCAGTGTATACTATTTAAGTAGTGACGAAAAGTTTCTGTACCTTGGGCACAGGTGTCATTTACTACTGGAAACACTGGGGGTGGGGGGAGCTTCTAAGGGATGTGTTTTTGATCTGCTACAAGATAGCCTCAGGAGTTGACGTCTATAGTTCCAGTTCAGGACAGGGAAGTTATACAGGGTCAGCTTGTTCTTGTAACAGGGAGAGAGAGTTTGCCTCACTGGGGCCTACTCATAAATTATTGCCTGATATAGGGTCTTTGGGCTGGGGAGAGGTATGATCCTAGGGCTGGGGTCTGAGGGGGGATCTGCACAAATCTCAGTGTTCTTCTGGGCTCATTTTCACATGCTGAATGCCCCTTCTGGTGGCCCCACATATCAGTGGATCATCCGCCTGTTGTCATTCCTGGGGCCAAGCACCGATGGAGGGAAGACCACAGAGTCTGTGAGAGATGCTCAATGGCCCTCATCCATCTCTTTCCCTCCACAAATCCCTCTGACTCTCAGAAAACCCTGTTGGTTCTATTTTTATCTGTGAGTGCTCAAATAGATTCTATTTATATTCAGATAAATGAGTCCTCTTTTCTTTTTAGTCCTCTTTAGGAGAACTCATTTATTCTTTCTCATCATATATCTAGAAAGAACTCCTATTTTCCTTCCTTCATATTGATGACTGCCCATGTATATTTATGAAGCAAATAAATGATTACTTCTTTTTAAATATATAGATTATATATGACAATTCATACATATGAAGATAGAAAATATATTAATATATTTATGTACTGATTCTCTTTATGTTCATATGCGTGTATATCCTCTCCATATGTATATATATATATATATATATATATATATGAATCCTCATATAGTGTCCATATCCACATGTGAAATGTTAAAATTCTATTTTGTGCTGTTATCCCAACCACCCCACCCCCAATCCTTCTAGTCAATGTAGAAGTAGCCATTATAAAGTACTGAACAAGAACAGAAAATAATATTGAAGAGGTCACATGGAGGTTGCACCCAAACAATTCCAATGATCACAGTTTAGAATTTCTATCATAGAATAACCAAAAATGACTTTCTGGTAGTATGTGCTGAATCAGGGGATGCCATCTAGGCTTCATATGTAAATCTCAGACAATTTCCAGATATCCATAGTGAGACTAGCAGATCATCAAATGGTGCTGATAATTTTGAGATACTGTGGACATGGTAACTTTAAAGTTTTAACAACAATTTTGAGGTGATTTGGATATGTCAATGAAGTAACCCCAAGGTGACACAGATAAAAGTCAAAAACTATAAAAAGGAGACCTCAAACTACTACCCCCCAAGTCCTTCTTCCCCTCTGCCACCAACTCCTCCCAAGTCTAATCCATGGATAAGGAGAGTGGTATTCTGTGCCTCTCCTCCTCCTCATCCTCTTCCCCATTGTTGCCTGTCTTCCTTCTTTCACTACCCCATCCTCCACCCTTTGCCTCTGGACCCGTCGTGACACTTTTTTCTGTATCATTTGTTCTATTTGCCCCTACATACACCCTCTGGGCCTTATTAATGTGTGACTGCAGTCTTACTCCCCACTGTTGCTATCATGATATTTCCTCTTGCATACCCAAAGAACTGGTTGTGCCTGCCCCACTTCATAATTCTATAAATTAATTCACAATTCAGTCCATCTCTCTTCCAAGTCTTTCCTGGGTGCCTTTTATCAGCCTTGGGTCCTCTGGCCTCTGTTTTATCCCAGGACCTTTTCCACCGCACCAGGGATTGTTCCTCAGCCAGACCCATACCAATATCCACTTCCTGCCTCCTGTCCAGACTCTTGTCTAGTCTCTTATTCTTCCTTGCCTGAGCTACACCTTAAAGTAAACTTCACCATATGTCAATGAAAGCCTGTGTAGTGTTCCTCAATGACTATTTTTTGGTCAACAATCATTTATTAGAGGTCTACTTTGTGCCAAACAACTAGGTACATGCTGGGAATAAAAAGACAAAAAGGAAACAGCTTATGTCCTCAAGGAGCTTACATACTATCAGTAGGATCAACAGGTACATCAATAAACACATAAATTACAAAGTCATTGTGGGGATGTTCCATTCCCCAAACATCTCCACTTCTCTATTGGTATCCCCCTGAAAACAACAGGAGGTGCCGGTTAGGCCACAGGCATCTCTGTCACTAAGTGGCAGAGAATTCAGGAAAATGCAGTGTTCTAAAACCATGAGTGAGGTGGAACAAAGGTTTCTTTCTGGGTCATCTGTGTCCTTGTTTGTTTCACTGACTATAAGCGCCATGGTGGCTGATAAGTTATGGATCATGGATTCTGCCTCATATGCCCCTCTCCAGGGTAGGTAGACCCTGAAAACCAGTGGAATCTGATGTCTCTTACAGCCCCTCAAAAGTTGTCCTTATGGGCCCAATGTAGGCCAAAGTATTTGAGATTCAGGGGGCCCTTGTCAATGGCCTGGCCATCCCACCTGGGGTACACTCCTCATTAGAGTTTAATGTGGGAGAGACTATGTTGTCACAGACATGCGTGGTTCCATTGGGCACTTGCCAAGATAGAGAACTTGTATCACATTTAATGTTGAGGGAGGGACACACTCACACTCTTGGGGGAACCCCCTCCTTGTTAAGGAAGTCTGGGACTGAGAAGTTACAGAGTTGGGGGAGTTTGGTTGTGTAGCCACAAGGTCAATAGTTAAGTCTGATCCTGATTTCTATCTGAAGAGGAGGCAGGAGTGTAGGGGAGGGGTCTACATGGGCCTGTGGGCAAAGCTTAAATTTTACAAGGTGCCATTTGTATAGCAAGGAGTGACAAAAGCTGCTGAACATTCACTGCCATCAATGTAGTGACTAATCATGACCAATGCTCTGCTCCAGGGCAGTTGGAGGACTACCAGCCATCTGGCTGAGGTTCTGAAATCCATATGACACCTCACCCTTGGAGTCATAATCTTCAGGGGTTTTCAAAATTTTTTGTTTGTGTGATCTTTATTAATGAAAATATTTGGAAAGATATATTTTACACTATGGATTACTTTGCCTGTATCCCAAAAGTTTCAACAAGCTGTCTCATTTTTGTCATTTGATTTGAGGAAATGATATTGTTTCTCTGATTGGGACTTGTCACCCCAATTCTTTGGGATGACATTATTTAGTGTGAAAGTTTGAATCCTTTTTGATTGCATCATGGTCAGTAACAGATGGGTCTAATCTTTTTGCTTTGGTTTCTGAGGTTTTCTTTTTCCTCTCCTCTCTATGTCTTTGCCTCTCCTCAATCTCTGTCTCTCTCTTCTCTCTTTATCTCTTTGTCTCTTTGTTTCCTTAGGGGGACTCTTGCCTCTTCCATCTCTTTTCTGCCTCCCCTTTTTCAATAAAAGCCATTTCCTAATTGATAAATGGTCAAAGGATATGAACAGGCAGTTATCCAAAGAAGAAATCAAAGCTATCTACAGTCACAAGAAAAAATGCTCTAAATCACTATTGATTAGAGAAATGCACATTTAAAAAACTCTGAGGTACCACCTCACACCCTATCAGATTGTCTAACATGACAGAAAAGGAAAATGACAGATGCTGGAAGGGATGTGGAAAAATGGGAGTATTAATGCACTGCTGATGGAGTTGTGAACTGGTCCAACCATTCTGGAAAACAATTTGAAACTGTTCCCAAAGAGCTACAAAATGGTGCATATCCCTTGACCCAGCAATACCACTACCAGGTCTCTATCTCAAAATAGATTTATTTAAAAAGATTATATGCATACATGCACAAAAATATTTATAGAAGGTCCTCTGTGATGGCAAAGAATTGTAAATTGAGGGGATGACTATCAATTGGGGAATGGCTGAACAAGTTGTGGAATAGGATTATGATGGGATATTACTGTGTTATAAGAAATGATGAGGGTAATGGTTTCAGAAAAATATCAAAAGACCTCTATGAATTGATGCAAAGTCAAGTGGAAAGAAGCAGGAGATTATTTTACATAGTAACAGCTTTATTTTATTAATGATTGTAATGAGAATCGGAATTTGAAGATCTTCCCTGCCCCTTAACAGACCGGAGTGGTGGTGGGGGGGTGAAGATCTCCCCTGCTGTGAAGATAAACTCGGCCGCCTGATAGGTTGAATGTAATCACATGGAGCCTGTGATGGAGGAAATTTGCTGAAGGGTGAAGCAGAGCCCACAGGAAGCTGGGAGTTGGAAGCCAGACAGTTGGAGACAGTTGGGGTAGAGAGGAGCTCAGGCAAGGAGAGAGAGGTTTGTGAGTAAATATTGATCTTGTATTGGTTTGTGGGAAGGCTAAGGGATGCTGTGGCTCTCAGCATTATTATGGCTTCTGAATATCTTTGATACTATGATGGAATTGGCTTACTGGTTTGGGGATTTGGTTTTCTGGTGTCTAAATAAACCCTTCAACTTTATCCTCTGTCTGAAGAGTCTGGCATATTTTGTGATTGTACATCATGTGATACTTATAGTCATGGTCTTTATTGTGATCATGGGCACTGTAAATATTGCATTGGCACTAAAATCATCAACTATTAGACTTGGATACAATGATCCAAGAAAATTCTGGGCGACTAATGATGAAAAATGCTATGCATTGCCAGAGAAAGAACTGATGAACTGGGTGCAAATTGAAATATATTTTTTCACTTTCTTCATTTTTCCTGCTATTTTTTGCAACACAGGTAATATGGAAATATTGACTTCAAATATATAGTGGGTACCATGTTGCATGCCTTCTCAATAGTTGGGGGAGGGATTGTAGAGAAGGTGAAACTTTGGAACTAGAAACTAACACAGAATAAAAATGAAGGGCTAGACAAACATTGCTGTGCATCAGATGAATCCAAAAAAGTGGTAGTTGAGAAAGTAAGTGCTATATGAGAAAGTAAAACCAAATAATCAAAACATTAAAAGTGATAAACAAAAAAACTACATCAGGCTTAAAGGAATTCTAGACAACAAATTGATATAGGTAATAAACTTCTATGCTTAAAATGCCTTCGAATCGAAATTCATAAAGGAAACATTAACAGAACTATAAGAAACCATAGTAAGACAACAGCCACAGGAAATTTCAGTGTCTTCTAAACTTTATATAAATGTAAAATGAAGATATAGAAATGAACAAATTGATGGAAAAAATTAACACTAATGGACTTATGGCATCTTCTAATTGGGATTGCTAAAAAACAAAACAAAACAAAACAACCTTATATCTGTACACGGATTGGGATTTTTACAAAAATGTGCCCTGTATCAAGGATCAAAGATATTGAAAATGAATGTAAAATTGAAGAAATACTAAATAGATATTTTATAAATAATACCACAATAAAAATAATGATCAGTTCAGGGACAACAAAAAAGGACAGAAATTCAAAAGGAGAAAACAGTAAAATCATAAATAATAAATGGGTCAAAGAATATCATGGAAACAATAATGATATAAATGAAATTGGCATTGATAAAACAACATACCAATATTTCTGGGATTCAGATAAAGCAGTCCTCAGGCAGGAAATCATATACTTACAAACATTTATTTTAAAAATAGGAAAAGGGGGGGCGAGGGCAGAGCCAAGATGGAGGAGTAGAAGCACGACCCTCCCGCGGCTCCGGCTTCCACCTTCCCCAATCCATGTAAAAAGGGGACTCTAAACACACTTTGGAGCTGCAGAACCCACAAAATGACACAGAGAAGCTAACCTCCAGCTGAGGACAGCCCGGCAGGCCAGCAGGAAGCAGCCAGCAGCACTCTGGGAGCGGAGCCCAGCCCCATGCGGAGGCTTTAGCCCCAAGGCGGGCCTGACCAGCCACAGCAGGAGGGACTCCAGATCACCAGCAGCTGTGGCCGTTTCCAGATTTATCAACACATAGATGCGAAGGACAAAATTAGATGTCAGTGCAGTCTGGACTTTGGGACCAGTAAGTGGGAGGGCATGGCTTTTACCCTTGGGGCGAGAAGCCTCTGAATCACCAGCACAGCCAGCCAGTGCCACATGGCAGCTTCAGCTCCTAGCCTGCAGAGTGTAGGGGGACCAAGCACCAGTCTGAGAGGTAATCGCTCTTGCTTTAACCTGCTTGGATCTGGATTGCAGTCTAGGGTGGAGGTACTGGGGTGTGTGTCGAGCTTGCCAGAGCATGTGGGACCTCAGAGAGGGCACCCATCTAAAACCTCCAGCAACTGAGAAAACCACAGCATTTGGGATGAAAGCTCCCCTGTCTGGTGGCAGAGTCCTACTGTGGCAAAAAGCCCAAAAGTCAAGTAATTGAGTGGCAGAATGAGCAGGCAAAGGAAACAAAGCAGACAGAAGATTCCAACATTACACTCCTATTTTGGGACAAGAAGGAGCAAAGCATGGAACAGGAGGAAAACAGTGAAGTCAGAACTCCTGCACCAAAAGCTTCAAAGGAAAATACAAGCTGGTTACAAGCCATAGAGGACCTTAAGAAGCAGATAAAAGAAGTGGAGGAAAAATTAGGAAGAGAAATGAGAACAATGCAAGAAAATTATGAAATGAGAGTCAACAGCCTGACTGAGGAAAATAATACCTTAAAAAACAGACTGACTCAAATGACAAAGGAGGCTCAAAAAGGCAATGAGGAGAAGAATGCCTTAAAAAGTCGAATTTGCCAGATGGAAAAAGAATCTCAAAAGCTCAATGAGGAGAATCATTGCTTCAGAATTAGATTGGAGCAAATGGAAGCTAATGACTTTATGAGAAATCAAGATGCTGTTAAACAGATCCAAACAAATGAAAGAATAGAAGGCAATGTGAAATATCTCATGGGAAAAACCACTGACTTGGAAAATAGATCCAGGAGAAATAATTTAAAATTTATTGGACTACCTGAAAGCCATGACCAAAGTAAGAACCTAGAAATCATCCTCCAGGAAGTTCTCAAAGAAAACTGCCCTGATGTTTTAGTACCAGCAGGCAAAATAGAGGTTGAAAGAATCCACTGATCACCTCCTGAAAAAGATCTCAAAAAGAAAACTCCTAGGAATATTATAGCTATAGCCAGGTTCCAGAATTCCCAGATTAAGGAGAGAATATTACATGCAGCCAGGAAGAAACAATTTGAATATTGTGGAAACAAAATCAGGATAACCCCGGATCTGGCAGCTTCTACACTTAGGGATCGAAGGGGTTGGAATATGATATTCCAGAGGGCAAAGGAGCTGGGATTAAAACCAAGAGTCACCTACCCAGCAAAACTGAGTATCATGTTTCAGGGGGAAATATGGTCATTCAGTGGAATGGAGGACTTTCAAGCATTCTTGCTGAAAAAAAAAACAGACTTGAATAGAAAATTTGACATTCAGATACAAGAAGCAAGGGATGCATGAGAAGGTAAACAGGGAAAAGAAATCATAAGGAACTTTTCAAAGTTGAACTATTAACATTCCTACATGGAAAAACAATAATTGTAACTTATGAAACTTTTCTCAGTAGTTGAAGGGATTAGAAATATATGGGCATTTGAATATATATGTGAATGTGTGCATATATGTTAACAGGTATACATAGATAGAGGGCACAGGACCAATTTAACAGGAAGGGATGATAGGTAAAATGTGAAATTAAGATGTGAGAGAGGAATGTATTGAGAGGAGATTGGGAGAGACAGAGTGGGGTAAACTATCTCATACAGAAGAGGCAAGGGAAAATGGTTACAATGGAGGGGAAGAATAGGAAGGCAAAAGGGAATGGGTCAACCTTATTCCCATTGAATTTGGCTTGAGGAGGGAGTGAAATACACACTAAATATGGTATCTCACCCTCCAGGATAGTAGGGGGGGAAGGGGATGAGAGGGGGGATAATGGAAGGGAGGGCAGGCTGGGGGGTAGGGAAGTTGGAAGCACCCACTTTTGAAAAGGGACAGAATCAAAATAGAGAATAGAACAAGTGGGAGGTGCGATAGGAGGGAGGGAAATATAGTCAGTCTTTTACAATATATTTACTATGTTATTGTTTTGCATTAGCCACACATGTACAACCTATACTGAACTGCTTATCTTCCCAGTAAGGGTGGGTGACAAGGAAGGAAGGGAATGAATCTGGAATTGAAAGTTTTAAAATCAAATATTCAAATATATATATATATATATATATAAATATGTATATGTATGTGTGTGTATATATATGTATATATATGTGTATATATATATACTATTATTAATACCATCTTACATGTAATTGGGAAATAAGATATATAGGCACTGAGGCATAGAGACCCACTGGAAAAGTCGAAAGGGGTATGGGAGAAAATATGGGAGAGAGCAGATTGGAGGAGGGGATATCCTGTGGGACTGCTATTTTGGGGCGGTGGGTAGGGGAAAAACGGGGAGAAAATTTGTAACTCAAAATCTGGTGGAAATGAATGATGCAAGTCAGAAGTTAATAAAGCATTAAAAAATAGGAAAAGAGGGTATTGATGAACTGAATATTTACTGAAAAACACTTAATATTATCAGTTAGGTTTATACTTTCCTAGGTTTGTGCATAATATTGGGTTTTTAAAATTATTGTTATTTTACATCTTCTGCTCTATACACAACACTAAGTTTTGTTTTTTTTTAAGCAATCAAGGTTACGTAACTTGCTCAAGGTTACAGGGCCAGTTATTTCTGGGTGTGGTGCTAAGTATCTGAGCCCGGATTTGATCCCCAGGTTATCTTGACACTGGAGCTGGTGCTCTTACTCACTGTGCTACCTGGCCGCCCCCTAGGTTTTTTTTTTTTAAGGACACCACTGGTTCAATAGCCAAGCTACGGGGCATCATTGCACCAGTGTGGTTCTTATAACAGTGCTACCATAGCCACACAGAGACATCAGCAGGGTTGAACACCCTCAGGAAAATGGTTAAACCTGGAGTGCACCTGCTCTACACCTTCATCTCTTAGAATCCATAGCTTCTTAAAGGGTGAGGGGAGGCGTGGTACACCAAGGCTTTGCTGTTACCCTCCCACTTATTTCTGCTCTCTGACTTTTTCAATTATTTTCTTTGAAAATATCTGTATATTTTGTATCTTTCTAGTAGAAAGTAAACTTCCTGAAAGAAGAGAGTTTTTCATTTAGGCCTTTGTATTCTTGAGTGCCTAAAATATTGACTTTTTTTAAACAAATATTTTTGAAGTGCCTATGTGGTGAAAATCACACAATCATTCTCTAACAGGGTGCACTACAATTTATGTTACACAACTTCAATTGGGCCCTCACTGCTGCTAGGTAATCTTTGTATATCTGTGTAATCAACTCACTTTCCCACTTTACACAGAGGCTCTTCCAAATGATTTCATTTCTTCCCAAAGTCCTATTACTCCTCCTCTTCCCCCACCCTCTCAGCTGAGAACCTTGCCTCACATGTTATATATGTTGATGGCTGAAGAAAATTACAGAAAAAAATTGAGGCCATTTGCCATGAGTTTTCTCTTCTCCCCTCCTCATCTCATACTACTCAGACATTTTCTGCTGTTACATCCTCCTTTCTCCCTATCTCCCATGATGAAGAAATCTTACTTCTTACCAAGGCCAACATCTCTACTTGTTCAAGAGATCCCACTCCCTCCAGTTTCTTCCAACAGAGTGCCCTCTGGTGCCAACTGCACTCTTGCAATTATGTTGATCCTTACTCAATAAATTTCAGTGTCTCTCACCTTCAAGTTCAAATATAAAATCCTGTTTGGCATTCCAAGCCCTTTATATCTAACCCCAGCTTGCTTGCTTTCCAGTCTTCTTTCCCTTATTCCCTGCCTACTGGCTCATTCTCCCCTGCCTACAAACTTAACCCATGTTTCCTCCACTTGATTCTTCCAAACCTGCTAGCTTTCATCCCATATCTCTTTTGCCCTTTAGGACTGTTGTTTGTCCATGGACAATGGCATCAGGAATGTGATGCTATCTATGGCTTGCAAATGAATTGGATTTAAGTGAAGTAGGGCTGTGCAAAGTCACCAGTCTCACTTTCTCCTCTAGAGCCATTTGGGTCCAGTGGTAAGAGACAGATCAGGACTACTAGAGATGGCCCAGGATGCACTGAGAGACCTTGGCCTTTTTAAGCTAAGGTTTGTCCCATGTCTCAGTTTGACTGAGGCAACACCCATTCAGTGATTAAGACTAGGTAAGAAGAAATGAGGCAGAGAATAACCTTTTTTACCTGGTCAAAAAAATTAATCTGGGAGGGGATGACCTTCAGTGTTTCTGGCCAAAACAGAAACAGTTGCTATTTAATATTCACTCTGAGCCATTAGAGCCCATACAATTACCAAATGAGGCTTGGGCTTGGAACTATTGTTGGCCAATCAATGAGAATCAGAGTGATTTGGGTTACAATACCCTATGTAGACAGAGGGAGAGGAGAAAGGGAGAGAAGGAAGGAAGGAGGAAAGGAAGGAAGGAAAGAAGGAAGGAAGGAAGGAAGGAAGGAAGGAAGGAAGGAAGGAAGGAAGGAAGGAAGGAAGGAAGCAAGGAAGGAAGGAAGGAAGGGAGGAAGGAGCTGTGTTGCCCAACTGGAACTGGTCTAAAATCCTTGAAGCAGCCATTTACCAATTGATGTCTCCACTTTTTCTCCTCTCATTCTCTTCCTAACCTTTTACAATCTGATTTCTGATCTCATCATTCCAGTTACACTCCTCCCTCATATGTTACCAGTGCTCTTAGATGTGAAATTCAATGGTTTTTCCTCACTTCTCAGTTTCCTGCACTCCCTTCAGTCTCTGACATTGTTGATCACCTTTTCCTTGACACTCTGTACTCTCTAGGTCTCTCTCCTGCTTCTCCACCTCCCTATCTCACCATCTGACCTCTCCTCAATCTCCTAGGTGTCCCACAGCTTTCTTAGCTCTCTGCTGTCTTTATAATCCTTCACTTAGTGATGTCATCAGCTCTCATGGATTTAATTACCATTTCTATATCAATGATTTTCAGATCTACTTAGTCTGCCCTAACCTCTCTGCTGACCTCCAATCTCCCATCTCTAACTGTCTTTCAGACATCTTGAACTGGACTCAGCAAACATCTTAAACTTACTATGTCCAAAGCAATCCTCAAAACATCCCCCTCTCTTACTGTCTCTTTTACTATAGAGGGCAACCCTGTCCTCCCAGTCCTGATACCTGCACCCCAGGGGTGACCCATGACTCCTCACTAGCTCTCACCCCCACATCCAATCTGTTGCCAAGGCTTGTCAATTTTACCTTTGTGACACCTCTCACACATGCCCCCTTCTCTTCTCTGCTACTGCCATCGCTCATCCCCTCACCCTCACTTTACTGCCCAGCCTGCTGGTGGCTCTGACTGCCTCCAGTCTCTCCCTGCTCCAACTCATTCAGCCAACAAATGGTTTTCCTAAAGTGAAGGTCTGACCATGTCACCCTGTTTACTCAATACATTTCAGTGTCTCTCACCTTCAAGTTCAAATATAAAATCCTGCTTGGCATTCTAAGCCCTTTATATCTAACCCCAGCTTGATTGATTTCCAGTCTTTCCCTCATTCCCTGCTGAGTACTCTGATCCAGTGATCCTGCCCTTATTCCAGGAACAAGACACTCCATTTCTAAGCTCTGGGCATTTTCTCTGGCCTTCCGCCATGCCTGGAATGCTCTCCCTCCTCATCCCTGCCTCTCCTGGCTTCCTTCAACTGCCAGGTAATAGTGCCCCTTCTACAGGAAGCCTTTTCCAGCCCCTCTTAATTATAATGCCTAGTTTCTATTAATTATGTCCTATTTATATTATAAATAGTTTATTTGTATATATTTAATTGTCTCCCCATTAGATTGTGAGCTCCTTGAGGATATATATTGTCTTTTGTCTCTTTATATTCCCAGCACCTAGAACAATGCCATACAAATGATAGGCAGTTAATAGTCTTATTAACTGCCTATTATTGATACAGGCTAACTTTTTTTTTGCTTTTTTGGAGGGGGAAGGTGTAGTGCCAATGTAATATTTACAGGGCAATCAAGACCATGACTATAAATATTGCATCACAAAATATACCAAACTCTCCATATAGAGGACAGAACTGAAGCAATTATTTAGACGACAGAAAATCCAATTCCAAAACCAGTAAGTCAATTCCATCATAGAACCAAAGATATTAAGAACCCATAATAATACTGAGAGCCACAGCATCCTTTAGCCTTCCCACAAACCAATATTAGATCAATATTTACTCACAAAACTCTCTCTCTCTCCTTGCCTGAGCTACTCTCTCTCCCGCCATCTCTCTGACTCTGCCTCCCCACTTCCTGTGGGCTCTGCTTCCCTTCAGCAAACTCCTCCCACCACAGGCTCCATGTGACTACATTCAACTTGTTAGGGGGGGCAGAGTTTACTTTCAAAGCAGGGGAGGTCTTCAAACTCCCCTAGGTCTACTAAGGGGCAGGGACGATCTTGAAATTCCCATTCCCATTAGAGAAGGCACGGCAATTGGGGTTAAGTGACTTGCCCAAGATCACATTGCTAATAAGTGTTAAGTGTCTGAGGTCAAACTGGAACTCAGGACCTCCTGACTCCAGGGCCGGTGCTCTATTCACTGCACCACCTAGCTGCCCTGATACATGTTATCTTTAGCAATAGGATGAATGCTCCTTGAGAGCAAGGTCTTCTCATTTTTCCCATTGCATACACGGTACTTGTCATAGGACTTGTCAAAATGCCATTTGTCTAGATGTCTAGATGGAATTTAAAAATATAATCCGTTTCTTTGGTGACATCTAGTGTCCAGAATGAGAATGGACAAGGAAGTAAGAGAACCATCTATAGGTCAACTAAGCTATGATGCTTATCACCCACCACTGCACGTCCAAACCATACTAATATACTCCTACTGTAAAACATAGATTTACTGGACTTGAATGATATGATGCAACACAAAAGCTCCATGTGGGGACCCACTTTTCCATTTCCTTACAAAAAGGAAGGAAGAAGTTAATCGCAGGGAAGATGGCTGGCTGCCAATTTAAATCTGATGACCTATGGAAACTCACTCTCAAACTGTTTAAAACAGAAGTCATCTTTTCCCCAAACCCATCCTCTTCAAACCTTCCCTGTCAAGAACACCTACATCCTCCCAGCCAACCAGGGTTGCCTCCCCAAAGTCATTTTCTGAGAAGTGAGCTCTCACCTTATCTTGCCTGAACCCAAGCCTCCCCCTCATTTCTCTCTAAACTATTCTGCTGCTGTGTCCCCTTCCCAGATTCCTTTTCTGTATATTCCCTTTCCCCACTCTTTGAGAGCAGGGACTTTCTTGCCTTACTTGCTGGTATTTCTCTCTGTCTCTCTCTGTTTCCCTCTCTCATTCTCCTCACTCTCCCTCAGCCCCCATATTCAATCAGCTGCCAAGTCCTGCCATTACCCCCTGCCGCTAGCCTCTCCCCTCTCCAATCCATCTTCCTCTTAGCTACCAAAGGGATATTCCTAGAGCCCATGTCTGAATGTGTCCATTCCCTGTTCAGTGATCTTCAGTGGCTACCTAATCTAGTCATCAAATACAAACTCCTTTGTCATTTAAAACTGTTTGTATTCTGGTTACAACCTCCCTTTCTATCCTCCTCTGATATTATTTCCCTTCATGTACTCCTATAGTTCAGCTGCATTGGCCTTGCTTTGCATCAAACATAAAACTTCACAGGCAAAATATTTCTGATTCACAAGCCTTTGCAAAGGCAGTTCCCTATGCCAGGTACGCTTTCCACACTCACCTCTGACCCTGAGAATCCCTAGTTCCCTCAGTGCCACCTCTTACAAGAGTTGTTGGATCCTCCCCTGCCCCACCATTTCCTTCCATGTTGTCTGTATGTTGTAAATTCTTGTACATATACCTGCTGCATCCACCGCTAGGATGTAAGCTCCTTGAGGACAGGGGCTGTTTCATTTTTGTCTGTGTATCACCAGCACTTAGGACAGGGCCTGATGTTTACTAGGGTATTAATAAATGCTTTTTGACCAATTAAGTACCATATACAAAAGTAGCATGGTGTTTTGTTGACATCTAGTGGCTATATTGGATATTGCAGTTTAATGAACCATTTAGGCCAACATTACACTTCAGTAATGGGTTTTTGTGTTCCTCTCCTCCCCCCACCTCAGAACCCCCCTCAGAACCACAGAGTCTCAGAGTTGGAAAAGAGTTTCAAGGTCACTGTTTCAACCTAAATGAGAATCCGCTCTACGGCATCTCTTAACGAGGGGCCAAATGGCTTCAGTTTGCGGACTGCCAATGACAGGAAACCCACCATTTCCCAGGGCAGCCCCTTCTACTTTGGGTCGGCCCCAAGGCTGAGGAAATAGTTCTGCATTTTGAGACAGAATCTGCCTCTTCACATTTCACCAGTTGTTCCTAGTTCTGTTCACTTGGACCAGGTTTAATCTTTCCTCCTGATGGGCTTTCTAATATAAGAAGATACCTATCTTGTCCCACTCCAGGCTTCTCTGCTTGCTCCAATGGATCCTCTTTGACATGAACTCAGGGC
Organism: Petaurus breviceps papuanus; assembly: GCF_028583685.1. Classification (NCBI taxonomy): domain Eukaryota; kingdom Metazoa; phylum Chordata; class Mammalia; order Diprotodontia; family Petauridae; genus Petaurus; species Petaurus breviceps. The sequence goes on along the minus strand of NW_027187282.1, from coordinate 718,325 downwards.
CCCTCACCATCCCACCTACCCTCCTCTGGACTCTCTACAGCTTAGCAATAACTTCATCAAACTGTGGGACTGAGAGTTCCACACAAGACCCCAAATTCTCCATCTTTCATACCAAGCCTCTCTACCTCATCCCAAATAATTGGCCATCCAGAGTTTTCCTGAATGCCCAAAGTGATGGGAAATTCACCTATTCACAAATCAACACATTCTATTGCAGACAACTCTAATGATTAGAAATATCTTCCTTAAATTGAGATAAAAATCTACCCACTTATTTCTACTGAGGTAAAGCAAAAAAAGTTCTGAATTCTTCTTCCATAAAGTTCTCATTCAAATATTTTAATCAATCTAATTCATTTGTTAAGCATATGTCAAGTATTTTGCTAGGCACTGAGAATACGAATAACCAAATGAAATACTCCAAGTTCTCAAAGACATTGTATTCTTTTGGGAGAGACTACAAGTACACATATAAGTCTATATCTATACATCATACACACTAAATGGATATATAAAAATTGTAGTTTGTCCTTCATTGTCAAAGAGTACAATGTCATCAGGGAGATGATGATATGATTTGCAATTGAACTGGATTTAAGTGAGGGAAGGTCATCTGGGTCCAGTGGCCAGATATGGATCAGGATGACTGGAGATGGCCCAGGATGCAGTGGGAGAACTTGGCCTTTTAAGCTAAGGTCTTTCAGAGTTTTCACTTTGAGTAGGGCAGTAAATAGTCCTCTTTAAGAAGTGAGTCAAGGATGGCCTCTTTAATAAAAAAAATGTAACCAGAGGGGAAGATCCTTAGGGTTGTTGGTCAAAAGAGAAACAGTTACTATTTACATTCACTCTGAGTCAATTGGGCCCGAAAATAACCATTCGTAGTTCTTGGGCTGGGATCTATTGTTGTCTAATCCACTGAGATCCAGAGTGAATTGGGTGAGGGGAGTGGAGGGAAGGAGAGAAGAGGGGAGTGAAAGAAAAGGGAGGGAGGGAGAAACTAGAGATTCTCAGGGGCAGAGGAGAGGAGGATGAGCATTTTAGGTAGGAGGGATGGCCTGTTGCAGAATCACAGAGACAGGAAATGCAACACCATGTGTGAGGAACAGCAAAGATAGTATGACTGGATCACAGAGTGCATGAAGGAAAAAACAAAATAAGGCTAAAAAGATCAATTTGGTCCTCATTGCAATGGCTTTTGAATGCCAGAGGAAGTTATATTTTTTTAAAGCAATTGGGTTTAAGTAACTTGCTGAAGGTTACACGGCCAGTTATTTTGTGTGGGTGCCAAGTATCTGAGGCCGGAACCCATCCCCCGTCTCCCAACGCCAGCCTTGTGCCACCTGGCTGCCCCAGGAAGTTATATTTTAATCCAAAGGGAGTCACTGGATTTTATTGAGCAGGGGGAGTGATGTAGTCAAAACTACTGGAGTAACAAATGAGAAGGCTAGAAAGATCAATTTGGGCCTGATTGAAATGGACTTTAAATGCTGCACAAAGAAAAACTTTTATTCTAAGCCACAGGCAATGGGAGCCCCTGAAGGTTATTGAGCTGGGGAGTGATGTGGTCAGAACTGCAATCACTTTGGAAACTCAGTAAGAGACAGATTAGAGAAGGGAAACAAATAAAGCATGGTGCTCTAAGCTAGGCCTAATTCAGACCAGTCCCTTGCCAGTATAGGTTTAATACTGGAAGAAAATGAGACACCTATAGGTCATTTAATTTAAAGATTTATTTAGCCATAATACAGGAATGATATTAACCACTGATGAATCAAGGACTCCACACATTGATCAAGTTTAGTGAAATTCTCCTGCCCCTGAAAGCCCATCATGGTCTGCCAAGTCAAGTCTCAGAGCAAAGGTGTTTTTTTATTTAGCTGATCAGAAAATAATGTCAAGATCTAAAGCCCTTAGTCCCCTGAGCCAGTCAGATTTTTGATAATTTTGACACCTAATATTTAAATAAATTCTTAAATATCATTTTTATACCACATTCCTACAGTATTTCCTTGTTCCTGCCAGGGAGCCATTCCCCCCAAAACAATGCTATTTTCTGAAGACAAAAAAGGAAAAAAACCCCAACGTATTTCAGACTCAATTCAGACTATTTGCAACATTTGTCTATTTCCCACATCTACAAAGAAGTGGAGTAGAAGCATCTTCTCATATCTTTTCATTCAAATCATGCTTATTTTTATATCAACATCCAATTTTGATTTATGTGTATATGTTCTTTCCTTTTACATTTTAAAGTCTTGTATCCTTTATGTATATTGTCTTTTTGGTCCCATTTACTTTACTCTGCATCTGTTCCTGTAAATCTTTCCATGGTTCTGTATATTTACCACACACACACCATTTCTTATGGCCCAGCAAGCTTTCATCACATGCATATACCACAATATTTGGCCATTCCCTAATCACTGGGCATCTACTTTGTTTCCAATTCTTTACTATCACAAAAAGTGCTGCTATAAAAATTTTGGAATATAGGAAGACTTTATTATAAGTTACTTCTTTGTAGAATTAGTAGCATAAAGGCATTTTTTTTTGGGCGAAAGGGTAGAAATAGTTTAGTCATTTATTCCCATAATTCCAAATTGCTTTCCAAACTGATTGTACTGATTCACAATTCTACTAACAATGCTATAGTGTACCTATATTCCACAACCCTGCCATCATGAGCTATTATTATTTTGATTTTCATTTCTCTTCTTAGTGATTAGGAATAGTTTCTTGGGGTTGTCAATGGTTTGTCCATATCTTTTAACCACTTACCTACAACTTTTAGTATTATATATAAATACATAAATATGTATGTACTAACATATATGCATAGACACACACACACACAAACACACACACACATATATATGTATACACATTGATAATCATTAAATATATTTTGGCCAAAGTCTGAATTAATCAATCAGACTACCTTGCCTCGTTTTAAAAAGGCTCCTTTTCTGTCTCAGCCACTCCAGTGACTAGATAAGGCTGGGAGTAGGATTTAAAACAGGCACCCCGAGATCATAAATTCCAAACAGACCCAGCTTTGTCTCACTCTCAGAGAACCCTACTCCTTATGTCAACCAGAAGACGCCCATTTTATGGCCCTTAAGGATGAGACCTTCAACTTGAGGCATTAAGTTGAGTGATGGGACTTTTTCTTATCTTACTATTTTCTGGACATATACTATGTTATGGAATGTTAATGGTAAAGAAAACACAGATATCCTCAGTCATAATTTCAATGGACACTTTGTCAATTCTCTTGTTTTATTGTATTTACCATTTACTCAATTAAGAAAATTTCTTTCTCATACAATTATTAAACCATTATGGGGATAATAAATTTGTGTGACTCAGCCACCCTGTATTGGGATGGTCCTAAAATGTACTTAAGCTCTCTCATCCTTTTGTTCGTCAGTCAGAACTCAACTCCTAGCTCCTTGTACAAGCAATGCTAGTTTTAAGGGAATAACAAATAAATGTTGTAATTTTATATTACCATTTTTTGTCTCCTTTAACCAAAGCTTTTCTAGAGGTTGACAACATATATGTCATTTGATGATACAGCTTAAATACCTAATCCTTATCAAAGAAATTGGATCTTTTTTCCAATTCAACTGGTTCCCTTCTTGTCCTAGGCACATTTTGTCTGTACAGAAGCTTTTACAGGTTCATGTAAACAAGATAATATATTTTATCTTTTGTAGCTACCTCTATCCCTTCTCTTCTACTTTTTACATTAAGGTCATGTATCATCTAGAATGTACTGTGAAACGTAGTATAAGTGTTGACCTTGGCCTGAATTCTGCTAAACTGCTTAATCAAATAGGGAATTCTTTTCTCAGTAATTATTTTTTCTGGTTTCTTGAACACTGACTTATTGAGTTCCATTGTTTTTGACTGTCCCTTGTTTAGTCTGTTCCATGGATCTACCTGTCTATTTTTTTAAAATAAATTTTGTTTATTTTTAGTGTGCATCTTTCATTTTCTCAAGATTTTGAGTTACAAATTTTTCCTCTACCCACTACGCCAAAACAGTGATCCTACTATATGTCCCCTCCGCAAATCTGCTGTTTCCTATATCTTCCCCCATTCCCCATTCGACTTTCCAGTAGGGCAAGACGAATCTCTTTACCACAGTACCTGTATATCTTATTTCCCAGTTTCATGTAATATGTATATAAACATTTTATTTTAAAACTTTGAATTCCAGATTCTTTCCCTTCCTCCCTTGTCACCCACCCTTACTGGGAAGATAAGCAATTCAATATAGGTTGAACATGTGTAGCTACACAAAACATTTCCATACTGGATATATTGTGAAAAACTAACTACATTTCCCTCCGTCCTATCCCGACCCCCACTTGTTCTATTCTCTACTTTGACCCTGCCTATTTTCAAAAGTGTGTGCTACCAACTTCCATCCCCTTAACCTGCCATCCCATCCATCATCTCCCCTCTCATCTCCTTCCCCCCTACTCTCTTTTAGGGTGAGATACCCTATTTAGTGTCTATGTCATTCCCTTTTTAAGACAAATACAATGAGAGTAAGTTTCACTTATTCCCTTTTGCATTTCTGTTCTTCCCCCATTGGAACAGTTTTCCCTTGCCTCTTTTATATGAGATAATTTACAACATTCTGTCTCTCTCCATATCCTCTCATTATATTCCTCTCTCATCTCTCAATTTCACCTTTTAAGTATCATTTCTTCCTATTCAATTGGTCCTGTGCCCTCTGTCTATGTATACCTGTACACATATATACACACACTCACATATGTATTCATGCACCCCTATACAGACATATATATACATATATATATATGTATACATATATAAATATATATGCATTTATATTCCTTTCAACTATTCTCATACTGAGAAAAGTTTCATAAGTACAATTATCCTTTTTCCATGGAGAAATGTAAATAGTTCAACTTTGATAAATTCCTTACAATTTCTTTTCCCTGTTTACCTTCTCATGCTTCTCTTGCTTCTTGTATCTGAATGGCAAATTTTCTATTCAACTCTGGATTTTCATCAAGAATGCTTGAAAGTGCTCTATTTTATTGAATGAGCACATTTTCCCCTATAACATGATACTCAGTTTTGCTGGGTAGGTTATTCTTAGTTTTAATCCCAGCTCCTTTGACCTCTGGAATATCATATTCCAAGCCCTTTGATCCCTCAGTGTAGAAGCTGCCAGATCCTAGGTTATCCTGATTGTGTTTTCACAATATTCAAATTGTTTCTTCCTGGCTTCTTGTAATATTTTCTCCCTGATCTGGGAACTCTGGAACCTGGCTATAATATACTTAGGAGTTTTCCTTTTGGAATCTTTTTCAGGAGGTGATGGGTGGATTCTTTCAACCTCTAGTTTGCCCTCTGGTTCTAAAACATTCAGGGCAATTTTTCTTGAGAATTTCTTCAAGGATGATTTCTAGGTTCTTTTTTGACCATGGCTTTCAGGTAGTCCAATAATTTTAAAATTATCTCTCCTGGATCTATTTTCCAGGTCAGTGGCTTTTCCAATGAGATATTTGACATTGCATTATATTTTTTAAAGTGTTTGGATCTGTTTAATAATATCTTGATTTCTCATAAAGTCACTAGCTTTCATTTCCTCCAATCTAATTCTGAAGGAATGATTATCTTCAGTGAGCTTTTGAGATTCTTTTAGAACCTGACAAATTCAGCTTTTTAAGGCATTCTTCTCCTCATTGGCTTTTTGAGCCTCTTTTTCCATTTGAGTTAGTCTATATTTAAGGTGTTGTTTTCTTTAGTCAGGTTGTTGACTATCATTTCATAATTTTCTTGCATCATTCTCATTTCTCTTCGCAATTTTTCCTCCACTTCTCTTATTTGGTTTTCAAAATCCTTCTTAAGCCCCTCTATGCCCTTTAAGCAGCTCATTCTTTTCTTGGAAATTTTTGCTGCAGGAGTTCTCACTTTGCTGTCTTCCTTCTGTTCCATGCTTTGATCCTTTTTGTCCCCAAAAAAGGAGTCCAAAGTCGGATTGCTGTGCTTACTTTGCTTCCTTTTCTTGCTCATGTTGCCACTCAATTATTTGACTTTTGAGCTTTTTGCCACAGTAGAACTCTGCTTCCAGAGAGGAGAGCTTTCTCCTAAATTGCTGGGGTTTTCTCAGCTGCTGTATCTCTTAGTGGTGTGTCCTCTCAGAATCCTCCTACTGGCTCTGTCACACTGGTCAGACACCCCAGGACCTCCACCCTAGACAAGCAATCCAGATCTAAGCAGGTTAGAGCAAGAGTGATTACCCCTCAGGATGTCCCTACATCCTTCGTCCCCCTACAATCTGCAGGCCAGGAACTCTGAAGTAGCAATGAGGTTGCAGCCACTGTGCTTCAGCTGCTTCTCCCTCTGGGGAGAGAGGCCGGACTGCACTCCTAGACCCTGTTCCCGCAAATTCCCCACTGAAATCTCACTTTGTCTTTGGCATTTATGGGTTGATAATTCTGGAACCACCACAGCTGCTGGTTATCCAGTCTCCTGAAGTCCCTCCAGCTGGGGCTGGTCATGGCCACCCTGAGGCTAAAACTGTGTACTCACACAGGGCTGGCTCTGTTCCCAGCACTCTGTGATGGACCCTTCCTATCGGCCTGCTGGGCTTTCTTCAGTGGGAGGTTTGTTTCTCTCTGTCACTTTGTGGGTTCTATAGCCCTAAAGTTTATTTTGAGTAATTTTTATAGGTATTTGATCTGGTTATGGAGGGGGCATATGAAGTTTTCCTTCTTCTATGTCGCCATCTTGGCTCCACCCCTACCTCTCTAGTTTTTAATCAATACTGGATGGTTTTAAAAAATTCTGCCTGATAGTTGTAGCAGCAAGCACCCTAGCATACCCAGGATGGCTGCTAGCCACAGGTTCTTAGATCTGCTTTTCTAAAGGAAAGCAACTCAAAATGGGTTAACAATCTTACTTCAATAAATCAAACATATATCATTTATCTAGTTCAGTGGAAAAAGTCAGCACCCTGAACTTCAGAAAATACAAACAGAAGTTACAAGAAAAAATAACACAATTTAACAGACAGGTCTTCTAGGTTTCTGACCATTATATCTATACCTAGTTAGTCACCAGAGAGAGAATCCCAACATCTGGGTTTTCAAAGCTGGGGGCTCAATAGCTGCCCAGAGTCTCATCTGGCCAAATCACACAACTCTTCCCATAAGTGAACACCAAAGCAAAACCTCACCTCAGAGGTATATTCTCCAGGGTCAGAGAACATCATAACCCTCATGACCTAATTGACTAAAAAGTAACAAAAGTCATGCCTTCCTGAAAAACAAACCTCCCACCACAGGCTCCAGGTGAGCACATGCAGCCTATTAGGGGACAAAGTATATTTTCAAATCAGGAAAGATCCTCAAGTTCAATTTAGGCTTATTGAGAGGCAGGGAAGATCTTCAAATTTCTATTACCATCTCAATAATATAGTGTGAGGTCTAAAGATATTATTCTTCCTTCTTCTCTAACTTTTTCATCATGTCCCTTGATATTCTAGATCTTCTATTTTTCCAAATTAATTTTGCTATTATTTTGCCAAATTTTATGAAGCATGGCTTTCATGATTTGATTGGAAGAGCATTGAAAATATGAATTAACTTTGATGGTGCAACTAGGTCCTGATTAGTATGAATAATGAATCTTGTGAAGTGGTTACAGGTATTCAAATTCATACTATTTTAAGGTATAATAATAGAAAATGTGGTAACTGGTTCAAATGCAATGGAAACATGCAGCGCAAATCCAAGTACACTGACCATTTCATGGGATTTGGTATTTGCACTGAATGAGACCTAAGGTATATTATCATTATTTATTTTTACACTATTTTTATTATTATCATATATCTTACATCGGTATGGACCAGCCATAAACACTGAATTCAGCTATTTGAGTTTGTTCTTTCTTTATGGGACATTTTGTCATTGAATTTATATAAGTCTTTTGAGCACTGTAGCAATTTGGTTCCTAAACATTTTATACTTTATACATCTTGTAGTCACGTGGGATGGGATTTCCCTTTGAATTATAGTCTCTGATTTTGTTATTATTATAAAGAAATATTATTGATGTTTGAGTTTGTAGCCTGAAACTTCTGAAGGTATTGTTTCAATTAGTTGTCTTTGCTGATTCCCTAGGGTTTTCCAAGTAAACTTTCGTGTTATTAGCAAACAGGCATATTTTTATCTCCTCATTGCCTGTCTTTATGCCTTTAATTTTTTCTCTTGACTTATTGCAAATACTAGCATATCCAGAACTATATATAATAGTACTGGGGAGAACAAACATCTTTGCCTTACTTCCACATTTATCAGGAAAGCTTCTAGTATTTCCCCATTGTTGATTATACTTGCTTTTGGTTTTAAATACATTTTCATTTGATATTAAAAAAGACCCTCTATGCCCACACTTTTCATGATTTTTAGTATAAAAGTGTTATATTTGGTCAAAGGCTTTTTATGCATCTATTGAGATGGTCATATGGTTTTGGACATTTTGGTTTTTATATGATTAATTATGTTGATTCTTTCCCTAATGTTGAAACATACCTGTATCCCTAGCATAAATCCCACTTCGGTATGATGATGTCTTGGAAGAACTGCTATACTTTTGACAGGGTTTTATTTAAAATATATGAATCAAAATATATCAATGACACTGGCCTAGAGTTCTCCTGTGCTTTATCCTTCCCTGGTTTAGATATTTAGAATATATTTATCTCATAAAACAAATGTGGTTGGGTGCTTTCCTTATCAATTTTTGAGACTGATTTTGGGAGTATGGGTTCTAACTATTCTTGAATAATTTGATAGAATTCTCTTGGGAATCCATCAGAACCAGGGGTTTTTCATTATTAGCTCCTTTATAGTTGGATATATTTCATTTTCTGAGATCAGCTACTTGAAGATCCTTGTTGTATCTCTGTTATTTTGTTATTTTACATTTTTGAAGATATTCCATTTCTTTTGTTTTCTCAGTTTTGTCACCATGAAACTCTTTACAATAGGTTCTGATTACTTTTTTCTTTTTTCTGACTTTGTTGTGATTTCTTCTTCCTTTTTTGCTCTGTTGCTGATTTGATTTTCTGTCCTCTTCTTATTAATCAGATTGGCTAAAGGATTACCAACTTTATCGATCTTTTCAAATAAATAGCATTTAGTTTTATGTGTTGTTTTATTGGGATTTTTTGTTTCCAGTTCATTTCTACTCTTGTTTTTATTTTCTCCTCATTTATGCTATTTTAAAGTTTGTTTATTTGTTGGGTTTCTATTTCTTCCAATAAATATTCAGTTCATTAATCCCTTCTTTTTAATTTCATAAATATATGTGGGTATATGATTTTCCCCCTGAGGACTGCTCCATTTGTATTCTAGAAATATTGGATTGCTGTATCAACAGTATCATTTTCTTTCACATAATTATTGTTTCCATAAAATGTTCCTTAACCCATTCACTAGTTGGGATTTCATCATAGTCTCCATTTAAATTTCAATCTCTTGTTTGCAGTCCCTGAATTGATCCATTTTTATTGTGTTACTGTCTATAAAGGATCTAGTTATTATTTCTGCCTTCTTATATTTGTTTGCAATATCTCTGAACACTAATACATGGTACATTTTCATAAAAATTCTATGTTGCTCTGAGGTGTATGGTTCTTTTGAGTAGTCCCAATTAAAAGACACCATAGGTCTTTTACTGCTAATTTCTCCAGCAATTTGTTTATTTCTAATCTGGTCTTAAGATATTAGCTGTGTGACCCTTGGCAAGTAAGTCACTTAACTCTGTTTACCTCAGTTTCCTCATCTATAAAATGAGCTGGAGAAGAAAATGGCAAACTGCTCCAGAAGCTTTGCCAAGAAAATCCCCAAAAGGTTCATAAAGACATGACTGAAAAGCAACTATACAACAAAAATATTTTCCCTTGTGTTTATCTTTCTTTATCAGAAGACTATGATATTTCTTGCTGCTGTTGTGTTACTGTGTAGGTATTTTTGTAGTTCAGTTAATGTTTCCTTTATGAATTTAGATGCTAAGGCACTTGGAGCACAGAAGTTTAATGTAGATATTGATTTGTTGCGTAGGGTTCCTTTCAAACTGATATACTTTATCACTTTTAATGTTTTGATTATTTGCTTTTGCTTTTTTATATAACAAGAGTGTAACTAATGCTTTTATGAATTCCCTTGATGCCTGGTAAATGTTTTTCTGGCCCTTGATTTTTATTCTGAGTATGTTTTTTTTTAATGTCCTTTTAAGCAACCAATTGTGGGGGTATTATTTTCTTATCCAATTGTTCACTCTTTAAACTGGATTTTTAAAATCTCTTCACATTTGAAGTTATGATTTAAGTTAATATTTTCTGTCACTTTTCTCTAATGGTTTCTCTTTCCTAGACATTATAATTTTTGCCTCTTACTCTGTAAATGCAGAAATCTGTCTCTTTAGTTATTTCAGTTTAATTGTTTTAAATCTAATTCCCTTCTGAACAGTTTTCTTGCCCTCCCCTTCCCTATTTTGCCCTCCATTTTTTTCCCCTTTTCCCTAGTTTGGGACTTTTGCTTATTAGTTTCCTTTTTTGTCTTCCTTTAATCTGGTTATTTCACTCTTGCCCTCTTTTATTGCTGTTCCCTATTCAGTAGCCATATAGAATCCATTTTGCTTTCTTCCCTTTGAAAATTTGTATTCATGAGTTTCTAAAATTATATTTTCTTCACATTTTCTAAAAAGGATTTTGTTCCCTCATTTTCTTCATTACTTATCTTCACTTTCCACCGATTCTATGCTTTTAATTCTTTGTTTCATGATCCTTGTGCTTAGTCGATTTTTATTTTCTGTATTCCTCATGGAATTAATAGTTTCTCAAGTACCTATTTTGGGTTCCTTCTAAACTGTTTCTATGTTATTTTCTTGTGGATCTTGCCCCTTAACCCCCATGTGGCATGTGAAAGGTGCTTTGTGATCCTTGAAGCCCTTGTGATCTGCATGGCATTCCTTACTGTTCAGAGACTTCCTTAGGAAATTCAAGAATTGAGCCATGCATTTGGGCTAGGGACAAATTTGCTGGTAAATGGGCTGGGAGGTGATCAGTGAACCTTTGACTGGCCTGATGGATGGCAGGTTTCACTCCTTCTCCTGGTTCCAGTCTTGTCTCACAGCTGCTTTACAGAGCCCCTGCTCTGCAGTCAGCTTCTCTCTCCATCTCTCTGTTTCTGCCTGTCAATCCCTTCTCTGTCTCTGTCTCTCTGCATACATACATAGATATGTGTGCATATCTCTTGTTGTTTGGTAGCATCCAGGGGACTTAGGACTGTGCCCTCCTGGCTTTTCAAAGTGGGGAAGAAGCCCAGGTCTCCTCCTGGCTGAGAGGTCACATGATACAGGTCTGATAAGGAGCTAGCAGGAGGGCAGACAGGATTAAGGGTTCCCTTGGAAACAGACTGGTCACCATGGCAACCAACAATGGAAACCAGCTGACATCACCTCCATAGACACTGAATTCTTCCTCATCAGAGACTCCTTAGTCTGAAGGGCAGAGCTGGCCTCTGCCTAGAGGTCATATTGGTATTCTCCTTTTTTCAGATACTTTGTCAGCATCCTGCCCTCTCCCAAACTCCCATTCAGGACAAAGAAGAGAGAATCTATACAAGGGAGAATTCAGATGGACTGAAAGGAGAGGAACAAAATAATCATTAACACACTCCTTCAGCACTCCTCCCTAACTAGCCTCCATATTCCCAGTAGGGATGCAGGAACTGGCTTGTGGGTTCCATATTGAGATCCCTTCCTGCTGCAGAGACATTGCTAGATGCCTTCTCCCCTTCCCCCACCTCCCTGCAACAAGTGTCAGACACAGATTTGCCCAGTTATTTTAGAAGAAAAGGGATAGAGACAGAGGGTATTCAAAGTGTGTTGCATTCTGCCTGGGGTCAATCCTAGGTTAGGGACCCCCAAATTTGTGGAGATTCTGCCCAGGTTACCCTCCACACCCTCCTCTCACACTGCAAAAAGTGGTCAATCCTGATTCAGCCCAGGCATACAAAGAAAGGGAGGAAATGGGTAGGGAGCCATGCTTGCTGGCTCCAAATCCAAAATTCTTTCCACTGCTTCACAGTGAATGATTGGAAATTACAGGTCAGTGATAGTAAGACTTAGAGTTGTTGGAATGGGTACTTTTTGTGTTCCTAAATTTATACTTCACAAACAGACAGCTATTCTGCCTACATCAAGAATCAATCTTATGGACATGTTTCACCGTTTCCTGTGTCAGGATCCCTCCAGTATCAAAGTTACTCAGGAAATTAATAGATGATAATTTGCCTCTACCCCCAACCAACCTGTGAGAATGAACACACCAGGTCTGAAGATCTATGGGAGTCTTCTGGTGCAGGAGGAATCCATGGGCTCTGCCATATGGAAATCTGTGGGGATGGGTTGCACTGAGCCATTCCCACTTGCAATCCTAGGCCTTGCTGTAGAACAATGGCATACATTTCTGTAATGACTTCTCACTGATGGAGGTCAGACATATCAACTCCCTGAGGCACACAAGTAATGTGTGTGCATATATATTTGATTTTGTAAATAGGAATCATTTCATTCATTGTATTTAAATTCCCAGAGCCCAGAACAGTGTCTGAGATAGCAATGGTGGGAAACCTGCAGCCTCGAGGACACATGTGGCCCTCTAGGTCCTCGAGTGAGGCTCTTTGACTGAATCCAAACTTCACAGAACAAATATGAGGTTTGTTAAAATTAAGATCTATTCTGTTAAGTTTGGATTCAGTCAAAGGACCACACTTGAGGACACAGAGCTGACCCACACAACACAAGGCCTGTGGGCTGCTTATGGACCGCCAAAGGATTTCAGGTGACCTGTGAAAAATGTTGAGGATATTAAAAGAAAGTAAAGATGTAACAAGTGCTTTGTCCATACCCAACTTAACCCACTTTCCATTAGTTACTATTGTGTCTGATCAGCCACAGTGGGACAGACTGAAACTTGACTCTTGGAAATGACATAGTGATGTCATTTGGGTCCTCTTTGACAATAAAGGACAACAAATGGTGCCCATCATGGAACCTGATGGGTGGATTGCCATTACACACTCTCTCTTGTTTGTCATGGGGCCTGCAGCAACCAACCATTTTCAGTCTGGATTTAATCTGAGAGCAGTGAGAGTCATATCTTTTTGCTTTGCTTTCAGTAGTTTCCGGCATTGAACAGCAAGTGAGCATGGTCATGAGCCAATGCAGCTGACACCCACTATGCAATGAGCGGCAACAACACAAGGGCTTCTTCTCCTTCCTCACTGCATGGTCAAGTTACATGAGTGTCTGGTGCTGTCTCAGACATTCAGTTCACTATTTATTTGTATGTGGAATGTAAATTTTTAAGATCTTCCCTGCCCCTAGGTTAAGTGCACCTGGAGCCTGTGGTGGGAGACTTGTTTTTCAAAAGATACTTTGTGATTGGGCAGTGGGTCAACAGGGTTGTTACATTCTCTGAGCCTAGAGAAGGCTATATAATCCCTGATGTGAGGCTTTGTTTTGGGGCTCACTAAGAGAAGTGTTGTGTGATTTGACCAGATGAGACTCTGGGCAGCCGTTGAGAGTCCCCTGGCTTTGAAAACACAGATGTTGATGCTTCTCTCTCTGGTAACTGTGATTTGGTATGGATGTAATGATTGGACAGTTTGGAAGCCTGTCTGCTTGATCTGTTTCTCTGTCTTGTGACTTCTGTCCATATACTCTGAAGTTCATGGTGCTGGCCTTTTTCCCCTGAACTAGGTAAAAGATATATGTTTGATTGATTAAAGTAAGCTTGTTAACCCATTTTGAGTGTCTTTCCTTAAGAAAAGCAGATCTAAGAACCTGTGTTGGCAGCCCCCCTAGGGACACTGGGGTGATTGCTGCTACAGTATGTGAGCAGTTGCTGTGGAGATTTTTTTATTCTAATATTAAAGTTTTCAGGGTAACTTTGTAAAATGGGTGATAAAAAGAAATGGGAGATCAAATCAGAACACAGAGTGATAAAACAGCTATTTGTTTAGGTACAAGAGAGACAAAATATTGTGCCTTGTTTGCTGAGAAGTAATAGCCATTCAAAAGGAATTGTTGCCATTCCAAATCAAAACACCCTGACTTAAGCAATTTGGACACCAATGAAAAACAAATTAAATCATCCAAGCTGTTGAAAAATTTCAGTGGGGAACAATGGTTTTTCAAGAAAGTAAACTCAGAAAATGAGGCAGCTACTAAGTTTAGTTTTCAAATTTCTAAAGAAATTGCTGCTGCTGGAAAGTTTTTTTACAGAAAGTGACTTCACAAAGAAGTGTTTTCTGATTGCAATTTCTGTATTATGTCCTGATTTTTTTAAAGTTGTTTTTGAGAATATAAATTTGTCCCATATGACTGCGCAGCAAAGAGTAACTAATGGTAAACTGATTCCTGACAAGAAGTGTAATATGTCCCATTAAATCAATGTAAACAGTAAGAAAACCTGAAAAATGTATTAAAACTTGTACTGCTTGGCAAAGTAATTTTTTTTAACATTAATGTAATTTTGGGCATGGGGGCAGAGCCAAGATGGTGGAGTAGAAGCACGACCTCCCAGAGGCTCCAGCTTCCACCTTCCCCAATCAATGCAAAAACTTTGGATCTGCAGAACCCACAAAATGACACAGAGAAGCTAACCTCCCACTGAGGACAGCCCAGCAGGCTGGCAAGAATCGGCCAGTGGAGCACTTTGGGAGACAAGCCCAGCTGCATGCCGAGGCATTATCCCCAGGGCAGGCCTGAGCAGCTGCTGGACAGAGGGATTCCAGATAAGCAGCAGCTGTGGCCGATTCCAGAATTATCAACAAATAGATGTGCAGGACAAAGTGAGAAGTCAGTGCAGTATGGACTCTGGGACCCAGTAAGTGGGAGTATATCAGCTATTGCCCCCAGGGCAAGAAGCCACTGAGAGGCTGGAACAGCCAGCTAGTGCCACATGGCAGCTTCAGCTCCTGGCCTGCAGAGTGTAGGGGGACGAAGCAGCCAGTTTGAGGGGTAATCGCTGTTGCTTTAACCTGCTTGGATCTGGATTGCAGTCTAGGATGGAGGTCCTGGGGTGTGTGTCCAGCTTGCCAGAGCCCTGGAGGCCTCAGAGAGGCACCCATTTAATACCTTCAGCAGCCAAGAAAACCCCAGTGATTGGGATGAAAGCTCCCCTCTCTGGTGGCAGAGTCCTACTGTGGCAAAAAGCCCAGGGATCAAGTGACTGAGGGGCAACATGACCAGGCAAAGGAAACAATGCAGACAGAAGATGCCAACATTACACTCCTATTTTGGGGACAAGAAGGAGCAAAGCATGGAAAAGGAGGAAGACAGTGAAGTCAGAATTCCTGCACCAAAAGCTTCAAAGGAAAATCCAAACTGGTTACAAGACATAGGGGACCTTAAGAAGCAGATAAGAGAAGTGGAGCAAAAACTGGGAAGAGAAATGAGAACGAGGCAAGAAAATTATAAAATGAGAGTCAACAGCCTGACTGAGGAAAATAACACCTTAAAAAACAGACTGACTCAATTGGCAAAAGAGGCTCAAAAAGGGAATGAGGAGAAGAATGCCTTAAAAAGCCAAATTTGCCAGATGGAAAAAGAATCTCAAAAGCTCACTGAGGAGAATCATTGCTTCATAATTAGATTGGAGCAAATGGAAGCTAATGACTTTATGAGAAATCAAGATGCTGTTAAACAGATCCAAACAAATGAAAGAATAGAAGGCAATGTGAAATATCTCATGGGAAAAACCACTGACCTGGAAAATAGATCCAGGAGAGATAACTTAAAAAATTATTGGACTACTTGAAAACCACGATAAAAGTAATAACCTAGAAATCATCCTCCAGGAAGTTCTCAAAAAAAAACTGCCCTGATGTTTTAGAACCAGCAGGCAAAATAGAGGTTGAAAGAATCCATTGATCACCTCCTGAAAAAGATCTCAAAAAGAAAACTCCTAGGAATATTATAGCCAGGTTCCAGAATTCCCAGATTAAGGAGAGAATATAACAAGCGGCCAGGAAGAAACAATTTGAATATTGTGGATACACAATCAGGATAACCCAGGATTTGTCAACTTCTACACTGAGGGATCAAAGGGCTTGGAATATGATAATCCGGAGGTCAAAGGAGCTAGGATTAAAACCAAGAATCACCTACCCAGAAAAACTGAGTATCACGCTTCAGGGGAAAATATGGTCATTTAGTGGAATAGAGGACTTTCAAGCATTCTTGATGAAAAAACTAGAGTATAAAATTTGACATTCAGATGCAAGAAGCAAGAGAAGCATGAAAAGGTAAACAGGGAAAAGAAATCATAAGGAACTTATCAAAGTTGAACTATTAACATTCCTACATGGAAAAATAATTGTAACAGCTGAAACTTTTGTCTGTAAGAAAATAGTTGAAGGATATATATATATATATGTGAGGGCATATGGGCATATGAATACATATGTGAATGTATGTATATATGTTTACAAGTATACATAGATAAAGGGCACAGGACCAATTTAACAGGAAGGGATGATACTTAAAAGGTGAAATTAAGAGGTGAGAGGAATATAATGAGAGGAGATGGGGTATACTATCTCACAAAGAAGAGGCAAGGGAAAATGGTTACGATGGAGGGGAAGAATAGGAAAGCAAAAGGGAATGGGTCAGCCTTATTCTCATTGAATTTGGCTTGGGGAGGCAATGAAGTACACACTAAATAGGGTATCTCACCCTACAGGAGAGTAGGGGGATAGGGGATCAGAGGGGAGATGATGGAAGGGAGGGAAGGATGGGGGTAGGGAAGTTGGAAGCATCCACTTTTGAAAAGGGATGGGATCAATGTAGAGAATAGAACAAGCGGGAGGTGGGATAGGAGGGAGGGAAATATAGTCAGTCTTTTACAATATCTACTATGTTATTGTTTTGCATTAGCTGCACATGTATAACCTATACTGAACTGCTTATCTTCTCAGTAAGGGTGGGTGACAAGGGAGGAAGGGAGTGAATCTTTAATTCAAAGTTTTAAAATCAAAAGTTTAAATACATATACTATTATTAATACTATATGGCATGTAATTGGGAAATAAGATATACAGGCACTGGGGCATAGAGATCCACCATGACCTACTGGAAAAATCAAAAGGGGTATGGGAGAAAATATGGGAGACAGCAGATTGGAGGAGGGGTTATCCTGTGAGACTGCTATTTTGGGGTGGTGGGTAGGGGAAAACAGGGAGAAAATTTGTAAGTCAAAATCTGGTAGAAATGAATGATGCAAATCAGAAGTTAATAAAGCATTTGAGAAATGGAAAAAAAAACATTAATGTAATTTTATGATAAACAAAAAATCTTAAGTTAGAGGTGTAATTAATTGAAATTTCTCCTTTTTAATATGGTTTATTTCCAAAATAGTTTAATCATTATTTATGCCTTTACTTAGAAAGTGAGTCAATAAAACCCATCTGTGTCCTGAAGAAATTTAGAATGTGTTCTAAAGAACAATGGAGTTCAGGATGCAGACCTACTCTGCAAAGCTCAGCTTAGACATAAATGTAAATTGAGATGTTCAGTAATAACGAGGTGATTGAAACATGCTTAGACAGAAAACCAGATCTGAATAGATTCTTTGTTTCTCATACACCTCAAAGAAGGGAACTACAAGGGGGAGAATAAATGCAGTAGCCACGGATAACAACAACAACAACAGGATAGCAGAGAGAGCAGTAAAAAGCTTCTCTCTAAATATTCACAAGGAGATGGGGTGAAGATGAAAGTAAAGTGGAGGGAGCAGTGAAGAGGTGAGCCTGGGAAGTCAGAGAGAGACTGGAGCAACACCCAGGGTGAATCAATGTTTCTTGTGAGACAAGACTATGTTACAAAATGGGAGGGTATATGAAGAGGAGTTGAGTATCAGGGAAATAGTGGGGAAGTATGTGATATACACACTTAGGGTTAAAAAAGTCAAAGCAAGAGCTAGCAATGCCAGGAATGTGACCCTTGTGGTCTCAGGAAGAGAAAAGCCTGCAGAGAAGTGGGTGAAGAGGAGGCAGAAAAGATTGAAAGGGGAAGAGGGAAAAGAAAGTCTTGCTTTGGTGCTGAGAGGGATCAATGGATGAATGCTCCTATGGATGAAGTGAAATAAGCTGTGAAGAGAGATGGTGATCTTGAACTTGGTGTGGTCTGAGGGATTTGATATTTGAAAAGAACACTTGGGGCAGCTAGGTGGAACAGTGGATAGATAGCACCAGCCCTTAGTCAGGAGGACTTGAGTTCAAATCCAGCCTCAGACATTTAGTATCTATGTGACCCTGGGCAAGTCACTTAACTCTGACTGCCTCCCCACTCCCCCACACCACAAAAAAGGAAAAAGAAAAGAACACTTGTCCTACATTAGAAGACTAGAGTTGGAACTCATGGGGGCAACTGGCACCTGGGGGAAGTTGGAGGGAATGCAGCTGAGGAGGTGCAAAGCCAAGCACAAGCAGCTCTTTCAGAGGACCCCTGCTGTGAATAGCTCTAAGGTTCTGATCACACACTATAGTGAACTCTCCATTTATTCAGTAGCAAACCAAAGCAAAACATTCACAGAAACCAAAGTACAACATTCACAATAATATAACATAACAACTTATCACTAAAGTGGCAACATAGTTTTAAACAAAAGATATTATTCAGTAAGTACTTAACTCAATCATCCTAAAGGAGCAATCATCCTTAAGGGACACAAAGTAAAAAGGTCTCCCACCCCAAAGCCACATTGCCTTAATCTCCTCAGTCAGAAAGTCTTCTTTCTTCTTGATTGGAGACTAGCTTCCAATCATCCTTAACTCAATCATCCTTAAGGGGTACAAAGTATAAAGTACAAAGTTCTCCCACCCCTAGGTCACAGTAAATCATGATCTTGTCAGTCAGCACTAAGTACCCAAGGAAAGGTCCTTTCATCTTGGCTGAGATTAGCTCCCAAATTCCATGGTTCCTCTTCCATGCTCTGAGCTCTTGCCTGAATTCACCCAACCGTAACCTGGATTCACAAGTAAACAGCTCTCAGCATCTCATCCAGCTCCTTGTCCAGTTCCATCTCCAGTTCCTATTCCATATTGCAGCTCACAGTGACCAGTCCACCTCAAGCCCTTTGAAAGTCTCTGTTCCTGGGAAGAGAAAACTTAACAGAACCACAACAATATCTACATACATCAAGCTTAGCAGAATTACAACAACATTCACACACATTGCTGGCACTATCATCTCAATTCACTTTCTGTCTGTGAAATCAACACAAGTCAACAGACAGGGTACATCTGTCTGACAAAGTAATACAATTCAACAGATTGAATGCTTATATCTGACAAAGTAGCACGATCAACAGATAGAGTCCTTTTATCTGACAAAGTAACACAAACAGCAGACAGAAGGCTTCTGCTTGACAAAGTTAACACAAATGAACAGACAGAACAGACAAACTGAGTGCTGGACACTACAAATGTTCTCCTCCTCAGTTCTGCTTGGTGTGCCTGCTTTTATATGGTCTTTAGCTCTTTCCTGTTCTGCCCTTCCTGTTTCATCAGCAAGTTCCTCCCACCTTCAAATATCAGGCAGGGCTCAAAATAAATTGAAGAACTGAAAGAAGGTGCTAAATAATTTAATAACTGAAACAATGGGCTAAGTATTCTTTTGCTTGCCATTACAAGAGGAGAATTTCAGGCAAATGGGGAAAAGAAGGTAGTGGGGGGGAAGGCATAGATGAATGATGGGCTGTATAATGGGATGCGGTGGGGAAGAGGACTTAGCATGGGGCAGTATCTTCTCCAACACCAGCAAGAATTGACATCGTTCTGAGAGTGAGGGACAGTGCTAAAGAGGAACCTACAAAGTAGTGGCAGAAACTTGCCAGAGGGAAGAGTTCAGTAGGACACCTTTAAAGTTCTGATCACATTTGAATACAATCAAAGAGACTGCAGAGAACAGAGACTACAAGGCTACAGGGATCATGAACTAAAGAATGAGGGCCTATATTAGACAGAAAGAAAAGTTAGATAATAAAGAGTTGAGAGAACTCTATCTGGAAAGGGGCTAAAAAGATCAAAATCTCAAAACTAATGAATGGAAGTTGAGAAAGGGGAACTCTATTAACTGAGAGAAAAAATGGAGGGAAAAATTATATAACCATATAATAGCAGAGGCTTGTTCAAAGAACAAATAAAATGGGGTTCACTTTAACCAGAGTTCTGATCAAAAGAACAAATACAATCAGGTTGTACATGTGCTTTACATGCTTATTTCTTCTCTTTAAGACAGAGAATCATGCATGCATGAGAAGTCAGACTAATTCTGAACTCAAGGAAAAGCCAGCTGAAAGAGACTTTTATTCCCCTAAAGCAATCCGCCCCCCTCCCTTTCCTGATTTAGGATGCCTGTGTCAGCCAAACTTAAGGTCTCCAGATGTTTAACCATAATATAAGAAGGGCAATTTTTTCAGAATTTATTTACTTTTAGTTTTTGACATTAATTTCCACAAGATTTTGAGTTCCAAATTTTCTCCCCATCTCTCCCCTACCCCCACCCCAAGATGGAAAGCATACTGATTACTCCTTCCCCTGCCTGCCTTCTCATATATCACCCGTATTCCCCTTCCCCCCTTCCCCCTTACTTTCTTGTAGGGAAAGATGAATTTCTATACTCCAGTGCCCATGTGTGTTTTTTCCCAGTTGCATGTAACAACAATTTTTTAACATTTGTTTCTAAAATTTTGAGTTCCAGATTCTCTCCCTTCTTCCCTCCTCACCCACCCCCACTGGGAAGACAAACAATTCAATATAGGTTATACATGTGTAATTATGCAAAACACTTCCATAGTAGAAATATTGTAAAAGACTGACTATATTTATCTCCATACTATCCCGCCCCCCCCCACTTTATTCTATTTTCTTCTTTGGCCCTGTCCCTTTTCAAAAGTGTTTCCTTCTAACTTCCCACTACCCCAATCTGCTCACCCTTCTATCATTCCCCTTCTTATCCCTTTCCTCCCTACTTTCCTGTAGATTAAGATACACAACTGAGATAAACCCCCAGACCCTGGTTTTTGGGATAAGAACTCACTATTTGACAAAAACTGCTGGGAAAACTGGAATATAGTATAGCAGAAACTGGGCATAGACCATTATTTAACACCATATACCAAAATCAAGTCTAAATGGGTCCATGATCTAGGTATAAAGGTTGATACTGTAAGCAGTCTGCTAAAACAAGGAATAGTTTACCTATCAGACTCGTGGAGAGGGAATGACTTTATGACTAAACAGGAATTAGAGAACATTATGAAATGTAAAATGGATAATTTTGACTACGTGAAATTGAAAAGTTTCTGTACAAACAAAGCCAATGTAACCAAGATGAAGAGGGAGGTGGGAAATTGGGAAAGAATCTTTACAACCTATGTCTCTGACAAAGGACTCATTTCTAAAATATACAGAGAATTGAGTCAAATTTATAAGAATACAAGTCATTCCCCAATTGATAAATGGTCAAAGGATATGAACAGGCAGTTTTCAGAGAAAGAAATTAAAGCTATCTATAAGCACATGAAGAAATGCTCTAATTCACTATTGATTAGAGAAATGCAAATCAAAACAACTCTGGGGTACCACATCTCACCAGTCAGATTGGCTAAGATGACAAAACAGGAAAATGACAAATGCTGGAGAGGATGTGGGCAAACTGGAACACTAATGCATTGCTGGTGGAGTTGTGAACTGATCCAGCTTTTCTGGAGAGCAATCTGGAATTATGCCCAAAGGGCTATAAATACTTTCTTACCCTTTGATCCAGCAATACCACTCCTAGGGTTATATACCAAAGAGATCATAGAAATGAGAGAAAGACCCATATGTACAAAAATGTTTATAGCAGCTCTTTTTGCGGTAGCAAAGAATTGGAAATTAAGGGGATGCCCATCAATTGGGGAATGGCTGAACAAGTTGTGGTATATGCATGTTATGGAATACTATTGTGCTATAAGAAACGGGGAGCAGGCAGTCTTCATATTTACCTGGAGAGGCTTAAAAGAACTGATGCTGAGTGAGAAGAGTAGAACCAGGAGAAATTTGTACACAATTACAGACAGAACGTATGTGTGATGACCAACTTTGATAGACTGGACTCTTCTCAGCAATGCAGGGATATAAGTCAATCCCAAAAGATGCATGATGGAGAGAAAAACATGCATCCAGAGAAAGAACTAGAAAGAACTAAGTTTATATATAACAGGTGGAAGCAAAATACCCGATCTTTTTCGTTCTCTTATTTGGTTTTATGCCCTCTTTACCATTTTTTATTCCAGCTGGTACAATCCGTCCTTATAACCTGACCAATGTATAACGTGAAAGTATTTACAGATCCTATACTTGACTATAAGCCGCCATGGGGGGGGGAGGGGAGGGAGGGGGACAAAATGTGAAATTCAAGGAATTGTGGAATTGAATCCTGTAAACTAAAAGGAAACAAACAAATTAATAAATTTAAAAAATTTAAAAAAAATATACACAACTGAGTGTGTATGTTATTCCCTTCTTAAGCCAAATCCAATGAGAGTAAGGTTGACTTATTCCCTGAGAAAGGAAATTCTTAATAGGATCTATTCGTAAAACAATAAGATAAGAGAGGTGCCAAAGTACCAATTGAAATTATAGTACAAGAATGTCTGTGTTTCTTCTATCATAAACATAACCTAACAGTGCTTGAGATAAGGGAAATGTCCAGTGGTCCAGATGCTCGGCAGAGGAATGTTCCCATTCAGAGAGCAAAGAAAGACATGACTGTTATGCCAGAGCGTGCAAGACTTTATGGTAGGTTAAGTTCAGGGTGGGCCAAAAATGTCTTTCTCCTGAGTGGCTGTAATGTAATACCAAGCAAAGGCAACTTCCCAGGTTCAAAATACCAGCATAGGTGCTCTCCATTTTATTCAGTGACAAACCAAGAACAGAGAAGATCAAAACATGACATCATTCCAAATACAGCATTTACTAAGCTGATTAAATAATCTCCAAGTACTACCCCACCCCAGGACCTTCCAATCATTCAATCAATTACAAAGTCTCTGTTCTAAATACTTCTCCACCCCTAGGCTATACCTTAATTAAGTCCACCACAAAGCCCCTCTTCTCAAATGGAGATTAGTTTCCAAACATAAGGTCAAAAGTTCCCCACCCCTGGATCACAATTGAATCTACCCCAGAGTTACATCAAGTTTAAACACAGCACTTAATACCCAAATGGAGGTCTTTTCTTCATCTTGACACGAGGCAAGTTCTCAGCAATCTTAGTTCCTGGGGAGACAAGGCTTAGCAATTGCCAGTCCCCTGAACACATTAGCAAAGCCCTCTCCCAGGATTTCTGTAAACATACAACCAGAAAATCCTTCTTCAGGGCTTCTGAACCAACAGAAAGGTTCCCAGACCCCTGCAACAACAGCACTGTCCTTCACCAGTGGACAGTATTCACTCTGTCTGCAGGACAGTCTCCAGACCCCTGCAACAACAGCACTGTCCTTCACCAGTGGACAGTATTCACTCTCTGTCTGCAGGACAGTCTCAGGGCTTCTTAGTGAACAGCCAGGTTCCAGGACTTCTTCAACAAAAGGACTGTCTTTCACCAGTGGACAAATCTGGCAAAATAACATCAAAACAGACAGACAAAGTACCAGCAAAACAGCCATGTCTCCTCAGTCCTTGGAAGCTCAGGGGGCAGGTCTCAAAAGTCCAGGGCAATTCAAAGCGGCCACCAGCAATTCTCTTAGTCTCTCTCTCTCTCCACGAGGTGCTGCTTCCAAAAAGAAGTTTCTTCTGCCTCTCACTTGTCTCTCCAAATCTACCTCACCAGCTCCTCCCAGTTCAGGACTTTCTTTTCACATCAACAAGTCCATCCCACAGGTGGGATTAACAAGCTCTGGGTTTTAATACAATCAATTTGAAAACCAAGCCAATACAGGGGAATCTTTAAATGCCATTACTATCACAGTGGCCAATCCAGGTTTTAGGCCTTTCTCAGGTGAGAGGAGGGACTAAAATTGTTTTGGGGGAGGGGAAGAGCCAAGCTGGTTTACAGTGTATATAACCAAAAGAATAAATTGTTCACAGCAGAAGAGAGGAAAATAATAGTAACAGAAGATACTCAATATTAGGGACAAATGGATGAAAATATGAACCCAACTCTCATAACTTTAAATGTTATATGATTAAGTAATTCAACAAAATGAAAAAGAGTGACATTGAATAAGAAAACAAATGAGGTATTCCATTAGTACAAATTCTGGGCCAGAGCACATTGGGTACTGGATATGGAAAAAGATTGATTTAGGGAGCCATATTTTAATGACTATTCTTTAAGACTTCACTAATTATAACTCTGTCCTGAAGGAGTGGCAGCACCCTAGTGCAATTTTAATCTACGAGAAGCATGAGAAGAAATTTCCCTCCAAGTGAAGACCCCACTTCTGCATGTATCCATTTAGAACTTATTGTGAAATATGGTGTAAGTCTCACTTCTTTCTGATTTCTTTCTAGTTATTCCAGCAGTTTTTTTTATCAAGAATAGATTTCATTCCTAAGTAATTTATATTTTCAAGTTTATTAATCACAGGGTTATGGAATTAGGGTTAGAGTCTGAGGTGCCCGCATTTAGGCTTAGGTTTAGAGTTGAAGGCCCACTTTTAGGATTCAAATAAAACAAATGTAGCCAAGATCAGAAGGAAAGCAGAAGACTAAAAAAATTATAGTCAGCTTCTCAGATAAAGGTCTCATATCTGAAATATGAACTTTGTCATATCTATAAGAATGCAAGTCATTAATGAATCATCAAATGATATGAACAGGGCATTTTCCAATGAAGAAACCAAAACAATTTATAGATAAATGAAAAAGTACTCTAAATCATTATTGATTAAAGAAATGCAAATTAAAACAACCTTGAGATGCTATTTTATACCTACCACATTTCCTAAGATGATAGAAGAGGAAATTGACAAATATTGGAGGGGATGTGGAAACACTGGGACCTTAATTCATTGATGGTGCATCTGTAAGCTGACCCAACCATTTTGGAGAACAATCTGGAATTATGCACAGAGTTATTAAACTACCTATACCCTTTGACTCAGCAATGCCACTATTAGGTTTGTTTCCCAAGATGATTAGGGGAACAGGAAAAGAAACTGGATGCTGTAAAATGTTTGTAGCAATTCTTTTTGTGGTGGCAAAGAATTGGAAATTGTGTGATGCCCCTCAATTGGGGAATGGCTAAACAAGTTGTGGCATATGATGGTGACTACTGTTTTTATAAGAAATGATGAGCCAAATGATTTTAGAAAAACACAGAGAAACTTGCATGAAATAACAAAGAGTGAAATGAGCAGAATCAAGAAAATGTTATATATAGTAATAGCAATATTTTTTAAGAAAAATTTTGAGCAACCAAGTTATTCTATTATAAATATCCAAATGAACTACAAAGATCCCATGGAGGAAAATACTGTTTGTATTCAGAGAAAGAACACACACACACACACATACACACACACACACACTGCGCACGCCACCCCTTTATGTCTAATGATAGCCATTACCATTAGGTTGGGGGAGGAAGGGAAGAAAAAAAAAGTTACATGATAACTTCGTTGTATATTTAAAAGGAATAGCAAATTATACATAATAGATCTGTAGTTTCAGGTACAATCCTTTTCTTTATTCCACTTTATTGTGTAAATGTTTGTTTTATTTCTTAAGTTCAGAGTAAAAATAATAAAATATAGTTTGATATCTGGCACTGCTAGGTCCCCTTTGTTTTTCTTTTTTTATTATTTTTCTTTTTGGAGGGGCGAAGGTAGGGCAATTGGGGTTAAGTGACTTGCCCAAGGTCACACAGCTAGTAAGTGTTAAGTGTCTGAGGCCACATTTGAACTGAGTCCTGACTCCAAGACAAGTGCTCTATTCACTGCACCACCTAGCCACCCCTCATTATTTTTCTTGAGATTTTTAAACTTCTTTCCTTTCATACAAATTTCATTATTTTTTCTATTTCTAAAAAGAAATCCTTTGGTAGTTTGATTGATATGGCATTGTCTAAGTAAGTTAATTTAGGTAGTAATGTTGTTTTATCATATTGGATCATCCTACAATCAGTTAATATTTTTCTAATTATTTAGATCTTTGTTTCTGGAAACAGTTGTTTGTAGTTATATTTGTGGAAAAGTCCACGTATTCCTATATTTCCTAGTGTTTTTTAGCTGTTGCATTTTGTCAAAGGTTTTTTCTGCACTTACTGATATAATGAGTTTTGTTTTGTTACTAATATGGTTCATTTAGTTGATAGTTTTCCTAGTATTATATTAACTGTGCATTCCTGATATAAATCCAATTTAGTTCAATTTCTTCTGCTAAAATAAGGCTGTTTAAATTCTTTATTTTTTGTTGTTAATTTGGGCATTTCATATTTTGGTAAATATTCATTTATTTCATTTCAGTTACTGATTTTGTTGACACATCCTTAGACAAAATAATAACCTTTAAATATTAAAAAAAACAAACAAATAAACAAACAAAACTGCTTCTTACCTGACTCACATGTGGCCTCATACACTCTCACATTTTCTCACCTACCCAATTGCCATAGGCTCCTGACTGGTCTTCCTGTCTAATGTCTCCTCTCTGCAATCCATACTCTATTATGGTCCACAAGGCTTCTTCTACCCCATATCTGCTCATGTCACTCCCCTGTTCAATAAACTCCTGGGCTTCTCTAGCAACTCTATGATCAAATAGAGATTCCTCTTTTTGTTGCTGAATGCCATTCATAACTTTGCTACAACTGACTTTCTAGCCATAGCATATTCTAGTCCCCTTCATGGACTCTATGGTCCAAACCGATTTGTCTTCTAATCCTTTACACATGACATTTCCTATCCACAAGCTTTTGCAAAGGCTGTGCTCCATGCCTGGAAGGCATTCCAGTCTCACTTCTGCCTCTTAGAACCCTTCATTTCCACCAAAGCTCAGATATCATGCCACCTCTTCTTAAATGAAGACTTTCCCAATCTCTTTGATCTATTAGCTCCCTCCCCCCATTCCCATTTCCTGTCTGTTGTTGATAGGTTGTGTTGACATATGCATGTACAAGCTCTTTGCAGTACTAGGATGCGACTTCCTTCGGAGCAGGAGCTATTACACTTTTGTCTTTGTCTCTCCAGCTCTTGGCACACGGTAGGTGCTGAAGAAATGCTCATGGATCAGTTAATTGTTTTTGAGGAGAATAACACGGTGTTTTGGTTGCTTCTAGTGTCCAAATATACTGCAGCTCATTGAAAATGTTAAAGCAAACAAACACTTCAGTGTGTGCCAGCCACTTAAATTCAAATCCTCACATATTACATTCTGACCCAAACCAAACCCTGTTTTAGTTGGATTTTAGCACATGTGACAACTCAGTTATTCTTAAGGGAGGTAAATGAAAAATGAAATGAAGTCCTTCAGTGTGATAAACAGGAAATCAGACTAAGTCAGGACCATTAAAACGATGTCTGACACCCTCGATCCCATCACAGGTGACCACTTACTCACAGGGGAGGTAGCACTGAGCAGGCTTCACCCTACACTGCGCCTGGTCCCTAGGAACAAATTATTGTTGCCGTGTCACAAGAGCAAAACCGGGGGAAACAAACACAAGAAAGTGGCTGATCTCAACCTCGGAGAAAATGTATGAAATACACATGAAACTTTGACTGGGACAACGGTGTGTGGAAATTCAGTCAGAGAAGGATTTCAAGAGCTGATGTTAAACTGGGGGGAATTTTACAAGTTAATGGTTAAGCACAGCTAGTGAGAAGTCCAATCAGCTCCTGACATGTAAAGTTACTGTAACAAAAATAATAGAAATACAAACAGAAAAAATATGGAATTGAACATCTTGCTGGGGAAACTAGAGCTAAAAGATGTATGACATGTTCTAAATGAGAAGTGTAGTCTTCCTCATCCCTACAAAGAACTTTTATAATACTTGACCACGTACTAATGCACAGAGGTATTGCACAAATGGAAAACATATCCTTTACAAACCATAATGCAATAAAAATCGTTTTCAGGTCAGGGAGAATTACCCCAAAAAAAGCTCAAAGGGGAGATTTGACTATGAGTAGATCAAAGAACAAATGATAGAAAGAATATAAAGTTCCATAAAAGAAAATGGTAATGATGGAACAACCCATAAAAATTTCCTGTATGCAATTATACCAATCCTCAAAAATATTATATTGCTGAAAATATACATATATTAGTGAAATAAAAAAAGAGAAGATTACTGAACACAAAGAGTTGGAAGTGACAGAAATGGCTGACCAATGACAAAATGAACTCAATGTGCATTTTAAATTTAGAAATGCAGAAATTTAACAAACCCCCTATAACAATTCACCCAAGAAATCATTCATTAAGATCAACTTGGATGCAACCATAGATACAATACTTGTTTAATATTAGGAAAACAAGCAACATAATTCATCATATGAAAAACAGGAATACCTCAAACTTCATGATTATCTCAATAGATACAGAAAAGACTTTTGACAAAGTACAACACTCACTTATACTAAAAAAAAACTCTACGAAGTATATGCATAATCCCAAGGAGCAGTAACATAAAAAAATAACAGTGGCATAAACAATATCCAAGAAGTAAGTGAAGCTATTGTAGTCATTGTAACTGAGTCACAACTGAGATATGTATGGTTCTTCTACTTCCAGTTGGTCATTGGGTTGGTCATTGGGTGCCGCAGTAGAAGGAGAGAACACTGGATCTGCAGTCAGGGAGACCCAAGGTCAAACCTGACTTCACACACTATATGAGATCAATATAAAACACACGAGCCAGTCAGAAAATGTTACTCTTATCATTAGTCTTCTGATCCTGGACACTAGAAGTTGCCAAAAGATGGGGCTATATTTTTAAATGGTAATTAATTGATTAAAATGCATTTATTAAGCTCCTATTATATGCCAGGCTTTATACTAAGTACTGGGGATACAAAGGCAAAAGCAGTCAATAAATGTATTAAGTTCCTGCCTGCTATGTGCCAAAGCAGTTAGGTGGCAGAGTAGATAGAGCGCTGGGCCTGGAGTCAGAAAGACCCGAGTTCAAATCCAGCCTTACTAGATGTGTGACCCTGGACAAGTCACTTTGCCCTGTTTGCCTCAGTTCTGCAAAATGAGTTTATCTGTAAAATGAGCCAGAGAAGGAAATAGCAAACCACTTCATTACCTTTCTTTGCTAAGAAAACCCTAAATGGCATTGCAGTCAGACACAACTGAAATGACTGAACAACAACAAAAATTACAGTTAAGAGGGGCTGGTAAAGGTTTCCTGTAGAAGGGGCACTATTACTTGGGAATTGAAGGAAGCCAGAAGAGGCAGGGATGAGGAGGGAGAGCATTTCAGGCAGGGCAGAAGGCCAGAGAAAATGCCCAGAGCTGAGAAATGGAGAGTCTTGTTCCTGGAACAACAATAAGGGCCGGATCACTGGATCAGAGTACTCAGCAGGGAATAAGGGAAAGAAGACTGGAAAGCAAGCAAGCTGGGGTTAGATATAAAGGGCTTGGAATGCCAAACAGGATTTTATATTTGAACTTGAAGGTGAGAGACACTGAAATTTATTGAGTAAGGAGGGTGACATGGTCAGACCTGAACTTTAGGAAAACTATTTGGTGGCTGAATGAATTGGAGCAGGGAGATACTAGAGGCAGACAGAGCCACCAGCAGGCTGGGCAGTAAGCTGAGGGTGAGGGGATGATAAATGGAAGAAGCAGAGAAGAGAAGGGGGCATTGTGAGAGGTGTCACAAAGGTAAAATTGACAAGCCTTGGCAACAGATTGGATATGGGGGTGAGAGCTAATAAGGAGTCATGGGTCACCCCTGGGGTGCAGGTATTAGGACTGGGGGACAGGGTTGCCCTCTCCAGCAAAAGAGAAGGCAAGAGGGAGAGTGGGGATTCAGGGAAGAGGTAATGAGTTCTCTTTGGGACATGTAAGGTTTAAGATCTATACTGGAATCCAATTCAAGATTTCTGAAAGACAGCTGGAGACAGAAGATTGGAATTCAGCAGAGAGGTTAGGGCAGGATAGGTCATCCACAAAGGGATGCTGATTAAATCCATTCAAGCTGATGAAATCACCCAATAAAGAAGAGAAGAGGACTTCCAAGAGAACCTTGTGGTGAACCTGCCATTAGAGAGCATGATCTAGATGAGGATCCAGCAAAGCCGACTAAGAAGGAGCATTCAGACAGCCAGAGAAGTAGGAGAACCAGGAGAGTGTGCTGGCCTGAAAACCTAAAGACCAGAAGGAGAATATGGTGATCAGCAATGTCAATGGCTTCCAGGGAGGGTGCACTAAGTCCACCCTTTCCTGGTGGATATTGCTGACCTTCCTGCCAAAGGTGAAGTAGCCAGCACAATAAGCCTGAAGGTGAAGGGGGTTGGGGCATTCAGTCTCTACACACAGAGCTCTTGGTTTTCAGGGACCATGTCACAAAAGCCTTGGGGAAACTAATGCAGCTGGTGGCAGTGGAAGTGAAGGGACCTCTCCTGATGGGTGTGGGGACTGACAGACCCCAGTCAGGAAACCACCTGTGCTCTAAGACCCCGAAGATGCAGTTCCTACTGAGATCAGGCCTGAACCATGAGAAAGGAAAGAGGACACAGTGAGGTAGAGATCTGAGAACTCCTCCCAGTGGTGAGGAAGCTCCATCTTATCCCATGGCTGCTCTAAGAAGAAGGATGGTGACTGCTTGCTTACAAGGAGTGAGGGGTGGGTGAGCTGGGGTGGTTATAAAAGTTGAAACAGAGACTTGATGAGGCCCTGGAGCAATGAGGACCTCCTGAGGGTGTGCTCCAATGGAGCCCATCCTAAGGTGCTGTCAGTGGTAGACTGATGTGGGTCAGGGCAGCTGAAGACTTACATAGGCATACAATGAAGCTGGTTTGTGAGGAAGACGCAATGGCCTGAACCAGGTGGTCCTCTAGGCTTTCCTAGATGGTGCTACACCCGTCAAGTAGGGCAGGTTTGAACACTCAGGTAGCTGCTTCCTGGTTTGGGCAAGGAAATCACCTAGCCCAGGAGTTTGCCCCTTCTGGCTTGATCCTGAGCCCAGAAAGTTCTCTCTGTTGTCTGTGCTCCCTGTCCTCAGGGAGAAAAGACTGCCCCAGTCTGGGCTAATTCTTCTCCCCTTCTCTAAGGCAAGTAAGTGCCTTATCTCCCCCAGCACAGATCCCTTATTCCCTGCCTGCAAGAGTAGAGACAAGGTGGATCCCTACTGGCCCATGGGCTGCCCAGATAGCAGTTTAGTCAACACTGAGGAGGGTCAAAGTATCTGTAATGCCAAGCAAAGACAACTTCCCAAGGTTCAAAATACCAGCATAGGTGCTCTCCATTTTATTCAGTGAAAAATTAAGAACAGAGAAAATCAAAATATAGCATCATTCAAAATACAGCATTCACCAAGTATAATTCAATAATCTTCAAGTACTACTCCACCCCTAGACATTATAATTCATTTAGTCAATCCCAAAGACCCTCTTCTAAGTACTACTCCACCCCTAGGCTGTACATTCATTTAATCCATCACAAAGCCCCTCTTCTCAAATGGAGATTAGTTTCCAATCATAAGGAAAGTACATTCATTTGTTCAATCCCAGAGCACAAAAAAGTCAAAAGTTCCCCACCCTTGGATTACAACTGAATAGGCCATCTACCTCAGAGTTACAGCAAGCTTAAGCACACAGCATTTAACACCCAAAGAGAGGTCTTTTCTTCATCTTGACCCGAGGCAAATTCTCAGCAATCTTTGTTCCTTGGGAGACAAAATTTAGCAAGGCCACAAGATACATTGCCGGTGTCTTCATTAATTCATTCTCTATCTGCAGAACAGTCTCAGGAGCTCTGAACCAACAGAAAGGTTCCCAGACTCCTGCAACAACAGCACTGTCCTTCACCAGGGGACAGAATTCACTCTCTGTCTGCAGGACAGTCTCAGGAGCTCCGAACCAACAGCAAGGCTCCAGGACCTCTGCAACAACAGGACTGTCTTTCTCCAGTGGACAAATCTGGCAAAACAACATCAAAACAGACAGACAAAGTACCAGCATAACAGCCATGTCTCCTCAGTCCTTGGCAGCTCTGGATGGCAGCTCTCAAAAGTCTAGGGCAATTCAAAGTGGCCCTCAGCAATCCTCTCAGTCTCTCTCTGCCTCCAAGATGCTGCTTCCAAAAAGTTCTTCTGCCTCTCTTTGCTTCTGTCTCTCTTAATTTATGTCACCAGCTCCTCCCAGTTCAGCACTCTCTTTTCACATCAACAAGTCCATCCCACAAGTGGGATTCACAAGCTCTGGGTTTTAACACAATCAATCTGAAAACCAAGCCAATACAGGGGGATCTTTAAATTCCATTACTATTACAGTATCTTCCTTAGTTTCCTCTTTGTCAACACTTCACTGAAGCCTAAGAAGGTACAAAAGTGATTCTAGAATTTCCGTGACCTGCTCCTTACTGACTAACTGGCATGGTCATGCAAAACAAAATCTCATATTGACCATGTTCAAAAATGTATGGCTCATTCTGTCTTTTAGATCCACCACTACTCTGGCAAGAGAGGTGTTTGACAATGGAATTTTTCTTTATTTATTCTCTGTATTCCTCATGGAATGAGTAGTTTCTCAGGTACCTATTTTGGGTTCCTTCTAAACTGTTTCTATGTTATTTTCTTGTGGATCTTGCCCCTTGGCCCCCATGTGGTATGTGAAAGGTGCTTTGTGATCCTTGAAGCCCTTGTGATCTGCATGGCATCCCTTACTGTTCAGAGACTTCCTTGGGAAATTCAAGAATTGAGCCATGCATTTGGGCTAGGGACAGATTTGCTGGTAAACGGGCTGGGAGGTGATCAGTGAACCTTTGACTGGCCTGATGGATGGCAAGTTTCTCTCCTCCTGGCTCCAGTCTTGTCCCACAGCTGCTTTACAGAGCCCCTGCTCTGCAGTCAGCTTCTCTCTCCATCTCTCTGTTTCTGCCTGTCAGTCCCTTCTCTGTCTCTTTCTGTCAGCATGTGCATACATAGATACAAACCTGTTGTTTGCTAGCACCCTGGGGACTTAGGATCATGCCCTCTTGGCTTTTCAAAGTGGGGGAGAAGCCCAGAGGTCACATGATACAGGTCTGATAAGGAGCTAGCAGGAGGGCAGGCAGGATTCAGGGTTTCCTTGGAAACAGACTGGTCACCATAGCAACCAACAATGTAGACCAGCTGACATCACCTCCATGGACACTGAATTCTTCCTCATCAGGGACTCCTTAGTCTGAAGGGCAGAGCTAGCCCCTGTCTAGAGGCTGTATTGGAAGGGAGGAAGGGAGGGAGAGAGCAAGGCAGGAGGACAGGACAGGACAGGACAGGACAGGACAGGACAGGAAAGGAAAGGAAAGGAAAGGAAAGGAAAGGAAAGGAAAGGAAAGGAAAGGAAAGGAAAGGAAAGGGAGGAAGGGAGGGAGGGAAAAGCACGGATGTCACTTTGTAAGTGCAGTCCACCTCTCTAATGAGCACCACTTTGGGGGTCTAGGGAGAAGGGAAAAGGAAGAGGAGGAAGAGGAGGGAGCCCCAGGAGCGGGGGGATGGTCCCACAGACAGACATTGGGAATCTTGTGGGGGGAGGTAAAGCGAATGCTGAGTTGGCCCTCAAGCTGCAGTGTGTACCCCTTTCCAGAACTGGTCCCTCCCTATAAAGGGAGGACGCCGAGGGGGCGGTGTATGTGACGTCACACTGGGAGGCAGGGCTTACTTCCGTCCCTCTGGCCGAGACAGGGAGTGCAGAGGCAGGAGGGGGAGGTGGGGCTCTTGTAACCTCAGACAATGAGGGTGAGGGAATATGGTATTCAGGGCCTCAGACCTAGGCCTTAGCCTTCTTTTACTCAGCCCAGCCCAGGAGGAGGAGGCCGGGTTGACGAGGGTCCTGGCTGTGCTGACATCATAAGGCTCCGGAACTAGAACCCCGTGACTTCTGGGAGGAATGGTGGGTCACCTGAACTGGAGAGAGGCATCTGGCCGGACCTGAAGGGCTCTAGGGGGCGTGGCCAGGTCATGCTAGGGAGGGCGGGGCCTCAGTCGCTAGAAGGACCGCCCTCAAGCCCCAGAACTGACCAAGCTGCTGGGAGGCAGGAAAACCATGGAGCAGGATGTTGCTTAGAAGAATCATAGTCTCACTCTCCCGCCCTCCCTTTTTTCTTTTCCTCCTCCCCCTCCTGTTCCAGGAGCGGAGCTTCCAGGTCTGGGGGTCCGGATATCGAAGGGAGGCGGTGGGTGGGGACTAGGAGGGATTGTAGGGAGGAAGGATATGGA
>NW_027187282.1:655618-683824 GCF_028583685.1 Petaurus breviceps papuanus | reverse complement strand
AAATCAGAGAGAGGGAGACAGCGGGAGAGACATCCCCCCACCCTCCAGAGGAACCTCCGAGGCCTAGGGGTGTCTAGGCTCGGAGCTTTCCTCCATCTGCATTAGGGCCTTAATAGGGGTTAAAGGGATATTGGGGAGATAGGGGTGAACAGGAGATAAAGGGACGAGGAGAGATCGAGCCCCCCAGCCCCTCCCAGGGAGCTTCCTCTGTCAAGGGTTAAGGCAATTGCAGGGGGAGGGGGGTAAGTGATGGAGGAGTGAGGATCGAGATGTGACCTATATCTGCCTCCTTAGGGATGTAAACTGAGGCATGACCCCTTGATCCCTCCTTCCTAAAGGGAAGAAACCTGGAGGGGGACCATGCCAGTAAAAGTCAAGAGTAATCTTTATTAAGCAGGTACAAGAAGACAGCCTAATGCTGAACAGTTCAGCCAAGGGCAAGCCAGAAAAAGGCTTATGTCCTTTTTAACAAAGGAAGGTGGGAAATGGCCGATCAGGAGGGATATTTAGATAGAGTTCCAGGCTCGAGGGTCACTGACATCTTGGTACAAAGACTGAGTACAGACAGAAAGTTCTGAGCAAGGTCTTGAATCTCAACTTCTGCTCAAGGTTACTCTTGGGCAGATAAGGCCACTTCTGTGGTTTCTGGCAGCTACAGGCATCTCCAAATTGGGCTAGAGTTCATTCCCAAAGGATCACTGGTATGTCAAGCAGCTCTGAGCCTCAGAAATCCTTCTAATTGACTGTTGTAAAACTCCATGATCCTGCTTCCCCATTTAGAAGGGAAGTATAGTCTTTACAAAATGCATATTAACAAGGAGCTCCTGCCCCACCCCTATCTCCTACCCTCCCCCCCATCTCCCTCCTCCTCTTTCTCATTCCTCCTTCCTCCTCTTGTAGGGCCCCCACCCCCACCCCAGGCTGTTGGTCTCCTCAGTGCTGTCCCTCCTGGACTGAGGGATTTGGAGACCCCTAGGCCCAGGTAGCTCCAAAACTGGGCTGGGTGGGAGACACATGTCTCCTCTTTCTCTCCTGAGGGAGCTCCTGCCTTCCACCCCTTTCTTCTCCACCACTCCTCCCCCCTCCCTAAACTCCCTCTCCCCTTCCCCTGTCTCACTCTCCCCTTCTACATCCTCAGAGGGGGATGGTTAGCTCCCACATGAAGGGAAGCCTCACCCGTGGGCTGAGGGAACTTGAGACTCCCAAACCCAGGAAATTCTGCTGTCTAGAGTGGAAGGAGGGAGAAGGGCAAGAGGGAAAGTAGATGAGGGGGTGTCGGAGCCCCCCAAGGAGAGACAGAGGAAAGACAGAGAGACAGAAATAAAGGAGAGAAAAAGGCAGAGGGGAGAAAGGAAAAAAAAAACCCTCAGAAATCAAAGCAAATAAATTAGACCCATCTGTTACTGACCATGATGCAATAGAAAAGGATTCAAACTCACAGACTAAATAATGGCATCCCAAGGAGTTTGGGTGACAAAGTCCAATCAGAGAAACAAGATCATTTACTTAAACAAAATGACAAAAATGAGGCAGCATGCCAAAACTTTTGGGATTAAAGCAAAGCAGTCCTTAGGGAAAGTAGCTTTCTAAACATTTCATCAGTAAAAGAGAGAAAGGAAAGATCACATAAACAAAAAATAAAAAAAAACAACCATGGTTGTAGGTTCCAGCTGCCAAGTGAGGTGTCCAGTCTTAGGGATTTCAGACCCTCAGCCTGAAGGCTGGTAGTCCTGCAAGTTCCCTGGGTCATGATTAGTCACAACCTTGATGGCAGTGAATGTTCAGCAGCTTTTGTCAGTCCTTGCTTTACAAATAGCACTTTGTAAAATTTAAGCTTTGCCACAGGCCCATGTGGACCCCTCCCCTCCATTGCTGCCTCCTCCTCAGATGGAAATCAGGGTCAAACTTAACCATTGTCCTTGTGGCTACACAACCAAACTTCCCCAACTCTGTAACTTCTCAGTCCCAAACTTCCTGAACAAGGAGGGGGTTCCCTCCCTCAACATTAAATGTGATACAAGTTCTCTATCCTGGCAAGTGCCCAATGGAACCAAGCATGTCTGTGACAACATAGTCTCTCCCACATTAGACTCTAATGAGGAGTGTACCCCAGGTGGGATGGCCAGGCCATTGACAAGGGCCCCCTAAATCCCAAATACTTTGGCCTACATTGGGCCCATAAGGACAACTTTTGAGGGGCTGTAAGAGACATCAGATTCCACTGGTTTTCAGGGTCTACCTACCCCGGAGAGGGGCATATGAGGCAGAATGCATGATCCATAACTTATCAGCCACCATGGCACTTATAGCCAGTGAAACAAACAAGGCCACAGATGACCCGGAAAGAAACCTTTGTTCCACCTCACTCATGGTTTTAGAACACTGCATTTTCCTGAATTCTCTGCCACTTAGTGACAAAGATGCCTGTGGCCTAACCGGCACCTCCTGTTGTTTTCAGGGGGATACCAGTAGAGAAGTGGAGATGTTTGGGAAACAAGCCACCTGCTTGATTAAGCCTATGGGACTGGCTCTCATTGTCCTGGCTGGACTCTTGGGGAGGATAGTTGTACAGTCAGCTGCTCTAATGCTCATCCTAAGTGTCATATCCACATTGGTCCAATGTGTCCTGATGTGTTTCCGGTGGATGGTGCCCTAGCCCTTTGAGATCCAGTGGGTTGAATGGTAAAAGCTTACGGGAAAAAGAGCTAGGATTGTGGCATCAAGGAAGTGAATCCCATAACCAGACTCGTCTATGGACCCACTCTCCCAGGCCTAGCTCCTGGCACCCAAGACTGGTATACATAAGGCTTAACCATATCCTACTCTGGGTTAAAACTGACTGCTGAAACTTTCCTGAAAGCTTGCTGATGAGGCACAACTTTGATTCTGTCTTCATCAGCCTTAGTAGGAAGCCCTGGTTGATCTTTCAGGATGCCTGTCTTGCTACTGGTTCATGTTCCCTGTCCTCATCACCCCACAAGCCATCAAAGAGCTGCCAGAGTAGTTCCTATTTATGAAAACCCTTTGTAAACCCCCAGCCCTCCTACACTCTCTGGCTACAAATGGAAATCACTTTCCACCATTCCTCTGGGCCACCAGCCTCCATTCTGCCCTGTGGGCATGTGACTCTATTCCAATGGATGTGACTCTTGACCTTACCACGACCCACTAGGCTATATTTGGCTGGTAGCATCAAGAAGCCAATTTGACCCATCCAGATGTTGTAACGTGAATGACAGCTAGTGAGACAATTAATTGTTTTAAATGAAGTTTTAATTGTGGAGCATAATTAACCCCTGGGGGCTGCCAGGAGTCATGTACCCAAATCAGACAGCCCTGAGCATATACATCTTGGTGTTTTCATAGACAAAAGCCACAACATAAATGTTACCAAGGGGAACAAGCAGGGAAAATACAGAAGCCAAAGGATAGCATTGCTTAATGATTGTTGCCCAGCAGTCAGCTTGTTGCCCAACTTGAAAGTTCCAAAATATTTTGAGAACTGAACAGAAGTGGGGGATAGGCTTCAGGTAGCAGGTTTGGACAGGTTTACTTGGCAGGTTTGCTGCCTAGGCAGGCTTTGTTGGGTTTGGGCAGGTTTCCTAGTCAGCTCTCCTATGATGGGGAGAAATGGGGGATGTTCCCAAAATGGGGGGTTACTACATAGAGGACCATTTGCCCTTGTTCTTCATCTTTCATTCTATAGGAGGACCAATGAGGAGGTTTATGTCTTGACTTGCAAGTGAATTGGATTTAAGTGAGGCAGGGCTGTGTGATGTCATCAGCCTCACTCTCTGCTCCAGATTCATCAGGGTCAAGTGTCAAGATATGTCAGGAGGCCTGGTTGGCCTTGGTTGCAGTGGAAGACCTTGGCCTTTTTAAGCCAAGCCTTTCCCAGGCCTCAGTTGGTCTGAGGCAATGACCATTCAATATTTAAAAGGCTAGGTAAGGATTGAGACAAAAGATGGCCTACTTTTTCTTCACAAACAAATCTGGGAGGGGAAGACTCTCAGAGTTTCTGGCTAGAATAGGAACTGCTATTTATATTCTGTTGGATTTTGAAGTGGACAAGGAATGTGACTTGTTGAGAGCAAGGCCGACAACACATTAGCTCTTCTAGGTGGAAGAAATGATGAATGAAAGTGTGGAGGTTGGAATGCTTGAGACATGTGCATGTTGTGGTGGGGGCAGAGTAGGTGAAAGGGACTAGCCAGGAGACTTACTTTGCTTCAGTCACAACCCAACAGAAAGCTTATGAGACCAGAGAGCATTGTATAGCTAGCTAAGAGTAAAGCCAGGCAACTATCCAGTTATTAACAATAGTTTAGGTTTATAAAGCTTGCTGTGGGTTCAAAGAGCTTTCACAAACAATCTCATTTGAGTCTTCACTATATACTTCCAAGTTAGGCAAGGTAGATCACATTGTCCCCCTTTGATAGATAATTGTAACATAGCTTCTGACAGACCAGGGTGTCAGGGTAAGGTGGATACAACTCTGGCTTTGGAGTCTGAGGCCCTGGGTCCACATCCTAGCTCTGATGTTTACTTGGTGTGACCTTGGGCAGATCACTGTACTTCCCTGGGTCTCAGTTTCCTCATATATAAAGTGAGGAAGTTGGATTAAATGGCCGCTTAGGTCCCTTCTGGCTCGAGCTCTATGATCCTATTATTTACTTGTCCACAGTCACGTAACTAATTAATGATACAAGGTCATAATCACAGTCCAGAGGTCTCTCCACAAAAGCACTCTTACAGAGAGCACCTTTACCATTGAATCAGGGAACATTAGTGATAAAGCATTTATTGCTTGCAATTTGTCAGGCGTGCCTGGATACCTGAGGATCCAAATATAAGCAAGTAAAACAGTCCCAGCCCTGTAGGAACTTCTATTCTAATGGGAGAAGACCACACATAAAAGGGAACTAGAAAGGGAAATATCCCAGAATAGAAAAGAGGTTAGAAATGATCCAATTAAGTAAACACACCTTTATTCTCATAATCCAGAAGTGACAGGACCAGAATGGCCCCTCAGGCCATTTCCCTTGTGCTCTTTCCATTGCCCCCAAGCATATGAAGACATCTCTTCCTTCTGTTTGGAACTTGTTCCTTTTCCTAGGGAGGGACCAAACTGTTGAGACATTGACCATCCACTCTAACTCTGTTCTCAATCTCCACCCACTTCCTAAGCCACCAGCTCTACCTCATAGCCATTCTCCCTCAGCCTCCATGGCCCATCAGTCCTCAGGTTTCATCATCACTGCCTCCACACTAGTGCTTGCATCCATCCCCTTTTCTCCCCATTCACACAAGTTCAGAGAGGGAGCTGGGTGGCTCAGTAGAATGAATGAGAACTAGAGTCAGAAGGAACTAAGTTTAAATATAGCCTAAGATAGCCCTCTTTTTTAGGGTAGCTAGGTGGCTAAGTGAATAGAGTGCTGTATCAGCAATGCAATATTCACAATGTCTACAGAAATTGTAAATATGCTGATGTGGTTATCCATCACAATATATATCAGGCTTTCTATATGGGCAATAAAGCTGGAACATTTATTAAAATACCAAAAGACTTGAGTCCCAAAACCAGAAAGTCAAAGCAATCAGAGTAGTTATGAAATTGACACAGATAGATAAAGTAGAAAGCACCCACATTCTCAAGCCTTTAAAACAGAACAGGCTACCTCAGGCAAAGGTCCTCCTCTCCCCACTCACAGCAACCACCCAGTATCCAGGAAGTGAGCTCCCAGCAGCTCCGGCCCCTGGCAGTCCTCTGCAGGAGTCCTTAGCAGAAATTCTGGCTGACTCAAAAAGGGGTTCGCGCTTCTGCTGCTGCTGCCTCTGCTGCTGCTGCTGCTGCTGCCACCGCCGCCACTGCTAGCCACCGCAGGAACTCTAGCTTAGCTTCTGCTTCCTCTTGCCCCGCCCCTTCCTGCTACGTCAGCAAGTCCAATGGGGCATGGAAGATCTTTAAATCCCATAACCCTTACAAGTGCCAGACCTGGAGTAGGGAAGATTCATTTTCCTGAGTTCAAACTAGCTGTGTGACCCTGGCCAAGTCACTTCACTCTGTTGCCTCAGTTTCCTCAGCTGTAAAATGATCTGAAGAAAGAAATAGCAAACTACTCCAGTATTTTTGCCAAGAAAACTCAAATGGGGTCACAGAGAGTCAGACAACCTGAAAAAGTACGAAACAACAAGGTAACTTTATGAGCATGAAAAAGCTACTTAACCTTTATTTGCTGCAGTTTCTACACTTGTAAAATGGGGATAATAATAACACCTACCACCTAGAGCTGTTGTGATGATAAAATGAGAAATTTATAAAGTTCTTTGCAAAACATAAAGCAATATGTAAATGCTAGTGATGGTTAGATTTTTAAAGGGGAGGTCTGATTAATCCCCTCTTCACTAAACTTAAGTCTAGGAACAACTGTAAATTCCTCTGCTTGGCATTTGGTGCCATCCCTAAGCTGGCTACCAGCCTTCTAACTTTACGCCCCTTCTTCCAGCCAAATTTGCTGTCTTGCTTTTCTTTACTAGAGACATCCTGTTGCATATCTCCATGTCATTGAAAGGGCTGTCCTCTTTGCTTGCAATATGTTCCCTCCTCACCTCTGCCTCTTAGGAACCCTAATTTCATTGAACAATGAGGTCAGTGCTCATGAGGCCTTTCCTGATCTCCTCAGTGGTTAGAGCCCCTTCCCCAATGACCTTGGTCTTTGTATTTTTTTTGTCTTTGTTTCCCAACACCTAACGGAGTGCTTGGCACAAAGTAGGTGCCTAATAACAGTCTTTCATTGACATCTCCTGGTGAAAAGAGAGATTGCTGAAGAAAAGAGATTTACTGAAAGGTGTAGACCAGGCAAGGGAGACTAGGAGCCTAGACAAGAGTCTGGACAGGAGGCAGGAAGAGGACCCAAGGCTGATAAAAGGCACCCAGGAATGACTTGGGAGAGAGATGGCCTGAATTGTGAATTAATTTATGGTATTATGAAGTGGGGCAGGCACAACCAGTACTTTGAGTATGCAAGAGGAAATATCATGATAGCAACAGTGGGGAGTAAGGCTGCAATCACACATTAATAAGGCCCAGAGGGTGTATGTAGGGGCAAATAGAACAAATGATACAGAAAAAAGTGTCACGAAGGGTCCAGAAGCAAAGGGTGGGGGATGGAGTAGTGAAAAGAAGGAAGACAGGCAATAATAGGGAAGAGGAGGAGGAGAGGCGCAGAATACCACTCTCCTTATCCATGGATTAGACTTGGGAGGACTTGGTGGCAGAGGGGGAGGAGGACTGGGGGAGACATGAAATGGCAGGAGTTCCTGGTCTCCTTTTATAGGGCTTTAGGGAAACAGACTAACTCTTATCTGTGCCACCTTTGGGGTTTTAATTAACCTATCCAAATCACCTCAAAACTTTTACTAAGGGTCAGCTAGGTGATGCAGTGAATAGAGCACTGTCCCTGGAGTCAGGAGGACCTGAGTTCAAATCCAGCCTCAGACACTTGACAGTTACTAGCCGTGTGACCTTGGTCAAGTCACAACCTCAATTGCCCTGCCTTTCCCCCTCCAAAAAGCAAAAAACAAAAACGACAACAAAAAACAATGCCCTCTCCCCCCCAAAAAAATTGTTGCTAAAACTTTAAAGTTACAATGTTGACATCATCTCAAAATTACCAGCATCATTTGGTGATCTGCTGGTCTCACTATGGATATCTAGAAATTGTCTGTGATTTACATATCATATTACCAGAAGGCCCTAACAGCAAGGCCTATATGGCACCCCCTGATTCAGCACATACTACCAGGAAACCATTTTTCGTTAATCTATGATAGAAATTCTAAATTATGCTACTTTGATTATTGGAATGCTTTGGATGTGACTGCAAGGTTTTCCTTTGCAATATTACTTCTTTATATGGGCTGCTTATCAATTTACTATACTCAAAAAAGGAGGGATTGGTGGTCAGGAGAACCAGAAAAGATAAGATTTTAACATATCACATATGATTATTAAAAAAATATATGAGGGCTCACAAATATAAATGAGAAAATATACATAAACATATAAATATTAATATAGAGATATTTGAATACTCATATATCTTTGTGTATAAAGAGAATATGAGCACATATATGAATATATTCTCTGTCTTTATATATATGAACATTCCTATATTTTCTATATATTCCTGCATTTAAGTATTTATTTACTCTTTCTAAAGTCATATATATATAAATATATCCATTAAATATCTGAAGGATATGTGTTTTATATGTATGTATGTCTATACATACATATACATATATGTATATCTATATGAATAAACAGAGACTAAATGAGACCCATAAAGACTAATACATAGGGGCGGCCAGGTAGCACAGCGAGTAAGAGCACCGGCTCCAGTGTTGAGAACACCTGGAGATCGAATCCCAGGCTCAGACACTTAGCACCCACCCAGAAACACCTGGCCATGTAACCTTGAGCAAGTTACTTAACCCCAATTGCTTAGGGGCGGCCAGGTGGCTCAGCGAGTAAGAGCACCGGCTCCAGTGTCGGGATGACCTGGATCAAATCCGGGCTCAGATACTCAGCACCACACCTAGAAATAATAACTGGCCGTGTAACCTTGAGCAAGTTACTTAACCCCAATTGCTTTAAAAAAAAGACTAATACATAGAGAAGATACATAAGTACTCATTTGTAAGAATACAAAGATAAAATATTTGAGATAAAAAGATGTGATCTACA
The DNA here is from genome assembly GCF_028583685.1 of Petaurus breviceps papuanus. NCBI lineage: Eukaryota > Metazoa > Chordata > Mammalia > Diprotodontia > Petauridae > Petaurus > Petaurus breviceps. The sequence continues at coordinate 675,075 of NW_027187282.1, read as the reverse complement.
TCAAAAAGCTCTCCAACCCAAGCTATTCCAACATGTTATAAATGATTGAAAAGGGGATATGGATTGAAGATATCACAAATACATACACATACACACACTCTAATACAATCATTTTCTATTTTTTCTTTTAAATTTGTTTACTTTTAGTTTAAAACATTCAATTCCACAAGTTTTTGAGTTCCAAATTTTCTCCCCCTCCCTCTCTTCCCCCCCCCTCCATGGTGGCATGCAATCTGATATACAAATACCTTCACAGTAAACATTAGACAAATTGTGAAGAAGAATTATAACCAATGGAATGAGCAACGAGAAAGAAGAAACAAAGCAAAACAAAACAAAAAAGAGAGAGAGAGCAAGTAGTTTGCTTCAATTTGCATTCAGACTCCGTAATTATTTCTCTGGATGTGGATAGCCCTTTCCATCATGAGTCTTTTGGAGTTGTCTTATAGCCTTGCATTGCTGAGAAGAGCCTAGTCTATCAAAGTTAGTCATCACAGATAATATATGATTCTGTAATTGTGTACAATGTTCTCCTGGTTCTGTTCCCCTCACTCAGCATCAGTTTATATAAGTCTCTCCAGGTTATTTTGAAGTCTGTCTGCTCCTCATTTCTTATAGCACAAGAGTATTCCATTACATTCATATATGACAACTTGTTTAGCCATTCCCCAATTGATGGGCATCCCCCTGATGTCCAATTCTGTGCCACCACAGAAAGAGCTGCTATAAATATTTTTATACTTAGCAGGTACTCTTCCCACTTGCATGATCTCTTTGGGATACAGCCCTAGAAATGGTATTCTGAGTCAAAGGGTATGCAGATTTTTATAGAACTTTGTTCATAACTCAAAATTGCTGTCCAGAATAGCTGAATCAGTTCACAACTCCACCAACAATGCAACTGTGTTCCAGTTTTCCAACATCTCCAGCATTTATCATTTTCCTGTTTGGCTGTGTTAGTGAATCTGATAGGTGTAATGTAATATCTTAGAGTTGTTTGGATTTGCATTTCTCTAATCAATAGTGATTTAGAGCATTTTTTCACAACTACAGATAGCTTTAATTTCTTCCTCTGAAAACTGCCTGTTCATATCCTTTGATCATTTATAAGTTGGGGAATGACTTGTATTCTTATAAATTTGACTCTGTTCTCTCTATATTTTAGAAATGAGGCTTTTATCAGAGACACTGGTTGTAAAAAAATTGTTTCCCAGCTTTTTGCTTCCCTTCTAATCTTGGTTTTGCATTGGCTTTGTTTATGCAAAACCTTTTCAATTTAATATAATCAAAATAATCCATTTTGCATTTCATATTGTTCTCTGTTTCTTGTTTGGTCATAAATTCTCCATAAATATGACAGGTAAACTATTCCTTGCTCTCCCAGTTTACTTATAGTATCAGCCTTTAAATCTAAATCATGTACCCATTTTGACTTTATTTTGATATTTGGTATAAGATTTTGGTCTATGCCTAGTTTTTGCCATACTGTTTTCCAGTTTTCCCAGCAGTTTTTGTCAAATAGTGAGTTCTTATCCCAGAAGTTGGAGTCTTTGGATTTATGGAACAGTAGATTAGTATAGTTATTGACTATTGTGTCTTGTATACCTAATCTATTCCACTGATCCACCCCTCTATTTCTTAGCCAGTGGTACTAATTAGTTTTGATGATTGCTGCTTTATAATACAATTTAAGACCTGGTAGGTCTAGGTCACCTTCCCTTGCATTTCTTTTCATTAATTCCCTTGCTATTCTAGACCTTTTGTTCTTCCAGATGAATTTTGTTATGATTTTTTCTAGCTGTATAAAATAATTTTCAGTAGTTTCATTGGTATGGTGCTAAATATGTATATTAATTTAGGTCAAATTGATGTTTTTATTATATTAGCTTGGCCTACCCATAAGCAACTGATGTTTTTACAATTATTTAGATCTGACTTCATTTGTGTGAAAAATATTTTGCAATTGTGTTCATATAATTCCTGGGTTTGTTTTGTCAGGTAGATTCCCAAATATTTTAGAATGTCTACAGCACCTTTAAATGGAGTTTCTCTTTCTGTCTCTTGCTGTTTGGCTTTGTTAGTAATATATAGAAATGTTGATGATTTATATGAGTTTATTTTATATCCTGAAACTTTGTTAAAGTTGTTTATTATTTCAAGTAGTGTTTTATTTGGTTCTATAATCATATTATCTTATCATCTGCAAAGAGTGATAGCTTAATTTCTTCTTTTCCTATTTTAATTCCTTCAATTTCTTTTTTCTTCTCTTATTGCTAAGGCTATGATTTCTAGTACCATATTGAATAACAGTGATGATAATAGACATCCCTGTTTCATCCCTGATCTTATTGGAAATGCTTCTAACTTATCCTCATTACATGTAATGCTTTCTGATGGTTTAACTTAGTTGCTACTTATCATTTTAAAGAAGACTCCCTTTATTCCTATACTCCCTAGTGTTTTTAATAGGAATTGGTGTTGTATTTTGTCAAAAGCTTTTTCTGCATCTATTGAGATTATCATATGGTTTCTTTTAGTTTTCTTATTGATATGGTCAATTATGCTGATAGTTTTCCTAATATTGAACCAGTCTTGCATTCCTGGTGTAAATCCTACCTGCTTATAGTAGATTATCCTCAAGATAAATTGCTGTAATCTCTTTGCTAATGTTTTATTTAAAATGTTTGCAACATATTCATTAGGGAAATTGATCTATAATTCTCTTTCTCTGTTTTGGCTCTTCCTGGTTTGGGTATTAGCACCGTATTTGTATCATAAAAAATAATTTGGTAGGACTCCTACTTCACCTATTTCCTCAAATGTTAATATAGTCTTGTAATTAGTTGTTCTTTAAGTGTTTGATGGAATTCATTTGTAAATTCCTATAGCCCTGGAGACTTTTTCCTACGGAATTCATTAGTGACATGTTCAATTTTTTTTTCTGAAGTTGGGTTATTTAAGTATTTTATTTCCTCTTTTGTTAATCTAAGCGATTTATATTTTTGTAAATATTTATCAATTTTACTAAGATTATCAAATTTATTGGCATACAGTTGAGTGAAATGACTCCTAATTGTTGTTTTGATTTTTTGACTTCACATGTATAATGGGTATCATGTTGTTTGCCTTTTCAATGAATGGGATAGGGGTAAGGAGGGAGAGAATTTGGAACTCAAAAGGAGTTTAAGAAACTCTGCTCTAGAACCAAATTCAAACTTCACTATTTGTCATTGAAGGCAGTTCACAATCTGGCTACAACCTACCATCTCTCATCATATTATATAGAATTCTCCTTCATGTACTCTACAGTCACACATAATGTGTCATTTACTACATATGTGCCTTTGCCCAGCTTACTCCCTATTCCTGGAATGCAATGCAGACTCGCCACAACTTAGCAGAATTCCTCATTTCCTTCAAAGGTCAGCTCAGATGAAATCTCCTACATGTGATCTTTCCTTGTTTCCTCAAGTGTTGGATAGAGGTGCCCCCACACAGTTAACTTGAATTTTTTTCAATATTTGTATATACACATATGTATACATCCATGTTATCTTTAGGAAAAGGATAAATGCTCCTTGAGATTTTTCATTTTTGCCTCAGTATGCCCAGTACTTACTTAGTGTAGGGCCTGGCAAATAATAGGAGCTTAGTAAATGCTTTTTGGTCAGTCAGCTATCATTTAGTGATCTAAAACACAGGGTCCGTGTGTCTAACCCTAAAATGCCTCTGACTCCAACTCTAACTCTAACCTTCCACTTCCTCACAAAAGGAAGAGGGCAAGCCAATAAAGGGAGGAAAGCCTGGTTGGCTGCCAATTTTAATTCTGATGACCTATGGAAACTCACTCTCAAACTGTTTAAAACAGAAGTCATCTTTTCCCCAAACCCATCCTCTTCAAACCTTCCCTGTCAAGAACACCTACATCCTCCCAGCCACCCAGGGTTGCCTCCCCAAAGTCATTTTCTGAGAAGTGAGCTCTCACCTTATCTTGCCTGAACCCAAGCCTCCCCCTCATTTCTCTCTAAACTATTCTGCTGCTGTGTCCCCTTCCCAGATTCCCTTTCTGTATATTCCCTTTCCCCACTCTTTGAGAGCAGGGACTTTCTTGCCTTCTTGCTGGTATTTCTCTCTGTTTCGCTCTCTCATTCTCCTCACTCTCCCTCAGCCCCCATATTCAATCAGCTGCCAAGCCCTGCCATTACCCCCTGCCGCTAGCCTCTCCCCTCTCCAATCCATCTTCCTCTTAGCTACCAAAGGGATATTCCTAGAGCCCATGTCTGAATGTGTCCATTCCTTGTTCAGTGATCTTCAGTGGCTACCTAATCTAGTCATCAAATACAAACTCCTTTGTCATTTAAAACTGCTTGTATTCTGGTTACAACCTCCCTTTCTAGCCTCCTCTGATATTATTTCCCTTCATGTACTCCTATAATTCAGCTACATTGGCCTTGCTTTGCATCAAACATAAAACTTCACAGGCAAAATATTTCTGATTCACAAGCCTTTGCAAAGGCAGTTCCCTATGCCAGGTACGCTTTCCACACTCACCTCTGACCCTGAGAATCCCTAGTTCCCTCAGTGCCACCTCTTACAAGAGTTGTTGGATCCTCCCCTGCCCCACCATTTCCTTCCATGTTGTCTGTATGTTGTAAATTCTTGTACATGTACCTGCTGCATCCGCCGCTAGGATGTAAGCTCCTTGAGGACAGGGGCTGTTTCATTTTTGTCTGTGTATCACCAGCACTTAGGACAGGGCCTGATGTTTACTAGGGTATTAATAAATGCTTTTTGACCAATTAAATATCATATACAAAAGTAGCATGGTGTTTTGTTGACATCTAGTGGCTACATTGGATATTGCAGTTTAATGAACCATTTAGGCCAACATTACACTTCAGTAATAGGTTTTTGTGTTCCTCTCCTCCCCTCACCCCAGAACCACAGAGTCTCAGACTTGGAAAAGAGTTTCAAAGTCACTGTTTCAACCTAAATGAGAATCCGCTCTACGGCATCTCTTAACGAGGGGCCAAATGGCTTCAGTTTGCGGACTGCCAATGACAGGAAACCCACCACTTCCCAGGGCAGCCCCTTCTACTTTGGGTCGGCCCCAAGGCTGAGGAAATAGTTCTGCATTTTGAGACAGAATCTGCCTCTTCACATTTCACCAGTTGTTCCTAGTTCTGTTCACTTGGACCAGGTTTAATCTTTCCTCCTGATGGGCTTTCTAATATGAGAAGATGCCTATCTTCTCCCACTCCAGGCTTCTCTGCTTGCTCCAATGGATCCTCTTTGACATGAATTAAGGCCCCTCACCATCCCATCTGCCCTCCTCTGGACTCTCTACAGCTTAGCAATAACTTCATCAAACTGTGGGACTGAGAGTTCCACACAAGACCCCAAATTCTCCATCTTTCATTCCAATCCTCTCTACCTTATCCCAAATAATTGGCCATCCAGAGTTTTCCTGAATGCCCAAAGTGATGGGAAATTCAGCTATTCACAAATCAACACATTCTGTTGCAGACAACTCTAATGATTAGAACTATCTTCCTTAAATTGAGATAAAAATCTACCTACATTTGCATATATATGTATGTGTGTGTGTGTGTGTATATATATATATATTATTTATATATATATATATATAAATATATCATATATATATAAATATATGTGTGTGTATATATATATATATAATGTATATCAAAGCCTTATCAGAGAAATTTGATATCAGGATTTTTTTTCCAATTCAGCTGCTTCTTTTCTTATACTAGGTGCATTAATTTTTTCTGTATACATGCTTTTCAGTTTCATTTAATCCCTGTGATCTATTTTATCTTTTATAATTACCTCTATCGCTAGTTTGGTTTATAACACATCTGATATCTTTAACTGTGTGAGGTAGACAATCTGCCTGTGCTCTATTTGTTTTTGTAGTATGATCTATGAAGTCTTGTATCTTTTAGAATAGATTGTGGAATGTGCTGTTTTAATTTAAGTCCTTTTTTGCCAGACTGTTTTCTAGTTTTCCCATAAATTTTAATCAAATAGGCAGTTATTTCCTTAGTAATTTCTGTTTCATTGTTTCTTGAAGACTTTTTTATTGAATTCCATAGTTTCTGCTCTCTCTTCTCCAGTCTGTTTTGTTAACCTATCTATTTTTTACCAAATGGTTATGACTTCTACTTATTAATATTGATGCTAGAAGTGTTATTCCCCCTTCTTCCCTTTATTTTCCACCGTTTTTCTTTATATTCTTCATCTTCTCTTTTTCCAAATGAATTTTGTTATTATTTTGTCAAACTTTATGAAGTATGACTTTTATAATTATAGCATTATAATTATAAATTGTAATTTATTTATTATAGCATTACAAGAATAAATTAACTTTGATAGTACAGCTAGGTCCAGATTAGTGTGAATAATGAATCTCATGAAGTGGTTGCAGATATTCAAATTCACACTATTGCAAGGTTTAATTCTGTTGTAAAATATGGTAACTAGTTCTAGCCCAATGGAAATATACAGTGCAAATCCAAATAATGTGACCATTTCCCAGAATTCAGTATTTGCATTAATTGGGACCTAAGTTATATCATTATTTCTATTCAGTTGGCATGACCCAGCCATAAGCATTGAATATTCTTCTAGGTGAGTTTGTTCTTTCTTTCTTTTTAAGACATTTTGTAATTGAATCTAAATACAATTTTTTTTTGTGGGCTTTGGTACTTCAATTGCCAGATACTTTATGCATTTTATAGTTATCAGGAATGGGATTTCCCTTTCTATTATACCCTCTGATTTGGTTATTATTAGATGGAGATAGTAATGACATTTGAGTTTATTTTGTAATGTGAAACTTTTCTGAAGCCATTAATTGTTTCATTTAGTTTCTCTGCTGGTTCCAAGTAAACATCAATGTCATCAACAGATAAATGGATTTTTATCTTCTCCTTACCTGTCTTTACGCTTCTGATTTTTTTCTTTCATCTTATTTCTATTACTAACATTTCTAGAACTTTAATGGTATTCAGAAGAGAAAGCATCCTTGCTTTACTGTTACTATTATTGGATTCTAGTGTATACCCATTGCACATGATGACTACTTGTTGTTTTAAATACTTTTCATCATATTTTTAAAACCTACATGTGCCTATAGTTTGTAAGACATTATTAAAAAGTGTTGCATTTTGTTAAAGGCATCTCTACATCTGTTGAAATGGTCATCTGGTTTTGAATGTCTGTAATGTAATGCCAAGGAAAGGCAACTTCCCAAGGTTCAAAATACCAGCATAGGGGCTCTCCATTTTACTCAGTGACAAACCAAGAACAGAGAAGATCAAAACATGACATCATTCAAAATACAGCATTTACTAAGTGTGATTAAATAATCTCCAAGTAGTACCCCACCCCAGGACCTTACATTCATTCAATCAATTACAAAGTCCCTGTTCTAAATACTACTCCACCCCTAGGTGTACCTTCATTTGGTCCATCACAAAGCCCCTCTTCTCAAATGGAGATTAGTTTCCAATCTAAGTAAAGTACATTCATTTGTTCAACCATAGAACACAAAAAGGTCAAAAGTTCCCCACCCCTGGATCACAATTGAATCTACCCCAGAGTTACATCAAGTTTAAGCACAGCACTTAATACCCAAATGGAGGTCTTTTCTTCATCTTGACAGGAGGCAAGTCCTCAGCAATCTTAGTTCCTGGGGAGACAAGGCTTAGCAAGGCCACAAGATACATTGCCAGTCTCTTCATTAATTCATCCTCTGTCTGCAGAACAGTCCTAGGACCCCTGAAAACATTAGCAAAACCCTCTCCCAGGATTTCTGTAAACATACAACAAGAAAATCCTTATTCAGGGCTTCGGAACCATCAGAAAGGTTCCCAGACCCCTGCAACAACAGCACTGTCCTTCACCAGTGGACAGTATTCACTCTCTGTCTGCAGGACAGTCTCAGTAGCTCTGAACCAACAGAAAGGTTCCCAGACCCCTGCAACAACAGCACTGTCCTTCACCAGTGGACAGTATTCACACTCTGTCTGCAGGACAGTCTCAGGAGCTCTTAACCAACAGCCAGGTTCCAGAACTTCTTCAACAACAGGACTGTCTTTCACCAGTGGACAAATCTGGCAAAACAACATCAAAACAGACAGACAAAGTACCAGCAAAACAGCCATGTCTCCTCAGTCCTTGGCAGCTCCGGGGGCAGGTCTCAAAAGTCCATGGCAATTCAAAGTGGCCCTCAGCAATCCTCTCAGTCTCTCTCTGCCTCCAAAGGTGCTGCTTCCAAAAAGTTCTTCTGCCTCTCTCCTGTGTCTCTCCAAATCTACATCACCAGCTCCTCCCAGTTCAGCACTCTCTTTTCACATCAACATGACCATCCCACAGGTGGGATTCACAAGCTCTGGGTTTCAACACAATCAAACCAAAAACCAAGCCAATACAGGGGAATCCCTAAATGCCATTACCACTACAATGTCTTGCATTTTAATATGATTACTTTTGTTGATTATTATCCTAATGTTGAATCATCTTTGCATCCCTAGTATTAATCCCACTTGGGTATGATGAATGACTTCCTTTAAGAATTACTATATTTTGACAGGATTTTATTTCAAATATCTGAATCAATATTCATTAGTGATATTGATTTATTGTTTTCCTTCCTTTATCCTTTGTTGGTGTAGGTACTTAGAACTATATCCCATAAAACAATACGTCAGGGTGTTTTCTTTTAGTTTCTGATTTTTTTGTGTGTGAAGTATGGGTAGTAATTGTTTTTTTTTAAGCTTAATAAAATTTTCTCATGTATCTATCTGACCAGATTTTCACTGTTGATTTTTTTAAATAAATGGATCTATTTTCTTGTCTGAGATCAGGCTATATAAGATCCTGTTTAATCTTCTTTTATTTCGATATTTTATATTTTTGAAGAAATTCTGTTTCTTTTATGTTCTCAGTTTTGTTAGCTTATAACTTTATAATAGGATCTGATTATTCTTTTTTTGCTGATTTTGTTGTAATTTTACCTTGCTCATTTGCTTTATTGTTAATTTGATTTTCCCCTTTATTACTAATCAGATTTGCAAAAGTTTTTTTTAATTTTAATGGTCTTTTTATTTTTACTTTTTTAAAAATAAATTTATTTATTTTTAGTTTTCAACATTTGTTTCCACAAGATTTTGAGTTACATTTTTTCTCCCCATCTTTCCCCTATCCCCCACCCCAGAAGAGGAAGCCTATTGAATACCCCTTCCCCCAATATGTTCCCTCTTATATCATCCCTCTAACTTTCTAGTAGGGCAACATGGATTTCTATACCCCAGTGCCTGCGTATCTTATTTCCCAGTTGCATGTAAAAAAACAAAAACAATTTTTAAATAAACATTTGTTTTTAAAACTTTGAGTTCCAGGTTTTTTCCCTTCTTCCCTCCTCATCCACCCCCACTGGGAAAATAAGCAAGTCAATATAGGTTGTACATGTGCAGTTACTCAAATCATTTCTAGAGTAGTTATATTGTGAAAGACCACCTGTATTTCCCTCCATCTTATCCCACCCCCCACTTATTCTATTTTGTCCTTTGACCTTTTCAAAAATGTTTGCTTCTAACTACCCTCTCCCCCAATCTTCCCTCCCTTCTATCATCCACATTTCCCCCTATTTTCCTGTAGGGTAAGATACCCAGTTGAGTGTGTATGTTATTCCTCCCTTAAGCCAAATTCAATGAGAATAAGGTTGACCCATTCCCTTTCACCTTCCTGCTCTTTCCCTCCATTGTAACACCTTTCTCTTGCCTCTTTTATATGAGATAATTTACACTAACCTATTTCTCCCTTTCTCCTTATGCCAGTAAATTGCTTTTTCACTGATTAGTTTTATTTTTTAGATATCATCCCTTCATATTCAACTCATTCTGTGCCCTCTGTCTATGTGTACATGAACATACATATGCCCACACTCATATATATTTATACACACCTACATCCTCCTATACATACATATATGTATGTACACACACACATATTCCTTTCAACTCTCCTCATACTGAGAAAACTCTTAGGAGTTACAATTATTGTTTTTCTCATAGGAATGTAAATAGTTCAACTTTAATAAGTTCCTTATGATTTCTTTTCCCTGTTTACCTTCTCATGCTTCACTTGCTTCTTGTATTTGAAAGTCAAATTATTTGTTCAGCTCTGTTTTTTTTTCATCAGGAATGCTTGAAAAGCCTCTATTTCATTGAATAACCATATGTTCCCCTGAAGCATTACACTCAGCTTTTCTTGGTAGGTGATTCTCGGTTTTAACCCTAGCTCCTTTGACCTCTGGAATATCATATTCCAAGCCGTTCAATTCCTTAAGGTAGAAGCTACTAGGTCTTGTGTTATCCTGATTGTGTTTCCGCAAGACTCAAATTGTTTCTTCCTGACTGCTTACAGTATTTTCCCCTTGACCTGGGAATTCTGGAATTTGGCTATAACATTCCTAGTAGTTTTCTTTTTGGGGTCTTTTTCAAGAGGCGATTGGTGAATTCTTTCTCTATTTTGCCCTCTGTTTCTAGAATATCAGGGCAATTTTCCTTGAGAATTTCTTGAAGGATGATTTCTAAGTTCTTTTTTTGATCATGGCTTTCAGGTAGTCTAATAATTTTAAAATTCTCTCTCCTGGATCTATTTTCTGGGTCAGTGGTTTTCTCAATGAGATATTTCACATTGCCTTCTGTTTTTTCATTTGTTTGGATCTGTTTTATAGTATCTTGATTTCTCATAAAGTCATTAGCTTCCAATTGCTCCAATCTAATTTTCAAGGAGTTATTCTCTTCAGTGAGTTTTTGAAATTCCTTTTTCATCTGGCAAATTCAGATTTTTAAGGCATTCTTCTCCTCAATGGCTTTTTGAGCCTCTTTTGCCATTTGAGTTAGTCTATTTTTAAGGTATTATTTCCATCAGTGTATTTTTGGGCCTCCTTTAGCAGTCTTTTGACTCATTTTTCATGATTTTCTTGCAACATTCTCATTTCTCTTCCCAATTTTTCCTCCACTTCTATTACTTGATTTTCAAAATCCTTCTTGAGCTCCTCCATGGCCTGTAAGCAGTTCATATTTTTCTTGGAGGTTTTTGATGCAGGAGTTCTGATTTTGTTGTCTTCCTCTCCTTCCATGCCTTGATCTTTTTGTCCCCCAAAAAGGAATCTATAGTTTGATTACATTTCCTGAGCTTGCTCATATTGGCAGCCAATTACTTGACTTTTGAGCTCTTTGCCATGGTAGAACTCTGCTTCCAGAATGGAGAGAGCTTTGTCCCAAATCTCTGGGGTTTTCAAAGCTGCTGGAGCTATAAGTTGGGAACCCTCTCTATGGCCCCCACATGCTCTGGCTCACTGGTCACACACCCCAGGACCACCACTCAAACAAGGATCCAGATCCAAGCAGGTTAAAGCAAGAGTGATTACCCTCTGAATTGTCACTTGGTCCCCTTGCAATCTGCAAGCCAGAAGCTCCTGAGGCAGCCAGACAGTGGTGGCTGCACAGCCTCCTCGCCTCTGCCACTTCTTGCCCCCGGGAGCAGGGGCCAGACCATGCTCTGGACACCCCTGTTTCCAAAGACTTCCACACTGACCTTTTACCTTCTTTTTGGTGTTTATGGGTTGATAAGTCTGGAAACCACCGCAGCTGCTGGTGATTCTCTCCCCTGAAGTCTCCTCCAGGATCTGCCACTGGTCGGGGCTGTTCTGGGGCCAGTGAACTGCTCGGCTCACATGGGGCTTCACTCCAAGTCTGGTGTGATAGATCCTTCCTGTCAGCCTGCTGGGCATCTTTCAGTGGGAGCCTTCTTTCTCTTTGTCCCTTTGTGGGTTCTGTAGCTCTAAAGTTTGTGTAGAGTCATTTTTTACATGTATTGGAAGTGATTAAAGCCAGAGCCCATGCCAAGTTTGTGCTTCTACTCCACCATCTTGACTCTGCCCCCTTAATGGTCTTTTTTTTGAAAAAAAAAAAACTAGCATTTAGTTTCATTTATCATTTCAACAAAGTTGGTTTTTTTATTTGGGTTTTTTTGGGGGGGGTTTACTTAATTTCTCTTCTAATTTTTAGCATCTTCTCCTTTATGCTATTTTTAGATTTGTTTATTTTTTTTTGGTTTTCTATTTTTTCAAGAAATACTCAGTTTATTAATCATCTCTTTTTCCATTTTGTTTGTATATGTTTATAGGTGTATGATTTTCCCCTGAGGGCCACTCTATCATCTCAGAAATATTCATATGTCATTTCATCATTGTCATTTTCTTTCACTCAATTATGGTTTCTGTGATAGCATTCTTTGATACACTTGTTATTTATGATTTTATTGTTTGTCACCATTTGACAATTTGTCCCTTTTTGTAGTCAATGAATTGATTATTACTTTTAGTGTATTAACGATCTATAAAGAATACATTTACTGTTTCTGCATTTTATCCTTCTTTGCAATATCTTTGAGCCTTCATACATGGCACAATTTTGTAAAAAATCTGTGTCATGAAAGGATATAGGATTTTTTTGAGCTGTCCCATTTCAAAGACACCATAAGTCCTATAGTGCTAATTTATCCAGCACGTTGTTCATTTCTACATTTTCCCTTTTGTTTATCTTTCAGTTACACTTATCTAAAGCTGAGGATGTGGAAATTTCCTGCCACTGTTGTTATTATATTTGTCTTCTTGTAGTTCAGTCAGTATTTCCTTTATGCATTTAGATGTTAAGGCATTTGGAGCATAAAAGTTTAGTGTTGATATTGTTCTGTAGGCTCTGGCTCCTTTCAGCTTCATGTAGGTTTCTTTGTTTATCACTTTTCATGTTTTTATTATTTACTTTTTCTTTCTCATAGAGCAGGATAATAACTATGGCTTTTATAGATTCACTTAATGCATAGCAAATATTTGTCCAGTTCCTCATTTTAATTCTGAGTACCTCTTTTTTGTTTGACTTTTTGAGGCAATTGGGGTGAAGTGATTTGCCCAGGGTCACACAGCTAGTAAGTGTGTAAGGCTGGATTCCAATTCAGGCCCTCCTGATTCCAGGACCCATGCTATATCCAGTGCACTACCTAGGTGCCCCTGAGCACATCTTTTTTAGTGTGTCTTTTAAACAGAAGATTGTGGGGCTTTGGTTTTTATCCAAATTATCATATTTAAATGATATTTTAAAATTCATTTATCTTTAAAGTTATAAGAGCCACATTTATGCTTACCTTCATTTGTTTCTGCCACCCCAACCCCCCCATTACTCTTTTTTTTTTAAGCAATCGGGGTTAAGTAACTTGCTCAAGGTTACACGGCCAGTTATTTCTGGGTGTGGTGCTAAGTATCGGAGCCCGGATTTGATCCCCAGGTCATCCCGACACTGGAGCCGCTGCTCTTACTCGCTGAGCCACCTGGCCACCCCTCCCCCATTACTCTTTAAAAAGAGATCTATGGCTCCTTAATTATTTAGTTTAATCTTTTAAAGGCAATCCTGTTTGCACTAACTTTCTTTTCCCTCAGTCCTCCATTTGTTTCTCCTTTCCTTAGTTTTGGAGGTTTGCTTATTAGTTCCTTTTTTCATTTCCTTTTATCTGGTTATTTAATTTTTCCCCTTTTATTCCTCTCAGGTAAGTAGTCATGGAGAATTCCTCTTGTTCTCCCCTTTAACAGTTTTATTCGTGAGTTTCTAAAATGTCGTTTTCTATACATTTTCTCAAGATAATTTTGTGCCCTTGTTTTCTTTATTACTTATCTTTACTTTTTATTTATTTTGGGCTTTTATTCTTGGATTCATGGCCCTTACACTTATTATCCATTGTTATTCTTTGTGCTTTTCAGGGAATTAAAGCTTCTCAGGTTCCTATTTTGGGTTCCTTCTTCTAAACTGTTTCTATGTCACTGTCTTGTGGATCTTGTCCCTTGGCTCCCATGTGGCATGTGAAAGGTGCTTTGGGATCCATGAAGCCCATGTGATTTTTATAACATTTCTTTTCTTGGGGGGGCAATTGGGATTAAGTGACTTGCTCAGGATCACACGGCTATTTTGTGTGTGTGTGTGTGTGTGTGTGTGTGTGTGTGTGTTAAGTGTCTTAGGCCAGATCCGAACCCAGGTCCTCCTGACTCCAAGTCTGGTGCTCTATTCACTGCACCAGCTAGCTGCCCCTTCATAACATTTCTGATATTCAGAGACTTCCTTGGGAAATTCAAGATTTGAGCCATGCATTTGGGCACAGACTTATTGGCAAACTGTCTGGGAGGTGATTGGTGGATGGACAACATGATGGATGGCAGGTTTATTCCTTCTCCTGACTTGTCTTGTTATCACAGAGAGCTTGCACAGTTTCTTATATATTCTGTTCTGCAGTCAGCTTCTCTATTAATATCTCCCTCTCTGTCTGTGTTTATGTCTGTCTCTCTGCCTCTGTCTCTTTCTCTGCATGTGTATACATGGATGTGGGCGCATATTTCCTGTCGTTTTCTAACACCTATTTAGGTCCCTGCTTAGGCCTATACCCATCTGCTGTTCAGACAAAGTGGGGAAGTTCATCTCTTTTCCTGACTGAGGAGTCATAGAATATAGGCCTGATAATGTGCTAGCATGAGGGCCAGAAAGATTGGGGGTTTCCTTGGAAACAGATTGGTCACCATGGCAATCAGTGATTATGACCATCTGATACCACCTTTATGGCACTAAATTCTTTTTTCATCAGCGACTTCTAAATCTGAAGGGCAGGGCTCTTTCCTAGAGGCCATATTGGGATCCTTTCCTCTGGCAGACACTTTGTCAACATGCTGCTCCCTCCCACCTCCCAATTTTGTACAAAATAGAGAGAATCTACCCAAGGGAGAATTCAGACAAAAATGAAAGAAAAACACAGTAATCCTTAATGTACTTCCTTAAGCACTCCTCCCCAAACCGCCTCCACAGGCCCAGCAGGGATGCAGGAATTGGCCTCTGGGTTCCTGCTAGGGGTCCATATTGGGATTCCATTCTGCTGCAGATAGTTTACCACATAGCATCCCTCCTCCCCTCTACTTTCCTCTTTTCAACAAGTGGCAGACCCAGATTCTGCCCAGCATAGATATGGCAAAGCAATCCATGAGAACTGAGGAGATTACCAAGTGAAGTAGTCTAGAGGGATAAGAGCAGAGGGCCCAGGCCAGAGCCCCAAGGGTATGATATAAAGGAGGATCCAGCCAAAGAGACAGAGAGAGAGAGAGCAGTCAGAAAGGGAGGAGGAGAACCAAGAGAGCATGGTATACTGAAAACCTAGAGAGAAGATTATCAAGGAGAGAAGGATCAACAGTATCAACAGCTGCAGAGAGGTTGAGGAGAATGAGAACTCAGAAAAGGCCATTGGTTTAGACAACTAGGAGATGTTTAGTAACCTTGGAGAGAGCAGTTTCTGTGGAATGATAAGATTGGTGTCCCATGGGTGTCCCACAGGACTCTGTCCTGGGCCTTCTTTTCTTTTCCCTCTATATTATTTCACTTAGTGAAATCTGCTCCCATGGATTCAATTATCATCTCCATGCTAAGGATCTTCAATTCTATCTATCTGGGCCTAACATCTCATATTTACAACTACCTGTTCTACAATTTAAATTGGAAACCTTGTAAACCACCAGGAGTTGTAGTGGATAGAGTGCTGGGCCCAGAATCAGCAACCCTTTGGTTCAGATCTGGACTTTGATACTTACTAGATTAGCTACACAGCTAATCCTGGGCAAGTAACTTAACCTTTTGGCGATCTGCCTGTCAAGACAAACCCAGGAACTATAAGAACACAATTATAAACACTATTGACACAAATAAAGTGAGATCTGAACAACTGGAAAAAAGATTAATTGCTCATGGGCAGACCTAGCCAATATTAAAAATAAATATGACAATTCTACCTAAATTAATTTACTTATTCAGTGCCAAACCAATTAAACTGCCAAAATATTATTTCATAGAGTTAGAAAGAGGAATAACAGAATTCATCTGGAAAAAACAAAAAGGCAAGGAAATCAACGGAATCAATGAAAAAAAAAACATAAAGGAAGGTGGCCTAGCAGGAGCAGATCATGAAAACAATCTGGTACCGGCTAAGACCTAGAGTGGTGTATCCCTGGAATAGATTACGTACACAGTAGTAATCTAGTGTTTGGTAAATCCAAAGGCATAAGCTTTTAGGACAACTAGAAGCAGAAGGAAAACAGGAAACTGGGGAAAAAAAGTTAAAGCAAGTTTGTTTGATAAAGGCCTAATTTCTCACTTATATAGGGAGCTAAGTCAAGTTTATAACAAAATTTATAGCAAATTTATATTTATAACAAATTTATAGCAAACCATCCCCAATGGATAAGTGGATAAAGAATATGAATAGGCAGTTTCCAGAAGAAGAAAGCAAATCTATCAATAGTCACATGAACAAATGTTGTAAATCAATATTCATTAAAACAACTCTAAAGAGCTACCACTTCACACCTATCAGACTGCCTAACATAACAGAAGAGGAAAATGATAAATGCTACAGGGGATGTGGAAAAATTGAGACACTAATGCACTCATGGTGGAGTTGTGAACTGGTTTGACCATCCTGGAGAACATTTTGGAACTATACCCAAAGGTATATACCCAAGGGTTATAAACTGTGTATACCCAGATGGCAGAGTAGAAACAGGACTTCTGTAGGGCTCCAGCTTCCACCTCCTCTAATACATGTAAAAAAAAAATGACTCTATACAAAGTTAGAGCTACAGAACCCACAAAGTGACAGAGAGAAACAAACCTCCCACTGAAGGAAGCCCAGCAAGCCAGCAGGAAGGGTCCATTGCAGCACACTGGAAACCAAGCTCAGTCCTACAGAAGCTGCGATTTTAGCCCCAGGGTGGCCCGACCAGGCGTAGCTAGAGCAGACTTCGGGAGAGTGGATCACCAGCAGCTGTAGTGGTTTCCAGATTTCTCAATCCACAAATGCCAAAGACAAAGTAAAAGGTCAGTGTGGAACTTTGTTCAAACAGGGGGAGTGCGGTCGGGCTGCTAACCTGGAGTGAGATGCAGAGGAGGTGCGGTGTCTATAGCCACTGCCATGTGGCTGCTTGTGGAGCAAATGGCCTGCAGATTGTAGGGGGACCAAGTGACAATTCAGAGGGTAATCACTCTTGCTTTGACCTGCTTGGATCCAGATCGTGGTCTTAGGTGCTGGTCCTGGGGTGTGTGATCAGTGAGCCAGAGTGTGTGGAGGCTGTAGAAAGGGTGCCCATCCAATAGCTCCAGCAGCTGCAAAAACTCCAAAGATTTGGGACATAGCACTCTCTATTCTGGAAGCAGAGTTCTACTGTGGCAAAGAGCTCAAAAGTCAAGTAATTGGCTGCCAATATGAGCAAGCAACAGAAGCACAAACAGACAATAGAATCCTTTTTTGGGGGACAAAAAGGATCAAGGCATGGAAGGAGAGGGAGACAACAAAGTCAGAACTCCTGCATCAAAAGCCTCCAAGAAAAATATGAACTGATTACAGGCCATGGAGGAGCTCAAGAAGGATTTTGAAAATCAAGTAAGACAAGTGGAGGAAAAATTGGGAAGAGAAATGAGAATGATGCAAGAAAATCATGAAAAGTGATTCAACAGCCTGCTAAAAGAGACCCCCCAAAATTCTGAAGAAAATAACACCTTAAAAATAGACTAACTCAAATAGCAAAAGAGACCCAAAAAGCCAATGAGGAGAAGAATGCTTTAAAAAGCCAAATTTGCAAGATGGAAAAGGAATTTCAAAAACTTACTGAAGAGAATAACTCCTTGAAAATTAGATTGGAGCAATTGGAAGCTAATGTCTTTATGAGAAATCAAAATACTATAAAACAGATCCAAAAAATTGTAAAAATAGAAGGCAATGTAAAATATCTCATTGGAAAAACCACTGACCTGGAAAATAGATCCAGGGGAGAAAATTTTAAAATTATCGGTCTACCTGAAAGCCATGATAAAAAAAAAAGAGTGTATACATAATCTTTCAAGAAATTATCCAGCAAAATTGCCCTGATATTCTAGAACCAGAGGGCAAAATATAAATTGAAAGATTTTGTCAATTGCCTTTTGAAAAAGATCCTACCATTATCACCCCTCTTATTCAATCTGGTACTAGAAATGTTAGCAGTAGCAATTAGAGAAGAAAAAGAAATCAAAGGAATCAAATTAGGCAAAGAAGAGACCAAGCTATTACTCTTTGCAGATGATATGATGATATACTTAGAGAATCCTAGAGAATCAAGTAAAAAGCTACTTGAGACAATAAATAAATTTGGCAAAGTTGCAGGGTATAAAATAAACCCACATACATCCTCGGCATTACTATATATTTCCAATGAAATTCAACAGCAAGAGATAGAAAGAGAAATCCCATTTAAAGTTACTGTAGAAATTATAAAATATTTGGGAATCTACCTGCCAAAACAAACCCATGACCTATATGACCACAACTACAAAACACTTTTCACACAAATAAAGTCAGATCTAACTAATTGGAAAAATATCAATTGCTCATGGCTGGGTTGAGCTAATATAATAAAAATGACAATTTTACCTAAATTAAATTATATATTTAGTGCCATACAAATTAATTTACCAAAAAACTACTTTATAGAGCTAGAAAAAATAGTAACAAAATTCATTTGGAAGAATAAACGGTCCAGAATATCAAGGGGATTAATGAAAAGAAATGCTAGGGAAGATGGACTAGCTATACCAGATTTCAATCTGTATTATAAAGCAGCAGTCATCAAAACTACTTGGTACTGGTTGAGAAATAGGGGAGTGGATCAATGGAATAGATTAGGCACAAGAGATTCAGAAGTCAACGACTATAGTAATCTATTGTTTGATGAACCCCAAGACCCTGGTTTTTGGGATAAGAACTCACTATTTGACAAAAACTGCTGGGAAAACTGGGATATAGCATGGCAGAAACTGGGCATAGACCATTATCTAACACCATATACCAAAATCAAGTCTAAATGTGTGCATGATCTAGGTATCCAAAGGTTGATACTGTAAGCAATCTCGTAAAACAAGGAATAGTTTACCTGTCAGACCTGTGGAGAGGGAAAGACTTTATGACTAAACAAGAATTAGAGAACATTATGAAATGTAAAATGGATAATTTTGACTACATGAAATTGAAAAGCTTCTGTACAAACAAAGCCAATGTAACCAAGATTAAGAGGGAGGTGGGAAATTGGGAAAGGATCTTTACAACCTATGTCTCTGACAAAGGACTCATTTCTAAAATATACAGAGAATTGAGTCAAATTTATAAGAATACAAGTCATTCCCTAATTGATAAATGGTCAAAGGATATGAACAGGAAATTTTCAGAGAAAGAAACTAAAGATATATATATATATATATATATATATATATATATATATATATATATATATATATATATAAAATATA
>NW_027187282.1:580973-655518 GCF_028583685.1 Petaurus breviceps papuanus | reverse complement strand
ATATATATATATATATATATATATATAAGCACTTGAAGAAATGCTCTAAAATCACTATTGATTAAAGAAATGCAAATCAAAACAACTCTGAGGTACCACATCTCATCAGTCAGATTGGCTAAGATGACAAAACAGGAAAATGGCTAATGCTGGAGAGGATGTGGGCAAATTGGAAGACTAATGCATTCCTGGTGGAGTTGTGAACTGATCCAGCCTTTCTGGAGAGCAATCTGGAATTATGCCCAAAGGGCTATAAATAATTTCATACCCTTTGACCCAGCAATACTACTCCTAGGGTTATATCCCAAAGAGATCATAGAAGTGGGAGGGAGACCCATATGTACAAAAATGTTTATAGCAGCTCTTTTTGTGGTGGCAAAGAATTGGAAATTAAGGGGGTGCTCATCTATTGGGGAATGGCTGAACAAGTTGTGGTATATGCATGTTATGGAATACTATTGTGCTATAACAAACGAGGAGAAGATGGTCTTCATATTTACCTGGAAAGGCTTATACAAACTGATGCTGAGTGAGAAGAGTAGAACCAGGAGAAATTTGTACACAATTACAGACACAGTGTATGTGTGATGACCAACTTTGATAGACTGCAATGCAGTGATATAAGTCAATCCCAAAAGACTCATGATGGAGAAAAATATGTGCATCCAGAGAAAGAACTAGAAAGAACTGAGTTTATATACAGGTAGAAGCAAAATACCTGATCTTTTTCCTTCTCTTGTTTGGTTTTATGTCCTCTTTACCATTTTTCATTCCATCGGATACAATCCATCTTTATAACCTGACTAATGTATAATGTGAAAATATTTACCGATTCTATACTTGACTATATGCCACCATGGGGGGGGAGGGGAGGAAAAACTTAAGGAATTGTGGAATTGAATCCTGCAAACTAAAAGGAAACAAACAAATTAATTAAAAAATAAATAAATAAATTGAATTCCCTTTATAAATAATAAATTTGACACAAAGCAACAAAAAAAAAAGAAAAAAAGAGAAAAAGATCCTAAAAAGAAAACTTCAAGGAATATTATAGCAAAATTCCAGAGTTCCCAGGTCAAGGAGAAAATACTGCAAGCAGTCAGGAAGAAACAATTTGAGCATTGTGGAAACACAATCAGGACAAAATAAGATCTAGTAGTTTCTACACTGAGGGATTGACAGGCTTGGGATATGATATTCCAGGTGTTAAAGGAGCTAGGATTAAAATAAAGAATCACCTACCAAGCAAAACTGAGTATAATGCTACAGGGGAAAATATGGTTATCAATGAAATAGAGGCTTTTCAAGCTTTCTTATTTTATTTTATTGCTTTTTGGATGGCAGTTGGGGTTAAGTGACTTGACCAAGGTCACATGGCTAGTTTTTGTGTTAAGTGTCTGAGGCCGTATTTCAACTCAGGTTCTCCTGACTCCAGGGCCAGTGCTCTATCCACTGCACCACCTAGCCACCTGTTTTCAAGTATTCTTGATGTAAAAACCAGAGCTGAAAAGAAAATTTGACTTTTAAATACAAGAACAAGAGAAGCATGAGAAGGTAAACAGGGCAAAGAAATCATAAGGAACTTATTAAAGTAGAACTATTTACATTCATACATGGGAAAACAATAATTGTAACCCAGAAGACTTTTCTCAGTAATGAAGACAGTTGAAGGGAATATATATGTATACATACATATTTATGTATGTATAGGAGGGGGTAGGTGTGTATAAATATATATGTGAGAGTATTGCATATGTATATGTAGAGAGAGGGCACAGGGTGAGTTGAATATGAAGGGATGATATCTAAAAAATAAAATTATGAGGTGAGAGAGGAATATATTGGGAGGAGAAAGGGAGAGATAGATTAGGGTAAATTATCTTATATAAAAGAGGCAAGAGAAAACTTTTACAATGGAAGGAAAGAGCAGAAAGTTTAAAGGGAATGGGACAACCTTCCTCTCACTGAATTTGGATTAAGGAGGAAATAACATACACACTCAATTGGATATCTTACCCTACAGGAAAGTAGCGGGAAGGGGATAAGAGGGGGGATGATAGAAGGGAGGTCAGATTCGGGGAGAAGGTAGCTAGAAGCAAACACTTGAAAATGGATGGGGTCAAATGAGAAAGTAGAATAAGTTGGGGGCAGAATAGGATGGAGGGAAATATAGCTAGTCTTTCACAGTATACCTACTATGGAAATGTTTTGCGTAACTACACATGTACAACCTATATTGAATTATCTTCCCAGTGGGGGTGGGTGAGGGAGGGAAGAAGGGAAAAAATCTGGAATTCAAGGTTTTAAAAACAAATGTGTATTATTTTTTTTACATGCAAGTGAGAAATAAGATACACAGGCACTGGGGTATAGAAATCCATCTTGCCTTACTAGAACGTTAGGGGGAGGTCATGGGGTTTTAAGAGACATTCAAGATTTAAGAGAGAACAGATTTGGGAAAGGGATATTCAGTAGGTTAGCTATTTTGGGTTGGGGATAGGAGAAAGATGGGGAGAAGAAATTTGTAACTCAAAATCTTGTGGAAATGAATGTTGAAAACTATAAAGTAACAAATTGGAAAAAATGAATTATAATTTTTACATGTAATTGGAAAATATGTAACAAAATAAATGATAACATATTAGAAAGAAACTCACAAATGAAAATTCCCCAGAAGAACATAGCCAAAATCCAGCGGGTCCAGAACAAAGCAAACGTATTTCGAGTAACTAGAGGGGAAGAATTAAATATGGAAGCTCCACAATCATCATCACACATGATTTATCAGCCATGACTATGAAGAAGAGGAAAACTCAGAATATAGTATTCCAGAGGGGAAAGGATATAGGCTTATAGCTAAGAACAAATTAACGAGCAAAACTGAGTAAAATGCTGCAGGGGAAAAACAGACTTTTAATAAAATACATGACTTCTAAGGATTCCTCATGAAAAGACTAGAGCTGTGTAGAAACATGGAAGTTGAAACAAAAAAAGTTAAGAGAAATATAAAAAAGATAAACATGCCCAATCAGTTATAACTCAGTACACAAGGATAAACTGCTAATGTTCTAATAAGGGGAAATGATACATATGGCCCTTCTGAACCCTGTCATAATCCCAGTTATATAGGGTACCTAATTAGACAGGGGGTACAAGAGTGTGTCTATTATATCTTGATCTTAGAGAATAATGAAAGAGGAACACACTGAGTGATGGGGAAAGGACAGGAAAGGTTAAAAAAAAGTACCTCACATAGTCAGTGTATGAAAGTAGAATCTTACATAGAGGAGGAGGAAAAGGTGGTGGGAGTGGTTGAAACTTGAACCTCACTTGAATTTGAACTGATTAAAGGAGAGAAAAATAAAAACACACACAACTGGGTACAGAAATATATTTTACACAATAAAGAAGAGGGAAAGAGGAAAAAAGACAAACTGGAAATGATAAGGAGGGTAAATTAAAGAACGGATGATTCCTGGACAAAACAAACTCAAAGAATGTAGATCTTTTTAAGATGGGAAAGACTGGGAATCTGAGGGAATGCCCATCAACTTGGAGAATAGCTGAACAAGTTATGGTATATAAATGTGATTAGAAGAGCATTGTGGTGTAAGAAATGACAAAGGGGATGGTTTCAAAGAAATCTGGGAAGATTTGTATGAACTAATGCAAAGTGAAATGAAAAAGACCAAGAGAACAATTTATACAGCGATTGGTTGGTTATTGTCCTTCGTTCTCCATGAGGAACAAAATGGCAAGGTAAAGTGTGTCCAACTGTGGCTGATCAGACCAATACAAGCTTGTAATGCTCTAGCACAGGTCGGTCACAAATAGTCCCTGTGGACATTTGGGTGGATTCTCTAAATGTTCACATCCTGCATTTCTTTTGAGCTACTTCAATTCTGCTTTGCTCATAGAGCACAGCATCTTCTTTGATGAGGGTGCAACACGCTGAGCAGTCCTGTGCCAGTGTCTCCCATGTGTAATGGGAATGCAGATTTGGAAGATCTTCCCTGCCCCTAGGCTAAAGTACACCTGAAGCCTGGGGTGGGAGGCTTGTTTTTCAGTAGATACTTCTTGATTGGCCAGTGAGTCAATAAGGTTGTTACATTCTCTGAGCCAGGAGAAGGCTATATAAGCCCTGATGTGTAGCTTTGTTTTGAGACTCACTTTGAGAAGTGTTCTGTGATTTGATCTGAATTCTGGGAAGCCGTTGTTGAGAGTCCCCCGGCTTTGAAAAAACCCAGATGTTGAAACCCAGATGTTGACTGGGTATGGATGTAATGGTTGGACAGTTTGGAAATCTGTCTACTTGATCTATTTCTGTCTTGATAATTCTGCCTGTATGCTTTGAAGTTCGGGGTGCTGACCTTTTTCCCCTGAACAAGGTAAATGATATATGTCTGACTGATTAAAGTAAGCTTGTTAACCCATTTTGAGTTGCTTTCCTTTAACAAAGCAGATCCAAGAACTTGTATGGGCAGCCACCATGAGGACACGCTTGGGGTGCTTGCTGCTACAAAATGGCATCACGAACAGGATCTGCAAAGTAAAAGGAAAGTATGGGGACTGGGATAATTGTTTGTTTCCCAGCTGTGGTAGCTGTGACTCTGTGGAGCTGTGGAGCAGGAGAGAAGAATGGCCTGCATGCGGATTTCGCTGAGCTGAGAGCATGAGTGGTGAGCTGCCTGCATTGGGACCTGGGCAGAAGCCAGGAGGGGCTGCCGCCTGCAGGAGGAGAAGGAGCCCAGGAGTTCGGAATTCAGCCACAGGAAAAGATAAGAACTGAGCAGCAAAGCAGGGGCACTGAGTGTGTTTCCTGGCTGCATCCCACAGTTTGGGACCCAGGGTGAGGATGGACTTGTGACTATGGTGGGTGGGATGAAGTGCCTTGGATCCCCAGGGACCCCACCTTGTTGGTTTTGTTGCCCAGCCCCCTCTCTGTACTTGGAAGCTGAGGCTGGAGCTGTGTGAGGGGAAGGATACCCCCCCCCCCCCCCCCCAGAACTTTATTTGAACTCTTGTTTTGAACTGAAGTGATAATGCTTTGTACTTTGTGTTTGTTTAAGACCCAGTGGCCACTTTGGTAACTTTAGTTCTGTACCTTGAAAATGTGACCTAAGAGATGCTTAGTGCTAATTCAAAAGTAAATTGTCTATGCTATGGGCATGAAAGATCTTGGGGCCGAATGTAATGGGAATGCAGATTTGGAAGATCTTCCCTGCCCCTAGGCTAAAGTGCACCTGAAGCCTGGGGTGGGAGGCTTGTTTTTCAGTAGATACTTCTTGATTGGCCAGTGAGTCAATAAGGTTGTTACATTCTCTGAGCCAGGAGAAGGCTATATAAGCCCTGATGTGTAGCTTTGTTTTGGGACTCACTTTGAGAAGTGTTCTGTGATTTGATCTAAATTCTGGGAAGCCGTTGTTGAGAGTCCCCCGGCTTTGAAACCCAGATGTTGTTTGGTATGGATGTAATGGTTGCACAGTTTGGAAATCTGTCTACTTGATCTGTTTCTGTCTTGATAATTCTGCCTGTATGCTTTGAAGTTCGGCGTGCTGGCTTTTTTCCCCTGAACAAGGTAAACGATATATGTCTGACTGATTAAAGTAAGCTTGTTAACCCATTTTGAGTTGCTTTCCTTTAACAAAGCAGATCCAAGAACCTGTATGGGCAGCCACCCTGAGGACGTGCTTGGGGTGCTTGCTACTACACCATGTCATACAATCAATTCCAAAGCTCTTAAAAGAGACCTTGAGAGTGTCCTTTTATCACTTCTTCTGACCTCCATGTGAATGCTTGCCCTGTGTTAGTTCTCCATAAAATAGACTTTTTTACAAGTGTAATGTTTAGCATTTGAACAATGTGGCCAACCCATCGGAGTTGCATTCTCTGCAGTAGAGTTTGAATGCTTGGCAGTTTAGTTCAAGAAAGAACCTCAGTGTCTGTTACCTTATCCTGCCAGGTGGGCTTCAGAATCTTCCTAAGACAATTCAAATGGAAGCCATTCAGCTTCCTGGCATGGTGCTGGTAGACTGTCCAGGTTTGACAGACATACAACAAAGAGGTCAGCACAGCAGCTCTGTAGACCTTCAGTTTGGTGGTCAGTTTAATACCTCTTCTCTCCCACACTTTCCTTCTGAGGCTCCTAAACACTGAGCCAGCTCTGGCAATGCATACATCAACCTCACCAATGTGTACATCCCTGGAAAGTATACTAACTAACAAAGTAAGTGAAGTTATTCACAGCATTCAAAACTTCTCCATTTGCTGTAATCAATGAAACAAGGCTGTGTGCTTACCCCCATGCTTTTCAGCCATGTTGTCAAATGCCTTCAATGAGGATGAGTACAGCATCAAGTTCAACTACTGTACTGATGGTAAATCTTCAACATGAAAGGGAAACAAGACAAGACCTTCTCCTGGGGCAGAGAATGTAACCACCACTGCCCAATCACACAGCATCAAGGTGTGGGCATTCCTGAAAACCAAGCGTCCTGCCACAGGCTTCATGTGACCACATTCAGCCTATTAGGGGGCAGAGTATATTTTCAAATCAAGGAAGGTTCTCAGAGTCTCTTAAGCCTATCAAAGGGCCTAGGGGCAGGGAAGATCTTAAGTTTGCATTTCCATTACACAGGGAGACCAATTTGGAGCCAATTTATTGTATAAATTTGCCGGAAATAAATCTAGGCAAGAGTGATGATGACCTAATGGATAGTGTTGACTAGCAACTGGAGGGTATCAGTAGAGAACTCATAAAGAGTTATATTTGAGTTGAGAATTGAAGAAAACTATACCTTCTAGGAAACAGAGGTGAAGACCTAGAGGACAGTCTATTCCAAGGCTTGGATAATGTATGTCTCCTCTCCTCCCCACCTCCCCAACTACATTGGAATAGAAAGATATAGAGGGAAATAGGAAGAGATCAAATAGACTAAATGTATAAAAGCAAAATATTAATGAGATTATGTTAATTGAGCTAGGAGCCTCAAAAGATAGGAATTAAAGATTCCCTTCCTCTCACTTTCTTCCACCTTCAGAAGAAAGGTAAGACAAGTGGAATGAAGGAACAGTTCTTATATCAGTCACCAGGGAGGAGTTAGCCATGAATAACTTACTGAAGTGGACAGTAGTGAAATATTCTAAAGATAGGGATGATAGGTAGCATGCCACTGGCCATCTGTATGTATAGATAAGAGTATTATAAATTCTGTTATAAAAGAGATAGGCCCTAGGGAAAGGAATAAGACCTGGATCTATGATTTCACTGGTATTAGGTGAGAAAAATCCCTCTAGGACTGTAGGTGATCTGTGCAACTTATAGTCTCAAAAATTTACCCTAAGTTTAAATGACTTGCCTAAAGTCACACAACAAGAATGCATCAGAGGTGGGACATATATAAGGGGTTTCTTGTGCTTCTTAAATTCTTATAATTCTCACGAAAATAAAGAAAATATGAAATAGATTAAATATTTTAAATTATATTGGCTATTTATCATCACATACCACATAAATTTTAAAATGCTTTATATCAACTAGAAATTTGGCTGAGAATATTCTCTCTGAGATCAAGGTATGTATATTTAAGTGATAAGACTATTTATAATTAACCCTATTGTTTTTTTTAATGTATATATTTATTGTTAGTTTACAACATTCATTGTACAGACTTTTGAGTTTTAAATTTTCTCCCCTTCCCTCCTCTCCCTCCTCCCCAAGACAGCATGCAATCTGATATAAATTCTACATATACATTCATATTAAACATTTTCATGTTAGTCATGTTGTAAAGAAGAATTATAATCAATGGAATGAACCACAAAAAAGAAGAAACAAAACAAAACAGAGAATGTAAATAATATGCTTCAATCTTCATTCAAGACTCCATAATTCTTTCTCTGGATGTGGATAGCATTTTCCATCATGAGTCTTTTGGAGTAGTCTTAGATCTGTGCCTTGCTGAGAAGAGCAAAGTTTATCAAAGTAAGTCATCACACAATGTGACTGTAACTGTACAATGTTCTCCTGGTTCTGCTCACTTCACACAACATCAGTTCATGTAAGTCTTTCCAGGTTTTTCCTGAAGTACATCTACTCATCATTTCTTATAGCACAATAGTATTCCATTATATTCATATACCATAACTTGTTCAGGCATTCCACAATTGATGGACATCCCCTCAATTTCCAATTATTGGCCACCACAAAAAGAGCTGCTATAAATATTTTTGTACACGTGGGTCCTTTTCCCATTTGTATGATCTCTTTGGGATACAGCCCTAGAAGTGATATTGCTTGGTAAAAGGGTGTGCACATTTTTATAGCCTTTTGGGAAAAGTTCCAAATTGCTCTCCAGAATGGTTAGATCATTTTGCAACTCCACCAACAAAGCATTAGTCTTCCAATTTTCCCACATCTTCTCTAGCATTTATCATTTTTCTGCTTTGTCATGTTAGCCAATTTGACAGGTGTGATGTAGTACCTAAGAGTTGTTTTCATTTGCATTTCTCTAATCAAATGTGATTTAGAGCATTTTTCATATGACTCTAGATAGCTTTAATTTCATTCTCTGAAAACTACCTGTTCATATCCTTTGACCATTTATCAATTGGGGAATGATTTGTATTCTTACAAATTTGACTCAGTTCTCTACATATTTTAGAAATGAGGCCTTTACCAGAGACACTGGTGGGGAAAATTCTTCCCAAATTTTCTGTTTCACTCCAAATCTTAGTTGAATTGGCTTTACTTGTACAAAAACTTTTCAATTTAATGTAACAAAAATTATACATTTTGCATTTCAAGCAATTGTCTATCTCTTGTTTGGTCATATATTTTTCTGTTCTACATGAATCTGACAGGTAAACTATTCCTTGCTCTTCTAATTTGCTTATAGTATGAGCCTTTACACCAAAATTGTGTAACCATTTGGACTTTATTTTGATATACAGTGTAAGATATTGGTCTATGCCCAGTTTCTACCATACTGTCTTCCAGTTTTCCCAGCAGTTTTTGCCAAATAGTAAGTTCTTTTTTTTTAACAAATGCTTTATTAACTTCTAGTTTACATAATTCATTTCCATAAGATTTTGAGTTACAAATTTTCTCCCTATTTTTCCCCTACCCAGCACCATAAAATAGTGATCCCAGTGGATATCCCCTCCACCAATCTGCTCTCTCCTACATCTTCTCCCATATACCCTCTGACTTTCCAGTAGGGCACGGTGAATCTCTATGCCCCAGTGCCTGTATATCTTAATTCCTGGAAAATTATTATTAATTAAAATAAAATAATATTAATAATAGTATATATATTAAACAATTGATTTTAAAACTTTGAATTCCAGATTCATTCCCATCCTCCCTTGTCACTCACCCTTACTGGGAAGATAAGCAATTCAGTATAGGTTGTATATGGGTAGTTATGCAAAACATTTCCATAGTGGATGTATTATAAAAGACTGACTATATTTCCCTCCCTCCTATCCCACCTCCCACTTGTTCTATTCTCTATTTTGATTCTGTCCCTTTTCAAAAGTGGATGCTTACAACTCCCCTCCCCAGCCTGCCCTCCCCTCCACCATCCCCCCTCTCATCCCCTTCCCCCCTACTCTCCTATAGTGTGAGATACCCTATTTAGTATGTATGTCATTCCCTTCCTGAGCCAAATTCAATGAGAATAAGGTTGACCCATTCCCTTTTGCCTTCCTGTTCTTCTCCTCCATTGTACCAATTTCCCTTGCCTCTTCTATATGAAATAGTTTAGCCCCTTCTTTCTCTCCCCATCTCCTCTCATATTCTTTTCTGACTTCTTCATTTCACCTTTTAAGTATCATCCCTTCCTATTAAATTGGTCCTGTGCCCTCTATCTATGAACACCTGTATACATATGAATGCATACACACATTCACATATGTATTCATACACCCATATACCCTTCTATATAGACATATATATGTATGTGTGAGTGTGTGTGTGTATATATATATATATATATGCATATATGTATATACATTTCTATTCCCTTGAACTATTCTCATACTGAGAAAAGTTTCATAAGTTACAATTATCATTTTTCAATGTAGGGATGTAAATAGTTCAACTTTGATAAGTTTCTTATGATTTCTTTTCCCTGTTTGCCTTCTCATGCTTCTCTTGCTTCTTGAATCTGAATGTCAAATTTTCCATTCAACTCTGGATTTTCATCCAGAATGCTTGAAAGTCCTCCATTCCACTGACTGACCATATTTTCCCATGAAACATGACACTTAGTTTTGCTAGGTAGGTGATTTTTGGTTTTAATCCCAGCTCCTTTGACCTCTGGAATATCATATTCCAAGCCCTTCGATCCCTCAGTTTAGACACTGACAGATCCCGTGTTATCCTCATTGTGTTTACACAATATTCAAATTGTTTCTTCCTGGCTGCTTGTAATATTTTCTCCTTAGTCTGGGAATTCCAGAACCTGGCTATAATATTCCAAGGAGTTTTCTTTATGGGATCTTTTTCAGTAGATTGGTGGATTCTTTCAACCTCTATTTTGCCCTCTGGTTCTAAAAGATCAGGGCAGTTTTCCTTGAGAATTTCTTGGAGGATGATTTCTAGGTTCTTTTTCTGATCATGGCTTTCAGGTAGTCCAATGATTCTTTCAATTATCTCTCCTGGATCTATTTTCCAGGTCAGTGGTTTTTCCAATGAGATTTCATATTGCCTTCGATTCTTTCATTTGTTTGGATCTTTTTAATGGTATCTTGATTTCTCATAAAGTCATTAGCTTCCATTTGCTCCAATCTAATTCTGAAGGAATGATTCTCTTCAGTGAGCTTTTGAGATTCTTTTTCCATCTGGCAAATTTTCCTTTTTAAGGCTTTCTTCTACTCATTGACTTTTTTGAGCCTCTTTTGCCATTTTAGTGAGTCTCTTTTTAAGGTTATTTTCTTCAGTCAGGTTGTTTACTCTCATTTCTTAATTTTCTTGCATTGTTCTCATTTCTCTTCCCAATTTTTTTCTCCACTTCTCTTATTTGGTTTTCTAAATCCTTCTTAAGGTCCTCTATGGCCTGTAACCAGCTTGTATGTTTCTTGGAAGTTTCTGTTGCAGGAGTTCTGACTTCATTTCTTCCTCCTGTTTCATGCTTTGATCCTTTTTGTCCCCCAAATAGGATTGTAAAATTGGATTGCTCTGTTTGCTTTGCTTCCTTTTCCTGCTCATGTTGCCAGTCAATTACTTGAGTTTTGGGCTTTTTGCCACAGTAGCACTCTGCTTCCAGTTAGGGGAGCTTCATCCCAATCGCTGGGGTTTTCTCAGCTGCCAAAGGTATAGTTGGGTGTCCTCTATGAAGCCTCCACACGTTCTGGAAAGCTAGTCACACCCCCCAGGACCTCCACCCTAGACTGCAATCCATATCCAAGCAGGTTAAGCAAGAGTGATTACACCTCAGACTGGTTGCTTGGTCCCCCTACACTCTGCAGGCCAGGAGTTGAAGTTGCCACGTGGTGGCGGCTGCATGACCAAGGCAACTCAGCCACTTCTCACCCTGGGGGCAAAGGCTGACCCCACTCCCAAACCACTGGATCCCAAAGTCCACACTGCACTGACCTCTCACTCTGTCCTTAGCATCTATGTGTTGATAATTCTGGAAACTGTCACATCTGCTGGTGATCTGAAGTCCCTCTTGATGGTGGCTGGTCAGGCCAGCCCTGAAGCTAAAACCTCCAGCTTGCATCGGGCTTGGCTTGGCTCCCAGAGCACTGTGCTGGCTGCTTCCTGCTGGCCTTCCAGGCTGTCCTCAGCAGGAGGTTATCTTCTCTGTGTCATTTTGTGGTTTCTGTATCTCCAAAGTTTGTTCAGAGTCCCCTTTTACATGAATTGGGAGAGGTGGAATCTGGAGCCCTGTGGAAGTCCTGTTTCTACTTCACCATCTTGACTCTGCCCCCAAATAGTGAGCTCTTATCCCAGAAGTTGGAGTCTTTGGGTTTATCAAACAGTAGAATATAGTCATTGACTACAGTGTCTTGTGTGCCTAACCTATTACACTGATACAATACTCTGTTTCTTAGCCAGTACCAGGTAGTTTTGATAACTGCTTTTTATAATACAATTTAAGATCTGGTATCGCTAGGCCACCTTCCCTAGCATTTCTTTTCATTAATTCCCTTGATATTGTGGACCTTTTGTTTTTTTCCAAATGAATTTTTTTATAGTTTTTCTTAATTCTATAAAATATTTTTTTTGGTAATTTGATTGGTATGGCACTAAATAGGTAAATTAATTTCAGCCTACCCACAAGCAATTGATGTTTTTCCAATTATTTAGATCTGACTTTATTTGTGTGAAAAGTGTTTCATAATTGTATCACATAGTCCCTGGGTTTGTTTTGGCACATAGATTCCCAAATATTTTATAGTGTCTACAGTAACTTAAAATGGAATTTTTCTTTTTATTTTTTTCTGTTGGACTTTGTTAGTAATGTATAAGAATGCCAAGGATTTATGTGGGTTTATTTTATATCCTGAAACTTTGATAAAGTTTTTTTTTATTATTTCAAGTAGCTTTAACTATATTGTTTCATCATAGTCACTTCTGCCTTTTGTTACTGGATCCACACATTGAGCATATGATTATTCCAGCTTACTTTCTATTTTAGCCATATTGTGGATATTGACAATTTCTGCTAAGCCAGTGGAGCTTTAATTTTGTCATGGTTTTAAGCAGTTGCTAGAGGCTTGTATCATTTCATTTTGGACATTGCATTAATCAAATCCCTTAGTGGATGGGCATTGATTAGTCATCAGTCTGAGGACACTGTTTATGGGATGCCTGGAGAAGAACTAATAACAAAGGGCTATGAAACATGATTCTTATTAGTAATCTGCCAACTGTTTGCTGAAAACTTTATTTTCTGTTGGGAGATTACCATTCTTCTTTAGATGTTATTGGAGTTCTTTTTTTATTTGTACTTAGTAACTTCTGAAGCACAGATTTTGCAATGTCTCCTTCCCTATTCCATTTATCTTTGGATATTAAAAAAGACACCTTTTTTTTTTTTACTGAGTTTTGTGATGTTTTATTTAGGAAAAATATAAAATCTCCTGGAGTTTGCTGAATGTAATCATGTAACCATTTTTCTACTTTTTATTAATATAAATTTGTCTACTATTTGTTATGTTTAGAACTTAGTTACTCATGTTTTGAGAGGCAGCTGTGTGGCTCAATTGATAAAGTGCTGAGCCTGAAGTCAGAAAGGCCCATCTTCCTGAGATCATATATGGCCTCAGATTCTAATTAGTTGTGTGACCTTGGGCAAGACATTTAACCCTCTTTGCCTCAATTTCTTCATCTGTAAAGTGAGTTGGAGAAGGAAATGACAAGCCACTCCCATATCTTTGCCAAGAAAACTCCAAATGGGGTCACAAAGAGTCAGGCATGACTGAAATGACTGAACAGCAACTACTCAGAACATAAAATTATCTTGCATTGGTGAGTACTGAGATTCAAGTTTAAGATGGAAAAAAAGGTTTCAAAGTGTTACATTTGGGGCGGCCAGGTAGCACAGACAGTAAGATCACCGGCCCCAGTGTCAGGATGACCTAGGGATCGAATCCGGGCTCAGGTACTTAGCACCACACCCAGAAATAACTGGCCATGTAACCTTGAGCAAATTACTTAACCCCAATTGCTTAAAAAAAGTTTTACATTTGCAAAAACCCTAAACAGTATTAACTGAATTGCTATAAATATAGCAATGGTAGATGGAGATGAAAGCTATCATCATATTCATTATAATTTTGTTTCTGTTAAGGAATAACAGTGGACTAAATATGAAATATGGATATTATTTTCTGACCAGTGGGACATATTCAATCTCATGCTACAATTTTGGATGAACTCATCCAAAAGAAACTAAAAGTTTCTATATACAATGATAACTAAGAAAAATTATATGTTGTTAAAAATCTAGCCTGGGGCAGATAGGTGGCACAGTGTATAGATCATTGGCCTTAGAGTCTGAAGGACCTGATTTCAACTCTGGCCTCAGTCACATAATAGCTGCATGATCCTGGACAAGTCACTTAACTCTTGTTGCCTATAAAAGAAAATCCACTCTGCCTCTAGTCCCCTACACATATCTTATCCTAAGATACATAGTTTTATAATACTATCATGGTTCCCTTCACTTTACTCGCTCATTTTGCATATGAAAATGGTAACTTATAGTTTAAGAGGAAGACAATGCTAAGTTAAATGACTATTTTCAATTTTTTTAGAAAAGTTTTTGATTTCTCTTTGAAGAAGAACTTAGTTATTAGTTTTTTAATACCAGTTTTACAAAATCACATGTGCTCACTGATGAGTTCAAGTTAGAAATGGAGGGTATTCATGAATAATAATTCATTTTCAGAATATGAGAACTAAAAATCTCATGATTTTCATCCTAATCATGGTACATAACTCATGCACCTACATCTGAAAAAGATATCACAGTGACATCTAATCCAACTCCCTCACTTATAATAAAATAAGAAAACTGTGGCCCAGGGAGAACAAATTATTTTGCTTATTTTCTTGCTTTCTATATCTTATTTTTTTAATAACATAAGGGGAAATTATTCATTCCCCTCAGACCATCCATCTTTCCTAACTTCACATTTCTATTGTTAGCACCCAATCCAGTCACATGGGTTCTTGACCTGAGCAATCAGAGGCTGGCACTCACTCTATATATAAATCATTTGCAAGCCTTTTGACATCTATTTCCAAACGACTTCATATTCTTCCTCTTATATTTTTAAAATTATACTTTATTTTAACATTCATTTAAAAAAATTTGAGTACCACATTATTTTCCTTACTCTAGCTCCTCTCTCATCCATTGAGAAGGCAAGCAATATGTCAATTATATATGTGAAGTCATGTAAAAAATATTCCCATATTAGTCATGTGGAAAAAAAGGGGAAAAAATAAAGTAAAAGAGAAAAATTCACTTCTGCCCACACCCAGACTATATTTGTTCTCTCTCTGGATGTAGATATCATTTTTCTTCATGAGCCCTTTGGAAATATCATGAATCACTGTATTGATTAAAATACCTATTTCAAAGCAGATCATCCTTACAATATTCTCCTGGTTCTGCTCATAAATTTGCATCAGTTCATATAAGTCTGCCAAGGTTTTTCTTTTTTTTTTTCCAAATGCTTTATTAACTTCTGATTTACATCATTAATTTCTGCCAGATTTTGAGTTACAAATTTTCTCCCCGTTTTTCCCCTACCCACCTCCCCAAAATGGCAGTCCAACAGGATATCCCCTCCTCCAATCTACTCTCTCCCATGTCTTCACCCATATCCTCTTCCACTTTTCCAGTAGGGCATGGTGTATCTCTATGCCCCAGTGGCTGTATAACATTTCCCAATTACATGTAAGGTAGTATTAATAATAGTATACACACACACACACATACACACACACACACACACACACACACACACACACACACACACACACACATATATATATGCATATATATTCTTTTAAACATTTGGTTTTAAAACTTTGAATTCCAGATTCATTCCCTTCCCCCCTTGTCACTCACGCTTACTGGGAAGATAAGAAATTCAGTTTAGGTTGTATATGTGTAGCTATGCAAAGCATTACTATAGGAGATATATTGTAAAAGACTGACTATATTTCCCTCCCTCCTATCCCACCTCCCACTTGTTCTATTCTCTACTTTTATCCTGTCCCTTTTCAAAAGAGGGTGCTTCCAACTTCCCTCCCCCCAGGCTGCCCTCCCTTCCATCATCCTCCCTCTCATCCCCTTCCCCCCTACTCTCCTGTAGGGTAAGATACCCTATTTAGTGTGTATGTCATTCCCTCCTTGAGCAAAATTCAATGAGAATAAGGTTGACCCATTCCCTTTTGCTTTCCCATTCTTCCCCTCCATTTTAACTATTTTTCCTTGCCTCTTCTATATAAGATAGTTTACCCCATTCTGTCTCTCCCTGTCTTCTCTCATTATATGCCTCTCTCACCTCTTAGTTTCACCTTTTAAGTATCATCCCTTCCTATTAAATTGGTCCTGTGCCCTCTATCTATGTATACCTGTAACCATATATGCACAAATTCACATATGTATTCATATGCCTGTATACCCTATGTATATACCTATATACCAATATACATATATAAGCATATACACACACATATATTTCTATTTCCTTCAACTATTTTCATACTGAGAAAAGTTTCGTCAGTTACAATTATCGTTTTTCCATGTAGGAATGTAAATAGTTCAACTTTGATAAATTCTTTATGATTTCTTCTCCCTGTTTACCTTCTCATGCTTCTCTTGCTTCTTGTATATGAATGTCAAATTTTCTATTCAACTCTGGTTTTTCCATCAAGAATGCTTGAAAGTCCTCCATTCCACTGAATGACCATATTTTCCCCTGAAACATGATACTCAGTTTTTTCTGAGTAGGTGATTCTTGGTTTTAATCGCAGCTCCTTTGACCTCTGGAATATAATATTACAAGTCCTTCAGTACTTCAGTGTAGAAGCTGCCAGATCCTGTGTTATCCTGATTGTGTTTCCACAATATTCAAATTGTTCTTTTCCTGGCTGCTTGTAATATTCTCTCCTTGATCTGGGAATTTCATAACCTGGCTATAATATTCCTAGGAGTTTTCTTTTTGGGATCTTTTTTCAGGAAGTGATTGGTGGATTCTTTCAACTGCTCTTTTGCCCCCTGGTTCTAAAAGATAAGGGCAGTTTTCCTTGAGAATTTCTTGGAGGATGATTTCTAGGTTCTTTTTTTGATCATGACTTTCAGGTAGTCCAATAGTTTTTAAATTATCTCTCCTGGATCTACTTTCCAGGTCAGTGGTTTTTCCAATGAAATTTCACATTGCCTTTGATTCTTTCATTTGTTTGGATCTGTTTAACAGCATCTTGATTGCTCATAAAGTCACTAGCTTCCATTTGCTCCAGTGTAATTCTGAAGCAATGATTCTCCTCAGTGAGCTTTTGAGATTCTTTTTCCATCTGGCAAATTTGCCTTTTAAGGCTTTCTTCTGCTCATTGGCTTTTTTAGCCTCTTTTGCCATTTGAGTTAGTCTCTTTTTTTAAGGTGTTATTTTCTTCAGTCAGGCTGTTGGCTCTCATTTCATAATTTTCTTGCATTGTTCTCATTTCTCTTCCCAATTTTTCCTCCACTTCTCTTATTTTCCTCTTAAGGTCCTCTATGACCTGTAACCAGCTCGTATTTTTCTTTGAAGCTTTTGGTGCAGGAGTTCTGACTTCACTGTGTTCCTCCTGTTCCATGCTTTTTGTCGCCAAAATAGGAGTGTAATTTGGGTTGCTCTGTTTGCTTTGCTTCCTTTGCTTGCTCATGTTGCCACTCAATCACTTGACTCCTGGGCTTTTTGCCACAGTAACCAGACAGGGGAGCTTTGTTCCAAACGCTGGGGTTTTCTCAGCTGCCATCTCTGAAGCCTCCACAGAACCTGGCAAGCTGCTCACACACCCCAGGACCTCCACACTAGACTGCAGTCCAGATCCATTGCAGGGTAAAGCAAGATCAAATACCCCACAGACTGGTCACTTGGTCCCCCTACACACTGCAGGCCAGGAGCTGAAGCTGCCACGTGGCAGTGGCTGCAGGGCCTCTTGGCCTCAGCATCTTCTTGCCCCAGGGGCAAAGGCCAACCACACTCCCAACTACTCGATCCCAAAGTCCACACTGCACTGTCCTCTCACTTTGTCCTTAGCATCTATGTGCTGATAATTCTGGAAACCGCCACAGCTGCTGGTGATCTGGAGTCCCTCCAACCGGTGATTGGTCAGGTCTGCTCTGGGGCTAAAACCTCTGTTCTTGTTTGGCTGGACTTGGCTCCCAGAGTGCTGCACTAGCCTATTCCTGACAGCCTGCTGGTCTGTCCTCAGCTGGAGGTTATATTCTCTGTGTCATTTTGTGGTTTCTGTAGCTCCAAAGTTTGTTCAGAGTTCCCTTGTACATGAATTGGAGGAGGTGGAATCTGGACTCCCATGGAAATCCTATTTTTTCTCTGCCATCTTGATTCTTCCCCTATATATCTGCTAAAGTTTTTCTGAAAGTATCCTTTTTCTCATTAGTCATAGTGTGATATTATTCCTTCACAATCATAAGCCCCAATGTGTTCAGCCATTCCCTATTTGATGGACATCTCCTGAATTTCCAGTTCTTTGATACCACAAAAGGAGCTGCTATAAATATCTGGGTACAGATAGTTCCTTTTCCCTCTTCTTTGATCCCCTTGGGAAAGAGACATAATAGTGGTATTGCTGAGTCAAAGGATATGCACAGTTTTATAGTCCTTTGCATATAGTTCTAAATTGTTTTCCAGAATGATTGGACCAGTTAAAACTCCACTATCGGTGCACTATTGTACACATATTTCCACAACCCCTCCATCATTTGTCATTTTCCTTTTTAGTCATGTTAGTAAATCTGATAATTGTGAGATGGTATCTCAGAGCTGTTTTAATTTGCATTTCTCTAATCAATAGTGATTTTGAGCAACTTTTCATATGACTATTAATATCTATAATTTCTTCTTCTGAAAACTTCCTGTTCATATCCTTTGGGGAATGGTTCTTATTTTTATAAATTTGATTCAGTTCTCTATATATTTGAGAAATGAGGCCTTTATCAGAGAAACTTGCTGTAAAAAATAACTTCCTGGTTTCCCACTTTCCTAATTTTGGCTGCATTGGTTTTGAGGGTGTGAAACTTTTAAAATTTCATGTAAGCAATATTATCCATTTTACTTCTCATCATGCTCTTTACCTCTGAGCTGGTCTTAAACTCTTTCCTTATTCAGATATCTGACAGGTAAAATTTTCCATGCTTTTCTAATTTGCTTATGTCACCCTTAATGTCTAAACCATTTTGACCTTATTTTGGTATATGGTATGAGGTGTTGGTCTGTACCCAATTTCTGCCCATCTGCTTTCCAGTTTTCCAAGCAAATTTTGTCAAAAAAGTGAGTTCTTTTTCTCAAAACTGAGATCTTTGCGTTTATTAAACATAGATTACTATGGTCATTTACTACTGTGTGTTGTTTACCCAATTTATTCCACTCTATTTCTTAGCCAGGACCAGATTGTTTTTTTTGATGATACCAGCTTTATAATATAGTGTGAAATCTGGTACTTCTAGGTTACCTTCCTTCACATTTTGTTTTTGTTGATTCCCTTGATATTCTTGACCTTTTGCTCTTCCAGATAAATTTTGTTATTTTTGTAGCTCTATAAAATAATTCATTGATAGTTTGATTGGTATGGCATTTAATAAGTAAACTGATTTAGGTAGAATTGTTGTTTTTGTTACCCTTTTCCTACCCTTAGGCTATTAATATTTCTGCAATTATTTAAATCTGTCTTTATTTGTATGAAAAGTGTTCTGTATTTGTGTTTATATAGTTCCTAGGGTTTTCTTGGTAGGTAGACTCAAAAGTGTTTTATAGTGTCTATAGTTATTTTCAATGGAATTTCTCTTTCCTGTTGGACTTTCCTGGTAATAAATAGAAATGATAACAATTTATATAAGTTTATTTTATATCTTCCAACTTTACTAAATTTGTTAATTGTTACAACTAGTTTTTTAGTTGATTCTCCAGGGTTCTCTAAATCTACCATCATATCATCTGCAAAGAGGGAGAGCTTTGTTTTCTTATTGCCTATTTTTATTCTTTCAACTTCTTTTTTCTTATTTCTTAACTATACTAGCATTTCTATTACAATACTGAATAATAGTGATGATAGTGGACTCTTCCACACCAATTTTATTGGGAAGGCTTCTAGCTTATACCCATTAAATATAATGCTCACTGATTGTTTTAGATATATACTACTTGTCATTTTAAGAAAGACTCCATTGAGGAAGCACTAAAGTCCAAATCTCCTAACATTCTCCTCCAAAGAACTTTAAAGTAATGTCTCAAATTGAATTCTGGAGTGGAACAAGCAACAAAAGGTTGGGGTGAGACTTTTTAAGCTTTCTGACCTTGAAAACAACTTTCCTAAGGTCAGAAAGAGAGGTCTGTGGCAATGGGTTGGGAATTGGCTTAGAGAGCACATGGTGGCAACACCAACTTTGGGGCTTGTAGGACACAGTGGCAACAATTCCTGGAACTCAAATTGCCTGAGACAGCAAGGGGATTGGTCAAGTGGTCAGGAAGAAATTATTATTATCTCAATTGACACAGAAAAAGCTTTTCATAAAATACAATATTCATTCCTATGAAAAACACTAGAAAGCAGAGGAATCAACTCTTCCACCTTGGAATATCATGTCTGTACTCTTCTCTTCACTCACATGGACAGCATTTTAGTTTAGGACCCTCTCTCCTCTAAAGTAGAATGTTACAATATTCTTCTAAGTGTTCTACCTGCCTTCAGTTTCTCCCCTTCAAAATTCTTATTCTACAAAGATTTTAATGTGATGTTCCGAAGCAGAGATCTGACCACATCCTGTCATTGTCCCATAAGTTTCATAGTTCCCTATTACATGTAATTTCAGATAAAAATTTCTTTTGACATTGAACACCCTTAAATCCCTACCTCCATTCTACCTTTTTAAACATACTACACATTGTTCCCTTTCAGACACTCTACAGATAGCCAAAGTGGCCTGCTCACTGTTCCCCAGGTAACATTGATGGGGTGCTTGGGATCTATATCTGTAACATCAATTTGTAAAACCAGTTTGTACAATTGTAACTGCAATTTGTATTGTAAAGTTGTAACTGCAATTTGTAAAACCAATCTGTAAAATCACACTACTCCCCCCAGTCACAGAACATTAACTCTGTCCCTTCTCCCCCCACCCCTAGCTTAACAGCATTAATGGTGCCCAGCAACAACTCATGCATTGTTTATCTCAGCCTTGAAACACTAACAAGCTACACCTATCAATCCTTCACAAAAATATCTATAAACATTCCAGCTTAGGCGACTATTATCTCCCCCTTTGTTTAGGGCCCCCATGAATCCTTCAATACCCCCTTTCTAGGTTAACTCCTTAAGCCATTATCTTTCCCTAACCTTGGTTTCCAGTCATCAACCCTGTCAAGCATGACACTGATAGGTGGCAGACTGGGCACTTCTCCATCAGCCCTTGACTGCTAGCTGACTTAGTGATGTTTCAAGCCTAAAACCACACCTCTAGGTAGGCTTCCCCCACCCCGTGGTTTTTTTCTCAGTGAATCATGGGTACTATGATTGAGCATTTACATCAAGCGTGCATGCCCCTTTAAACACCAGCTCCACCTTAGCCCCACCTTAACTCCTCCCTAATCCCACCATCTTCTAGCCTGGTCAGCCTAATTGACATCTCATGGATAGCCTTAACTCTTTAAAAACTATGCCTGTGTCTTCTTTAAGCTTTCAGGTCCCCTAAGAATCTTTGCCCACTGTAAAGCGTATAATAAACTTCTTCAACTCTTGACTCCAAGTCTGCCTACTGAATTCTTTCCAGACTGAATCGCAGGCTCTGGTCTTATGATAAGATCAGAATCCCTGCTGGACCTAATAGCCAACCCTCATCAATATTATATCCACCATGGGTGTAGGGGGTGTTCTGGGAACACTAGTATCTCTGTGGTGAAGGCTGCTGTAGCAGCAAGCACCCCAAGTGTCCTCAGGGTTGCTGCCACCACAGGTTCTTGGATCTGCTTTGATAAAAGGAAAGCAACTCAAAATGGGTTAACAAGCTTACTTTAATCAGTCAGATATGTATCATTTACCTAGTTCAGGGGAAAAAGGTCAGCATCCCGAACTTCAGAATATACAGACAGAATTATCAAGACAGAAACAGATCAAGTAGACAGATTTCCAAAGTGTCCAACCATTACATCCATACCAAACAACATCTGGGTTTCAAAGCTGGGGGGCTCTGGACAATGGCTTCCCTGAATCCATATCAAATCACAGAACACTTCTCAAAGTGAGCCCCCAAAACAAAGCTACACATCAGGGCTTATATAGCCTTCTCCTGGCTCAGAGAATGTAGCAACCTAATTGACCCACTGGCCAATCAAGAAGTATCTACTGAAAAACAAGCCTCCCACCCTAGGCTTCAGGTGTACTTTAGCCTAGGGGCAGGGAAGATCTTTAAATTTGCATTTCCATTACAGTTGCTGAGCCCTCTTCAGGGCTGCTCATCCACCTTTGGGGTCCATCTATTCCACCCAACTCTCACTATGGCTCTAAAAAGCTGTAGCATGTGCAGTGGTCATACCCTGGTAAAACATTTTGGCAGACGGGCTAAACCAAGTTGAGGGTAATGAAGGGACCTCAAACCTTTTGGTTAGTTAGGGAGGTATCTACCCCAAGCATATGAAGCCACCCCTGGTGGAATGGGCAGATGAGAACAATATTATTCCAACAGCCATGAAGGTAGCTGAAGTAGGTGCCATGGAGCACTTAGAGCTTGGTTAGACATAGAGTACACCGAGGTCATCCACTGCATCTTGAGCCATCATCAATCTGTCCTGCCACTGGACTGTGATGACTGGAGGAGAGAGTGAGGCTGCATCTCTGCCTCACTTAAATCCAGTTTACACACAAATCAAAAGACATCCCCTATATCATTTTACCACTATACCTATCTCCAAGTCCTATGGCCACAGGCAAGTGATGAAGCAGCCAATGAGGACACACTGGAATCTGTAGTAGTCACAAGCCTGCACACAGGCAGCCCACCCCAGCACACAGGTCATCTTCTCACTGGAAGGAGCAGTGGGATTTGGCAACACCCTGGGGGTCTGAGCAGCCTTTTAAGGACCTCACTGCTCACCTCTTGGTGTGTGGAAGGAGTAGGAAAAGGTGCCCTAAAAATTGTGTCCACCCAAAATGTTCACACAGACTATTTGTGCCTGACCTGTCGTAAAGCATTCTGATCTCATATTGGTCTGAGCAGTCCCAGTTGGACACATTGAAACTTGACTTTAGCATAGTAATGTTGTTTTGGTCCTCTTTGAGAACAGACAACAACCAACCAACCATCTATATCTACCATTTAGGTGCCTTTTTATAAACTGCCACCCATAACTAGAATACATGGCCTCCTCCCCCACTACCTATTTAATTCTTCAGCCTCCTTCACACCTCAGCAAGGCTGCCACCTCCTCCATGGTGTCTATCTTCCCCCCAACCAGTAGTCTCTTCCACCCTCCACTGCCAAGAAGTCACATTATATTTCCTTGGTCTATATTTTGTATTTACCTATATATGTGCATAATGTTTCTCCTCCACCCCCCAGACACCGCCCCCCCCCAATAAACTCTTTGAGGACATAGGGTAGGGTTTTGTTTGGCACAGAGTTAGTGCTCAATAAAGTCTTATTAACTGATTGATCCAGTCTAATCCAGGTACTTAGGCATACCCATTTAATCCTTTGTGTTTGCAGAATTGAAAAAAAAAAGTCGTTGAGTCAAGTGTTTTACATTTCAGTTATTCATAACATTTTTGAGGGATAGGTTTATGATTTCATCAATGTTCACAACACCCTATGTACACCAATATACTTCACAAGTGCAGATCTGGCAAATCAGATGTAATTTCTAGTTTCAGTGAGTTGCCTGGGAACCTGGGTGTGACTTGTCATACATTTATTATGTTTCACAGTAAGGTCTTGAACCTAGGTCTTCCTCTAATGTTGGGCTTCTATGCATACTCTCTGACAGTCTGTTGCAGTGTACTGCTAGGAGTCGGGAAGACCTGAATTCAAGTTATACTGCTGATGCTTACTTGCTCCACGACTCTAGACAAGTCAGTCTCAACCATATATGCTTCAGATAACTTCCTAGGATTTAGATATTAAATGATTTCCAGAATCAATTGTGGAAGTAGTTTCCTTCATATTTTCCACCACAGATATAGCAAGTTTCATATATAAATGTCCATAATTTATAATATATATATAAATGTTTTATAATTAAGAATATAAATATTTATATAAAGTGATAAGATAGTTGCACTTCATAAGTTAGTTTATTTTTGTTTCTAATAATCATTCAATTATTTATATTTCCATAGTTGTCTTCACTTTGTTGATATTAAAACTTTTCTTTACATTTCAACTCAAGTGTACCAGTATTTGTACTTCAAAATATATGCTTTCCTTTATATATCCTGCCACAAACCAATTTAATTGAGAAGCAGATTTTTTTCCCTGGTGTCTAGCTGTTTTTTTTTTTTTGGTCAACAACATCTAAGTGAACTTTTTGAAAGTGGATATTTCTGTTTCCTTAAGGAATTTTTCAAGAGTTGGGTACAACAGTTAGATATTTGCAATACTTTTGTTTTACCTTAACACACTGTACATGACTGGCTTTAGACTTTTAATAAATGTATGTATTTGGCATTAATCTTAAAGATTATCATTCTTTTCTTTTATATTTTTCTTTTTGCTTTTTGGAGAGGGGAAGGTAGGGCAATTGGGGTTAAGTGACTTGCCCAAGGTCCCATGGCTAGTTTTTGTGTTAAGTGTCCGAGGCCAGATATGAACTCAGGTCCTCCTGACTCCAGGGCTGGTGCTCTATTCACTGCGCCACCTAGGGCCCCCCCCCCAGATTTTCATTCTTAAAATGTTCCTATTATTGTATTTTTCATAGGGAAGTTACAAATTGAGCCACCCAATATTTACTGGTATTTGCTCTACTCAGTTAGTGGACTCATTGACTAATTAGCTTAGTATCAAAAGGTGTGAAAGCCTTCCTACAAGCAAACCTCCCCCTAGGTAAGTTCTTCTCCCAGTGTTCTCTACGTGACTCAGGATGTATCACAGCTGTGATTGAAATACCTGTGTACCTTTTTACTTGGGAACATGGCCCTTGTTCCAAGGAAAAGGGGACACATGTGGTCACATAGGCTTATCAATGAACGGGGAAGATCTTCTATTCCATTAATATTTCAAGGGTGTCAATCTCCAGAGTTCAGTCTAAGAAAGACAAATAGAATTAGGCTGTATGAATGTTTATTTCTCTCAAAGTGGGCATGTAGTCATATGAATGCATGGGAGCTGCAGTCTCAACTCAGTTCACTTTTATCATCATGCTGCACAGTTGATATGCCCTTCTAACAGAGACTGATGT
Organism: Petaurus breviceps papuanus; assembly: GCF_028583685.1. Taxonomy (NCBI): domain Eukaryota; kingdom Metazoa; phylum Chordata; class Mammalia; order Diprotodontia; family Petauridae; genus Petaurus; species Petaurus breviceps. The sequence goes on along the minus strand of NW_027187282.1, from coordinate 630,381 downwards.
CACTCCATTATCATTTCACCCCTGGACAGAGAAAATATCTCTATACCATACCATACCTTGGGCTATCTAGACAAAAGAATCTGTCTCCATTCAAGTCAGAGTAGAACACAATGGTCTTCCCTACTTTAGGTTAAATTCTCTGAAAGCTTGGGTGGAGTCTTACAAGAACAAGGAGAGTCCACAAAATCTCATTATCAGTAAAGGCCTTCTGAAGAAAAACTGAACTTAAAGTCAGGACTTTGGAAGAAGGGGGTGGGGAGCTCTGGACCTCCCTGAGATATTGGTTATTAATCAGTTTGACCTCCTCTGGATACTAAGAAAGCTCCTGCAGATCAAAGTGGTTAGTAAAGTCATTTTTCACAAGGGATGACAATCAGGACATCTGACTTATCCAACTCTGAAAAAAGAATTGATAGCCTCAGTTACAGATATAAATTCTTGACAGGAATAATCTTGTCCATTTGGAGTGAAAGAGATAAGGTATTACATGGAACAAAAGAAAGAAAAATTTCAAAGCATTCATATTTATGTTTTGGGGTTTTTTCTACCTTACAACATTAGGCTACATTGAAAAAAAATAAGCAATCTTATCATTTAGACATTTACATTTTAATTAAGATTATAAATATACTAGAATCTCAACAACTTCACTACTTAATGATGTTGTAGAATTTGAATCTATAGTAACATGGGCTTATATTGTCAAGACAAATAGGCAGAAACAAAATTAGGGAGGAAAATCTAGGGTTTTGAAACAAATAATAATTCACTGAAACAGAAATTCATCAGGGAGCATGGTAGGCTGAGCTCATATCCCCCCTACACATTTCAACCTACTCAGAAGTAGTCTCATACTGTGGTATCCCCAAGTATTTGTCTTTCCTCCAGTCATGTCCCCCTTCTCTCCCCAGCTAAGGTAAGGCATCATGGCACTTCTCTTGGGTGTCAAAATTCAGTTATCTTTTGTGAGTAGAAAACTACCAGTACTCCATAGAAAGCCATGAAGACTCCTTTTCTTAATAGCTTTAAGAAATAGGGTGGCGGAATTGTATGACTTGAAATAGTTCCATACTAAGAATTTGAATATATACTCAGTATTTAATAATGACTACATTTCTATATTGTCAAGCATCACAGTTAAGCTCCTGATAATTTTAAAAGAAAAAGGGTTTTATTGGGCATGTAAATATCCTTGCCTCATCATCACTGATGCATTCCATGATAGTTTCTTTAATATTAAATAAATGCCAGCTTTTTAAAAGAACAAAACATTGTCTTTACTATGGAGCTTTAATCAGATGGTTGGTTATCGTAGATTTCAATACCTGCCCCAGTCCCCTTTTTCATGAAAGTAGGACCATAGGCTAGAAACTTATATGTGCATGTTCTAAGGGAAAGGGAAGGAAGGTCTTCATTGTTTAGTCATCTTGTCTAAAATAATCCTAGACCTGAAATCCAGAAATAAAATGAAAATAATAAATAGCTTACATTTATAAAACATTTAACGATTTATGAAGCACATTTCTCGCTCACAAATCTGCACTGAGAATGGGCAGTATGATATGATACAAGATCATTGAATTTGTAGTTGGAAATAATCTTAGAAGAAAATTAGATTAACACCATTATCTTTTAGATGAAGGAAATGAGTGACAGCAAGTTAAAATGATTTGGCCAATGTCACACAAGCACTGTAACCATGAAAAGACCAAGAACTCAAGCCCTGGCCTCTAATGCCAAATCTAGCTTTTATTCCATCATGTAGCATCCCATTTGTGATCCTGATGATGTTTAAATCGTTCAGAGGCCCTCCAAAGAACAGAGTACAGGAGAGGGTCTTCTGGAATGAATTCACAGACTCAAGTATTCTTTAAGTCAAGATGACAAAGGTTTATTGTAATGCCAATATAGTGGGCAGAGCTCCTTAAGGAATTTTCATTCCCTAAGAAACTTTCAACTTAATAGGAATATATGGGAAAAGGAGTGGATTATCTGGCAGATATGCTAATTATGTGATAACCTACAACCTTAGTCACAGGTGTCATTCACTCCTGGAAACCAGAGGAAGGAGTTTCTCAGGGGTGTATTTTTGGTCTGTTCTCTCTTTAGCAAGCTAACTGTCTATAGCTTGTCCTCTGCATTGTATACAATAACCAGGAATCAATACATGATCATTCTGTGGTGACAAGATAGTACTGTTTTGACAAGAGAATATCTTCAGAGGGCAGCTTCTTATTGTGATGGGAACAGAGAGTTTGTTTCTACTGGGGCCCACTTATGAGTAATTGTGGGGAAAGGTAGTTTGTCTTACTGGGAGCCACTCATGAACTATTGCTAAACATAGTGTCCTTGGGCGGGATAGAAAACTGTCAAGGATAGTGTTTTGAAACTAGGGGAAAATGTGATCTTGGAATTAGGTTCCAAGCACAAGCACCCAGGTACCCCATCAAGCCTACTATCCTGATTTTACAGCTGTAATAACTGAGGAGATGTTTCCAGGAGTAACTTAGTTTTAAATGTCTGAGCCAAGATTCAAATGTAGATTTCCTGATCCCCAGACCAGCACATATTAGATTACTGCATAGGTGTCTCTTAGTGATCCAAACCAAAGAGACAAACCTACATTCTGCTATTGTTGAGGTTTGGGGATTTAGGGGCCCTCAAGACCCCAAAATAATGACACACTGGGTTCTGCCAAATGAATTTGAATCAAGTCTTCTCTCAGTCAAAGTAAAACAAAGTTTGTTACAGATTTGCCATAATTGGTAGACTCTTGAGGAACCTAAGTATCTGTGACACTTGTATTGGACAAGCAGACCAGCATAATCTAACACAGTCTGCACTAGATTAATTATCAGACCAGTCATGGAGGCAAGGTGGATCTTATAGACAGAAAGACTGTGGGAGGAATCTAAGGATGGTCCAGAGGAGGGGTTTGGGGAGGATCTTGAGGAGGGGTCTAAGGAAGATCTTGATGGAACTGAGGTCAGACTCCAGAAATGGGATTAAGGATAGGAAATAGCTGAAGGCTACCTGGAGATGACAGACAATGGAGGGCTAGGCTAGGTTAAGAGTAACAGAAAATTGGGTCTAGAGATAATGAAAGGCATATGACCTTATCAAGTGGGAAGATTTAGGGAGGCTCCCAGAGCCTAAACCCCATTACTATAATGCCTTAATTTCTGTTTCCAAGTTCTCCATAATCTCCTGAGAATCCATGAATAATTTGTCATTCAGAGACACTGATTTGTTCCTTTGTAAATTGATGTGGGGCTGGCTTTTATAGGTAACTTTAAGACAATTCAGATGGGACCACCTGAGTATAAGAGGTTGGACCTTTGAATCTCAGTTCCTTCCCAATGTAGCAAGAACAATTTGCAAGTAGGAGCACAAAGGTCACAGGTAGGGGATATCGTGGCTATGTGACCAGTATCAGGGGATGGAGTGATGCCTCCCCCAACACTAATTTCCTAGCAGTACTGGGAATAATGGGATACTGAGTAAAAAAATCTTTTAATATATATCTTGTTCAAAATTCTCACAGGGTTTCCACTTTGGGGAAAAATTAACACAAATTGTCCTAAGTCTGCATCACAGGATCTTTGCTCTCAATAGCCTTGGTTGTTTGTGTCTTGGCCCACAATAGTCTGCTTTGTGACCATTGGTAGCCAAAAATCTGAGTGACAAGGATCAAAAATTTCAGCATCATATAACAACTCCTATCCCTTCATCTTGACAACAAAGCTGAGCGGTCTCTATCAAAATGATGCTTGCCTGTGCAGCTGTCATGAAGAACATGCATTTTCAAAGGAAATAAATACATGAAATTGTTATTTTTTGATAATAAAATGATCTTGAATCATTTCAAAGAGTCACAAATATGATATTTATTTTTTCCTATATTCTTTTACTTTTTTGTCTTTATTAATTTGTTTGTTTACTTTTATGTTACAAGATTCAGTTGCACAATCCCTTGAGTTTCTTGCTTATCTGCCCTGTAACCTTGTAGATAATTGTATAGGGCAGGGGAACATTCCTTTAGGGGGGCCGCGGGACCCCAAAAGTTCTCTGCACTCTGGAATTTGCCACATTTAAATTCTGGAAAATTTGCTATTCGTCACTTGGAGGAAAATCAATGACATAAAACATCTAAAAACAGCCCAGAAATATTTCAATTTGACTCAGAGCTTGTATTTATTTCATTTGAAAATATGTATTTTTCATATGAACTTTGTGAACTCTCTTTTTCAATTTACTTTTCCTATAGCACAAGTAATTAAAAATAATTTGAGGAATCTGGAACAATTAAAATCGGTATACATTTTTCTTAATTAGGTCTCTTAACCAACTCCACAGCAGCACATTATTCGGAGCCCAGAACAAATATTCTAATTCCAAGGAATGATGAGTACATCTGATGTATGTGAGGCATCCCACTAGAGAGCTATTTTCAGCTGGTTTATCTAAAAATCTTGATGGAAATATTTCTTTAAAAAATGTTTTCGAACTTCACTAAAGTAGGGAAAAGGAATTAGAGGGCAAACTGTTTCTGAGTCTAAGCAAATTTTAACTCCTGCATTTCCTGGAGTGTTAAAGCCCCCAGTGTTTGTAATTATTTACCTCGTTATCCAGATGGCATGCTTAAATTCTCCAGGCTCCTCCCTCCCTTGCCTTTTAGAACTCTGTGTCAACAAACAACATGAAGTCTATACAGAAAAAGTGTCATCCTGTAGGAAGCTGAAATAAATGATAACTTAGCATTTTCCTCTGGATAACCTGCACTGAGGATGTCAGTATTATTTACATTTATTATCCAATATTCAAGTACTTAAATGGATATATTATCTCATTCACTTGACCATTTCCCCCAATAATTTCCTCGTGATTTAGGTCATAGCCCATCATGTGGGACTCTCCTCCAATTTCTGAACGTTTGCCACAAGGGTGCCACTTAATATGCTGAAGACCTTCCTCAATTTCTCCCAACTATTCATGGATGCCATTGGGCACTCTACCTGTTACCTGTCATTCATTGCTCTTGGTCCCAAATCAAGTCACTTTCTCTTGATGATATTCTGTAGTCTTATTCTTCTGTAAAGTTCCTTGTCAGTTATTCTAATGTAGCTTGCTCATACTTACCACGAGCTTTTTGTTGTCCCTTAAAATATTATTTTAATAATATAATAATTTAAAATATGAATATAATAACTTATATTATTAATAATAGAAATAATCATATTTAAAGTGAGAAAATTGAGAAGAGGACAGCAAGTGGTTAATAGTGGAAACTGAGTGAATGAAACACACCGACTTCATCTTGTGACTCCATCCTAGAGTTAACCCTTTCTATTCAGTGGGTCTACTCCAAATTCTACCTTGTGAGATATTTGTGGAAATTTACTTTATTGTAGGAATTGGGAAGAAACCTTATTGCATTGTTTGAATGTAACTCTGTGTGGCTGGGACACTGGACCAGGTCTCCCTGTTGTTTAGAGACCCTTAAATAAGGACCTACATTATGCTGATCAGAAATAGTCAGATCTGAAGACTGATACAAGGAGTTTTATCAGATTTGTACGTTTCAAGCAACCCATGTGTCTTACCTGAAAACTGGGCTATACTGATCAAGGAGTTATTGTTTCTATGTCCCCTTGATTGTTTACAGGTACACCTCCTTTTTCTGAATCCAGGGAATTGTACATGTTCTCTCTCCCCCTCTCAACTTGGAAAATACATGATCTTTTATTCAATTAGAAATTAGATTACCTTATGTTGTACTGTTTCCTTTTAGTTAATTGGCCTTATCTGATTAATTGTTTTTAATATATAAAGTCCATCCTCTCCTGTATTCAGGGTCCAGGACTAAGCTGAGGAGGACTGGCCCATCTTTGCTAGGCAAGAGGCATGCAATGCTTAATAAAGCGATATGCTTGGAAGATCAAACCCCTGTTTCCTCAGGAATTTTATCTTTCATCTGCTACAGATGGCAGTTGTATTCCAGATGTCACTGCCATCATTATAGCATTTGAAACTTTTAAGAGTTGCATCTCTGGTTAAGGAGAGAGGGATATATAGTGAAAGGCAAAATCAAAACAAAAACAATAAAATCTATTAGTTCAAAAGATGAGACATTGCTCTTATGGTACATTTGAGATAAGGGAAAGTGCTTTTCAATTTCCCAAAAGCAATATATCCTACTTTGACTTTCCTCTGAAACTCTGAGCCCAGATAACTGTCCATCTGTACTGTCTATCCCAGATTGACATACTATTATTAGACAAGTCCTATATAGGGTGTCCATTCAGATTCATGTTGAAATCTGGATGATAGACCTTCATCCACTTGCGCTTTCCTGCATGGATAGAAAGACCAAACTTCTTTGAGTGATCGCAAATGTCTTCTAGTAGTTTATTCAATGTCTTAGGGCTTGATATAATCATTACAATGTCACCTACAAGGAGGAGCATATGTAGGACCTCACCAGCCACAGGAATTCCAAATCTCTGTACTAGATCTCAGAATCTAATGTTTTTTAGTGAGTGAACATCTCCTTTTCTATGCCTTGGTTATTGTTTATTATCAATAAAATATTTAATAGAGTTATTTCTGTGGCTATATTTTCCAAGGAATCCTTAATGATATTGATATATGAATGGGAGAAACCTTACATTAACTGAACTTGTAGGGTGGTGTTTTTGTCTTGCCAAGCTAAATGTGTCTGTGTGTTTTGTAATCAACAAACGAGAAGTACAATGGGATTTTATATTCTCTATAAATTTTAGTCAACTGTGAGATGGCTAAAGATGTGGCCCATTGCTGAAAATCACTTGTTTGTTTCCTACTCATACCCTCAATGAGGATGCCTTCAATTAGTGTACAGTGAATTGTAAAATTTTGTATAGATGGAAGAGTAGGTGTATGGGTTGGCAGTTATGGATGTTCTTGTGGCCACCTTTTGGTCCAAGCTAGTGACCTAGTCTTGTTTCCTGTTAGTACCATTTCTGTGTCCTCTAGGAGCTTCTCAGGCACTGTGATAATGTGTTTCCTGTGTTGTAGTTACAATGTCTTTTATAGAAAAAAATACTGAATTGATTTTGGCAAATCATAGGAGCAGAAACCTATAGCAGAAAGAGACCATAACAATAATCAAGTCCAGCCCTCTCATTTTATGTATAAGAAAAGTGAGGCACAGAAAATTCAAGTGCCATGTCCAGTGTTACATAACTGGTAAGCATCTGAGTCAGGATACAACCTTAGGCCTCTCCAGGCTCAACTAACTATGCTTTATAGCCTGCTATCTCTTTATATTTTTTTTTTGCCTTCTGTTTGTAATCCTATTTCCATTTTCATCGCTGAATGCCTTTTGGATTACTTTACTCAGTGGGATAACTTATCAAGTTTTAAAATCTAGTTTTACTATACACTAAACACATTAACTGGGTATGGAACTGACTGTGGAGTGATGGAAAAATAGAGGGCAAGGAATCAGAGGGTCTGGTAATTCAACGATTTGTGTGACCCAGGACAAGTCACCTCATTTCTCTTAACAATTTTGGGAACTCTGACTCTAAATTGAGAATCCTTCACTCAAATATTATTTCAAACTTCATCCAAAACAATTCAATATTAATTATTTTAAAAAAACTATTATTTATCATTTGGATGGTTAATTTTTTTCAAGGTAGAAGGTTTTTTATGTGAAATTTTAGTTTAGTAAAATTCTATCATTTCTTTTTGAATAAAACTGATATATGTGCCTAGTCCAATAAATAGGCAAGTATTTATGAAGCTCTACACACCTTGGACTATGCTAGTTGCTGGGGATACAAGTAAAACAAATGAAAGCAATCTTTACTCACAAGGACCTTGGATTAGATTTGATTACTCAGTTTGCATTGGATTTAATTATCATCTTGATGCAGATTATTCTCAGATCTACCAATCTTGCCCTAACTTCTCTGTTGACCTAAAGTCTGGTATTTCCAACTGCCTTCTTGACCAGGATATCCAGTAGTTATCTTAAACTCAATCTGTTCAAAACTGAACTCATTAACTTTTCCCCTCAAGGCCAAATGAATCAAAAGCTGGAGTTAAAGAGAAATATCAGGGGCGGCTAGGTGGCACAGGGAATACAGCACTGGCGCTGGAGTCAGGAGGACCTGAGTTCAAGTCTGACCTTAGACACTTAACAATTACTAGGCATGTGACCTGGGGCAAGTTACTTAAGCTCAATTGCCCTGCCCTCCCCCCCAAAAAATAAACAAGTAAAAAATAAAGAGAAATATCAGCAATCTCAGATAGGCAAATGATACCATGCAGAATGTGAAGAGGAGTTTGGAAATCTTTCAATAAGGGTAAAAGAAGAGAGTATAAAAGCTGGCTTTAAGGTTTGTTTTTAAGCAAAAGTTCTTGGCAACTGGTCCCATCACTTCCTGGAAAATAGAGGGAGAAGACATGGAAGCAGTGTCAGATTTTATATTCTTGGTCTCAGAGATCACTGCACACAGTGACTAAAGCTATGAAATTAAAGGATTCTGGCTCCTTGGAAGGAAAGCTATGCAAATCTGGATGGCAGACTTAAAAGCAGAGGTCTGGACAAGTCACCTTGCTGACAAAGGTCTGGATAGTCAAAAGTATGTTTTTTTTTTCAAGTAGCAATGTATGACTGTGAGAGCTGGACTAGAAGGAAAGCTGAATGCCACAGTTGACTTTTTTGAATTGTGACTCTGGTGAAGACTTTAGAGAGTTTCTTGGACTGCAAGGTGATCAAACCAGTCAATATTTAAAGAAATCAATTCAGTTTATTCATTGGAAAGTCAAATACTTAAGCTGAAGCTTAATTACATTGATCACATTACAAGAAGATGGGAAAGACCCTGATACTGGGAAAGACTGAAGGCGAAAGGGAAAGGGAAAGCAGAGGATGAGACGGATAGAGGGTCATGAAAACATTGAACGTGAACTTGGAAAGACAAAAAGATAGATAATGATAGCATGCTATGATACATGGGATCATGAAAAGTCAGTCAAATGATTGAACAACAACAACAAGCTATTCAAGGACAATAATGGCTTTATTTTGTCTTTGGTCCCCAATGGTTAGTGCCTTGCACATCTAAAGTGCTTAATAGATGGATTTAGTCTTGAATAGAATAGAATGAAATAGAATTATTGCTACTTCCACCACAATTACCATCAGAATGTGATAGAGTACATTACATTTTATTTTTTGTTCTTTTGGCCTGAAGAAATTAAATCATAATTCTCAATCAAAAATGCACGTCAGTGACCCAAGATCTTTTTGAAGATCAAAACATAGAAGTTTTCTGTGGGTAGAATCTGTTTTCTCTTTTTATTCTTCTGCTACCTCCCCTGTCTCTAAGCTCCTCCTCTCCACCCCTAAAAACCTGGTTGTTTATTGTGCATAAAACAGACATTCAATACATCAATATCAAATTAGTATATGAAGCTATAAAGGTAATTAATGTCTTCAACATTTTTGAATAGTCTACGGAAATGATGTTGTCCATGAAGTTCCATGTTATGTGGTTATGTTATTCAGTCTCCATATTTAATATCTAATGGATTACTGTTTCACTCATTTGCATGATAGATATCTACCCTACATTTTGGTCTACGAAAGACAAACAGAATTAGGTTGTATGCATGCTTTATTTCTCTCAAGTTGGTGGCATGGATATGAAGCTGCAGGTGGAACTGAGTTTGCTTTGGGGTTAGGCTGCCCAGAGTATAAAGACAAAAAAACCAAAACTGGGTAGGAATTACTGTGTCGTGGCCCAACCAGGTACTACCAGAGTTCGTTGGTTTTAGTTTCCATTTCCCCACAAAGTAATCTTTTAACGGAAGTCAGGAGACACCCTCAAAGTACACCGAACAAGGAAGAGGGTCACAATGTTGTGGGTAGAATTTGGGTTTGGCCTTAAAGCACTGTCAGGAAAAACAATGTTTAAAGGGGGGCAGAGCCTTACTTTTCCTCAGAGAATGGGAAGGGGAGTTCTAGTAGCCCTAGTACCCCTTGCTGTTTTCACATAAGTCTGTGCACATTTTTATTTAATATGAAGAAAACCAATTCAATGTATTTTCCACCCACACTCTATGGGGGAACCTATTCTAAAAGAAAAAAAAATGTCTTGGGTGAATTGTTCGAATTACTTGTAAACAGAAAGCATTAAGAAAAATAGTTTAGACTCGTTTGACCTCCATTTTCTTGAAAATATTCTTTATCTTGCATATCAATGTCAATAGATTTTGACAGGGTTTCATGAAGAACTTGTTCTTTGATGATGCTTTTTACTGACAAAAGGAAACTTATTACATGAGATAATTAGCTGAAGCTGAAAGCTTCTGGCCTCTCAGTTCATAGAAAGTAGTTCTACCTACCTTAGGACTTTCAAGCTGGGCATATATTGAAGAATAAAAATGAATACTTCTCAGATGTCATCTCTTTTATGTTTCTATTATTTCTTTCATAGAGATCTGCTCTTCTGAATGACAATGTTAAGTTGCTTCTTTGTCACTTGGAGTTAATTCACCAAATGTCATTTCTCTAACTAATGAGACATGAACACATAGGGTATCAGGCACTATATTATAATCCATCCATGAAGTAACATGATGATGCTCTTTATACCTAGAATAGTTTCCAGCACATAGTAGGCTCTTAAATTCTTGTTCATTTGTTGGATGGATGGATAGATGTATTCAGATCTAATATACGCATGAATGCAAGCTAGTAAAAAGAAAGTCTCAGCCCAATCTAAAGACATAGATTCAATGTACAAATTTCCCATATGTTATTTTAATAGTTATAGTCCCAAGAGCATATTAATATGCTTTCTTTTTAAAATTTTATTTAGTATTTTATTTTTCCCAATTACATGTAAAAACAATTTTAACATTTGCTTTTAAGACTTCGAGTTCCAAATTCTCTTCCTTCCTCACTTCCTCCCTCCCCACCCCAAACCCCTCATTGAGAAGATAAGCATTTTTTATTATTAATTTGTTTGTTTACTTTTAGTTCACAAGATTAAATTCCACAATTCCTTGAGTTTCACATTTTGTCCCCCTCCCTTCCCTCCTCCCCAATGGTGGCATACAGTCAAGTATAGGATCTGTAAATACTTTCATATTATACATTAGTCACGTTATAAAGATTGATTGTATCAGATGGAATGAAAAATGGTAAAGAGGACATAAAACCAAACAAGAAAAGGAAAAAGATCAGTTAGTTTGCTTCAATTTGGATATAAACTCAGTTCTTTCTAATTCTTTCTCTGGATGTACACATTTCTCTCCATCATGAGTCTTTTGAGATTGACTTATATCACGGCATTGCTGAGAAGAGTCCAATCTATCAAAGTTAGTCATCACACAAACGTTGTGTTTGTAATTGTGTACAAATTTCTCCTGGTTCTACTCTTCTCACTCAGCATCAGTTTGTATAAGCCTCTCTAGGTAAATGTGAAGACTGTCTGCTCCTCGTTTGTTATAGCACAATAGTATTCCATAACATGCATATACCACAACTTGTTCAGTCATTCCCCAATTAATGGGCACCCCCTTAATATTGAATTCTTTGCCACCACAAAAAGAGCTGCTGTAAACATTTTTGTACATATGGGTCTTCCTACCACTTCTATGATCTCTTTGGGATATAACCCTAGGAGTGGTATTGCTGGGTCAAAGGGTATGAAATTATTTATAGCCCTTTGGGCATAATTCCAGATTGCTCTCCAGAAAGGCTGGATCAGTTCACAACTCCACCAGGTATGCATTAGTGTTCCAATTTGCCCACATCCTCTCCAGGATTTGTCATTTTCCTGTTTTATCATCTTAGCCAATCTGACTGGTGAGATGTGGTACCTCAGAGTTGTTTTGATTTGCATTTCTCTAATCAATAGTGATATACAGCATTTATTCATGTGCTTATAGATATCTTTAGTTTCTTTCTCTGAAAATTGCCTGTTCATATCCTTTGACCATTTATCAATTGGGGAATGACTTGTATTCTTATAGATTTGACTCAATTCTCTGTATATTTTAGAAATGAGTCCTTTGTCAGAGACATAGGTTGTAAAATTTTTTTTCCCAATTTCCCATCTCCCTCTTAATCTTGATTACATTTGCTTTGTTTGTACAGAAGCTTTTCAATTTAATGTAATCAAAATTATCCATTTTATATTTTATAATGTTCTCTAATTCTTGTTTAGTCATAAAGTCTTTCCCTCTCCACAAAACGGACAGGTAAACTATTCCTTGTTTTATGAGACTGCTTACAGTATCTACCTTTATACCTAGATCATGCATCCATTTAGACTTGATTTTGGTATATGGTGTTAGATAATGGTCTATGCCCAGTTTCTGCCATGCTATATTCCAGTTTTCCCAGCAGTTTTTGTCAAATAGTGAGTTCTTATCCCAAAAACTGTGGTCTTGGGGTTTATCAAACAATAGATTACTGTAGTCGTTGACTTCTGAATCTGGTGTGCCTAATCTATTCCATTGATCTACTCCTCTATTCCTCAGCCAGTACCAAGTAATTTTGATGACTGCTGCTTTATAATACAGATTAAAACCTGGTATAGCTATTCCACCTTCCCTAACATTTCTTTTCATTAATTCTCTTGATATTCTGGACCATTTATTCTTCCAAACGAATTTTGTTACTATTTTTTCTAGCCCTATAAAGTAGTTTTTTGGTACATTAATTTGTATGGCACTAAATATATAATTTAATTTAGGTAAAATTGTCATTTTTATTATATTAGCTCGACCAAGCCACGAGCAATTGATATTTTTCCAATTAGTTAGATATGACTTTATTTGTGTGAAAAGTGTTTTGTAGTTGTGGTCATATAGGTCCTGGGTTTGTTTTGGCAGGTAGATTCCCAAATATTTTATAATTTCTACAATAACTTTAAATGGAATTTGTCTTTCTATCTCTTATTGTTGAATTTCATTGGAAATATATAGGAATGCCAAGAATTTATGTGGGTTTATTTTATACCCTGCAACTTTGCCAAATTTATTTATTGTCTCAAATAGTTTTTTTACTTGAATCTCTAGGATTCTCTAAGTATATCATCATATCATCTGCAAAGAGTGATAGCTTGGTCTCTTCTTTGCCTAATTTGATTCCTTTGATATATTTTTATTCTCTAATTCCTACTGCTAACATTTCTAGTACCAGATTGAATAAGAGGGGTGATAGTGGACACCCTTGTTTCACCCCTGATCTTATGGAAAATGCTTCTAGCTTATCCCCATTACATATAATACTTTCTGATGGCTTTAAATGGATGCTACCTATTATTTTAAGGAAGGCTCCATTTATTCCTATACTTTCTAGTGTCTTTAATAGGAATGGATGTTGTATTTTGTCAAAAGCCTTTTCTGCATCTATTGAGATAATCGTATGGTTTCTTCTAGTTTTATTGTTGACATGATCAATTATACTGATAGTTTTCCTAATATTAAACCTTCCTTGCATTCTTGGAATAAATCCTACCTGATCAAAGTGTATTATTCTTGAGATAAGTTGCTGTAGTCTTTTTGCTAATATTTTATTTAAAATTTTTGCATCTATTTTCATGAGGGAGATTGGTCTATAATTTTCTTTCTTTGTTTTATCTCTTCCTGATTTAGGTATCAGCACCATATTTGTGTCATAAAAGGAATTTGGTAGGACTCCTTCACTAATTTTTCCAAATAGGTTGTAGAGTATTGGAATCAATTGTTCTTTAAATGTTTGATAGAATTCACTAGTAAATCCATCTAGCCCTGGAGATTTTTTCATAGGGAGTTGACTGATGGTTTGTTCAATTTCTTTTTTTGAGATGGGGTTATTAAAGGAATTTATTTCCTCTTCAGTTAATGTGGGTAACTTGCATTTTTGTAAATATTCAACCTTTTCCCTGAGATTGTCAAATTTATGTGCATACAATTGGGAAAAATAATTCCTAATTATTGTTTTGATTTCCTCTTCTTTGGAAGTGGATTCACCCTTTCCATTTTTGATACTCATAATTTGGTTTTCTTCTTTATTTTTTTTAACATATTGACTAAGGGTCTATCAATTTTATTGTTTTTTTCATGAAACCAGCTCTTAGTTTTATTTATTAATTCAATACTTTTCTTAATTTCAATTTTCTTAATTTCTCCTTTGATTTTCAATATTCCTAATTTAGTATTTAATTGGGGATTTTGAATTTGTTCTTTTTCTAGGTTTTTCAATTGCCTGCCCAATTCGTTGACCTACCTTTTCTCTAATTTAATCATGTATGCACTCAGGGATATAAAGCTTCCCCTAAGAACTGCTTTTAATGCATCCCACAAATTTTGGCATGTTGTCTCATTATTATCATTCTCTTGAATGAAATTACTGATTGTTTCTATAATTTCTTGTTTGACCTACTCATTCTTTAGTATTAAATTGCTTAATTTCCAATGAGTTTTTAGTCTGTCTTTCCATGGCCCTTTATTGCATATACTTTTTATTGCATCATGATCTGAGAAGGATGCATTTAATGTTTCTGCCTTACTGCATAGAATTGTGAGGTTTTTATGCCCTAGAACATTGTCAGTTTTTTAGTATGTGCCATAAACCACTGAGAAGAAAGTATATTCCTTTTTATCCCCATTCAGTTTTCTCCAGAGATCTATCATACGTATCCTCTCTAAAATTCTGTTCACCTACTTAACTTCTTTCTTGTTTATTTTGAGGTTGGATTTATCAGATTCAGAGAGGGGGAGATTAAGGTCTCCTACTAGTATAGTTTTGCTATCTATTTCTTCCTCTAATTCCTTTACCTTCTCCTGTAGGAATTTGAATGCTATACCACTTGGTGCATATATGTTAAGTAATGATATTGCTTCATTCTCAATGGTTCCTTTTAACCGGATATAGTTTCCTTCCTTATCTCTTTTAATTAGATAGATTTTTTCTTTTGCTTTATCTGAGATAAGGATTGCTACCCCTGCTTTTTTACTTTAGCTAAAGCATGATATATTTTACTCCAGCCTGTTACCTTTACCCTGTGTGTATCCCTCTGTTTCAGATGTGTTTCTTGTAAACAGCATATTGTAGGATTATTATTTCTAATCCATTCTGCTATCTGTCTCCGTTTTATGGGAGAGTTCATTCCATTCACATTTACAGTTATGTTTCTTATCTGTTTCTTTCCCTCCATCCTTTTCCCTCCCCTCTTAATGCTCATATTTTCCTCCTTCTCCCTTCCCTCCCTTAAAAGTTTTCCTTTTGACCACTGCCTCCCTCACTATTCCCTTATCAGCCCCTCTCCCTTTTCCTCCCCTTCTCCCTTACTTCTTCGCTCCCTACTAAACACCCCCCCCCTTTTGTAATCCTTTCCCCCTCCTACTGCCTGTAGGATATTTTTATAGTTAATGAAGTGTGTTATTTCTTCTTCGCACCAAGAATGACAGGAACAAATCTCATGCGAAGCTCCTCTCCCTCCCCTCTTTCCCTGGAAAATGATACTTTTTGTATTTTTTCTCCGTAGAGTCCTATGCTTAACTCATTGTTATTCCCTCCTTGCATCAGAAACAATGAGGGAAAAGCTCATATGATTCTCATCTCCCTCCCTTCTTTTCCTCTGCTATATTGTTTTTATGCCTCTTTGTGTGGCATAATTTACCCTTTTCCACTTCATTCATTCCTCTTCTTCCATTGCAGTCCCTTTGTTGCCCTTAATAAGATTTTCTTTTAATCATCATTTTGTGTATTTTATACTCATACACTCTACTTGTCTATAAACAGTTTGCTCTTATTGAATAGCAGGGTGGGTGTTTACCTTTCTATGTTGCTCTTGCATCTCATAATTGGAGATTGGGTTTTCCTTTGAGCTCTGGCTTTTTCATCAGGAAGGTCTGGACCTCTTTTATATCGTTGAATAACCATCTCTTTGCCTGGAAGAATATGCTCAGTCTCTCTGGATATGTGATCCTTGGTTGTAACCCAAGTTCTTTTGCCTTCCAGAAAAGTGTATTTCACTGCCTTCAATCTTTCAGTGTAGAGGCTGCCAAATCCTATGCCATCCTCACTGTGGACCCTTGGTATTTGAATTGTTTCTTTCTGGCTGCTTGAAATATTTTCTCTTTTACCTGGTAGTTCTGGAGTTTGGTCACAACATTTCGAGAACTTTTCAGTTTGGAATCTCTTTCAGGGGGGGTTCGGTGGATTCTCTCAATTTCTATTTTACCCTCAGGTTCTAGTATCTCAGGGAAGTTTTACTTAATGATCTCTTGGAGAATGTTGTCCAGGCTCATTTTTTAATCATGAATTTCTGCTAGGCCTATGATTCTCAGATTATCTATCCTGGATCTGTTTTCCAGGTCAGTTATTTTTCCATTGAGGTATTTTACCTCTTTTTTTCTCATTTTTCATTCTTGTTGTTTTATTTAACTAATTCTTGGTTCCTCAGAGTTATTTGTTTCACTTTGGTTGATTTTCGTTTTTAGCAAATCATTTTCCCTGGTTAATTTTTGGAGATCCTTTTCCATATCACACACTTTTCTTTTTAGAGAGATGTTTTCTTCCTTATAATGTTTTTCTAATTCTGCAATTTTGGTTTTGAAAGAATTATTCATTTTGTCTTCTATTGCTCTCATTTGGTTTTCAAAGTTCCTTTTGAGCCCATCTAGGAGAGCTTTCTGTGCTTGGGACCCGGGGTGTGGAGTCCACATTGTCTCCCTCTGAGTTTGGTTCCTCCCTCTGAGGATAGTAGGACTGCAGAGTCTTTGTAGTCTGCTTTCTACCCATTTTGAGTCAGGGCCCTAGCCACGCCCTTCCTCTAGGGATTCCAAGCATTTACTGTAGAGGGTTTTGCCCTGGGGCAATAGTTACTATGTTTTCAGGGTCACAGGGGGAGTGTTGGAGCATGCGGGGTTCACTCTGCCATCCTGGTCTTTGGAGGTCCTGATAGGGGCTTTTAAAAAAATTTCTGGGCTATGAAGTGGTAGTCCCAGGAGTGTTTGCTATCCTGGGCAGGGGCCCCTGCATTTGGTTCTTACCTTTCTCTTTCTAGTCCCAGCCCTTTGGTGATAGGTCTGGTAGTGGCCCTTGTTGGTGGGACGAATTGTCCCCCGAGTTGATCAGGCCTCTTCCGGGCCTGCCTCTGTGTCTGTGGGCCATGTCTTCTGGGCCTGCCTCTGCGGGCTGCTCACCTTCTGGTCCTGTCTATGAGAAGTTAAGCATTTTGATATAGGTGTAGTCATGCAAAACATTTCCATAATAGTCATGCTGTGAAAGAAACAGACCAAACAAAATTTCAAGAAAAATGAAGTTTAAAAAAAAGTGCTTCAATATGTGTTCAGACAACACCAGTTCTTCCTCTGGGGATGGAGAGCATTTTTCTTCATAAGTCCTTCAGAGTCATCTCGAATCATCATATTGCTGAAAATAGCTAAGTCATTCACAGCTTATCATCTTACAATATTGGTGTTATTTTGCACACTGTATATTTCACTTTGCATCAGTCCATGCTAATCTTTCCAGGTTTTTCTGAGAGCATCCTGCTCATCATTTCTTATAGTGCAATAGTATTCCATCATAATCACATACCATGACTTGCTCAGTCGTTCCCCAATTGATGAGCATCCCCTCACTTCCTAATTCTTTGCCTCCAGAAAAGAGCTGCTATAAATATTTTTTGTACATATAGGTCCTTTTGCTTTTTTTTTTCTTATATCTTTTGGGATACAGACCTAGTAGTGGTATGGCTAGGCTAAAGGGTATGTATGTATGGTTATATAGTCCTTTGGGCATGGCTCCAAATTGCTCTACACAATGGCTAAATCAGTTCACAGCTACACCAATATTGCAAGAATGCCCCATTTTCCCCAAATCCCCTCCAAAATTTTTCATTTTCCTTTTCTGTCCCATTAGCCAGTTTAATAGGTATGAGGTAGTACCTCAGAATTGTTTTAATTTGCATTTCTTCAATCAGTAGTGAGTTAGACCATTAAAATTATTTATTTGTTTTTAGTTTATAACATTCAGTCCCACAATGCCTTGAGTTCTAAATTTTCTCTCCTCCCCCCTCCCCCACTATGGAGGCATGCAATCCAATATAGGTTCTACAGATACCTTAACATTAAACATTAGAAAAGTTGTAAAGAAGGATTATAACCAAAGGAATGAACAAAAAAAAGAAGGAACAAAACAAAACAAAAGAGAGAGCAAGTAGTTTGTTTCCATCTGCATTGAGATTCTATAGGTCTTTCTCTAGATGTGGATAGCCCTTTCCATCATGAGTCTTTTGGAGTTGAGAGGAGCCTAGTCAATTAAAGTTAGTTGTCACAGATACGATGTTTTCCGGGTTCTGCTCTTCTCACTTGATATCAGTTTATATAAATCCCTCCAGGTTATTATAAAGTCTGTCTGCTCCTCATTTCTCATAGCACAATAGTATTCCATTACATTCATATACCACAACTTGTTCAGGCATTCCACAATTGATGGACACCTCCTTGATTTCCAATTCTTTGCCACCACAAAAAGAGCTGCTATAAATATTTTTGTACATAAGGGTCCTTTTCCCATTTGTACGATCTTGGAATGTAGCCCTAGAAGTGGTATTGCTGGGTCAAAGGGTATGCACATTATTTTTAAAGCAATTGCGGTTAAGTAACTTGCTCAAGATTACACAGCCAGTTATTTCTGGGTGTAGTGATAAGTATCAGAGCCCAGATTTGATCTCCAGGTCATCCCGACACTGGAACTGGGGCTGGTGCTCTTACTCGCTAAGCCACCTGGCCACCCCTAAGCAATTGCGGTTAAGTAACTTGCTCAAGGTTACACGGCCAGGTGTTTCTGGGTGGATGCTAAGTGTCTGAGCCTGAATTTGATCCCCATGACCCTGGAGCCCCCTGGAGCCGGTGCTCTTACTTGCTGTGCTACCTGGCCACCCCTGGGTATGCACATTTTTATAGCCCTTTGGGCATAGTTCCAAATTGCTCTCCAGAATTGTTGGATCAGTTTACAACTCCACCAACAGTGCATTAGTGTTCCAATTTTTCCACACCTTATCCAGGCTTTATCATTTTCCTGTTTTGTAAAGTTAGCCAATCTGATCAGTGAGATGTGATACCTCAGAGTTGTTTTGATTTGCATTTCTTTAATCAACAGTGATTTAGAGTATTTTTCATATGGCTATATATAGCTTTGGTTACTTTATCTGAAAACTGTTCATATATTTTGATCATTTATCATTTGAAGTATGGCTGTTTTATAAATTTGACTCAGTTTTCTATGTTTGATAAGTAAAACCTTTGTCAGAGAAAATTTCTTCTAAAATTTTTTCAGTTACTTGTGCTAACTATATTTCCCTCCAAGTGCTTTGCTTCTGACTACCAATCTGTCACATTTCTATCACATCCCCCTTCACTTATCCCCTTTCTGCTCCTAATTTCCTGTAGGGTAAACTAGATTTTTACACCCAATTTAGTGTGTATGTTATTTCCTCTTTGAGCTAATTCTGATGAGAGTAAGATTCACTCAGTTCCCCTCACCTCACCCCTCTTAGATAAAAGCTTTTTCTTGCATCTTTTATGTGAAATAATTTACCCGATTATACTTCTCCCTTTCCCTTTCTCCCAGTATATTCCTCTCTCACCCCTTAATTTTACTTTTTTAAAGATATCATCCCTTCATGTTCAACTCACATCTGAGATGTATGTGTGTGTGCATATCGTCCTTCTATCTGCCCTAATAATGAGAAACATTTTATGAGGTACAAATATCATTTTCCCATCTAGGAATGCAAACATTTTAATCTTATTAAGACCCTTATGACTTCCCTTCGTGTTTACCTTTTATGCTTCTCTTGAATCTTATACTTGAAAATCAATTTTTTTTTTCTTCAGTTCTGGTCTTTTAATCAAGAATGTTTAAAGTCCTCTATTTCATTGAATATCCATTTCCCCCCTAAAGGATTATACTCAGCTTTGCTGAGTAGATGATTCTTGGTTGTAATTCAAGCTCCTTTACTTTCCAGAATATCATATTTTAAGCCCTCCAATCCTTTAATGTAGAAACTGCTAAATCTTTTGTTATCCTGATATTCGAATTGTTTCCTTCTGGCTGCTTGTGGTATTTTCTCCTTCACTTGATAATACTGGAATTTGGCTATAAAATGCATGGGGCTTTTCATTGGATCTCTTTCAGGAGGTAACCAATGGATTATTTCAATTTCTATTTTACCCTCTAGTTCTAATATATCAGTGGAGTTTTCCCTGATATCTTTTTAAAATTAAATTTTGTATGTTTAGTTTACATTGTTCATTTCTACAAGATTTTGAGTTATAATTTTTCTCCCCGTCTTTCCCCTATGCACCACCCTGAAACAGCGATCCCACTGTAATCACCTTCCCCCAATATACCCTCTCCTATATTCTCCCCCACGCCCCTCTGACTTTTCAGTAGGGCAAGATGGATCTCTATACTCCAGTGACTGTATATCTTATTTCCTAGTTACATGTAATATGTGTATACATATATGCAACATTTTATTGAAAACTTTTGATTCCAGATTCTTTCCCTTCCTCCCTCATCACCCACTCTTAGTGGGAGGATATAAGCAATTAAGTATAGGTTGTACATGTGTAGTTACACAAAACATTTCCATAGTGGGTATATTGTAAAAGATTGACTATATTTTCCTCCATCCTATCCCGCCCCCCACTTGTTCTATTCTCTACTTTGATCCTGTCACTTTTCAAAAGTGTGTGCTTCAAACTTCCCTTTCCCCCAACCTTCCCTCCCCTCTATCATCCCCTGTCCCATCCTTTCCCCCTCCCACTCTCCTGCAGGGTAAGATACCCAATTTAGGATGTATGTCATTCCTTCCCTAAGCTAAATTCAATTAGAGCAAGGTTGACCCATTCCTTTTTGCCTTCCTGTTCTTCCCCTCCGTTGTAACAATTTTGCCTTGCCTCTTCTATATGGGATAATTTACCCCATTCTGTCTCTCCCCATCTCCTCTCATTATATTCCTCTCTCACCTCTCAATTTCACCTGTTAAGTTTCATCCCTTCCTATTCAACTGGTCCTGTGGCCTCTGTCTATGCATAGCTATACACATATATACCCACACTCACATATGTATTTATATGTCCATATACCATCCAATATAGACGTATGTATGTATATGTACATAGGTATACACATACATAGATACATACATATAGATAGATAGATAGATACATTTGTATTCCCTACAACTATTCTCATACTGAAAAAATTTCATAAATTACAACTATTGTTTTTCAATGTAGGAATGTAAATAGTTCAACGTTGATAAGTAATTATTTCTTTTCCCTGTTCCCTTTCTCATGCTTCTCTTGCTTCTTGTATCAGAATGTGAAGTTTTCTATTCAACTCTGGTTTGTTTGTTTTTGACAACTCTGCTTTTTTCATCAAGAATGCCTGAAAGTCCTCTATTCCATTGAATGACCATATTTTCCCGTGAAACATGACACTCAGTTTTGCTGGGTAGGTGATTCTTGGTTTTGATCCCAGCTTCTTTGACCTCTGGAATATCATATTCCAAGCCCTTAAATCCCTCAGTGCAGAAGCTGCTAGGTCCCATGTTATCATGATTGTGTTTCCACAATATTCATATTGTTTCTTCCTGGCTGCTTGTAATATTTTCTCCTTGACCTGGAAACTCTGGAACCTGGCTATAATATTCCTGGGAGTTTTCTTTTTGGAATCTTTCTCAGAAGGTGATCAGTGGATTCTTTCAACCTCTATTTTGCCCTCTGGTTCTAAAACATCAGGGCAATTTTCCTGAGGATTTCTTGAAGGATGATTTCTAGGTTCTTTTTTTCATCATGGCTTTCAGGTAGTCCAATAATTTTTAAATTATCTCTCCTGGATCTATTTTCTAGGTCAGTGGTTTTTCCAATGAGATATTTCACATTGCCTTCAATTTTTTCAAGTGTTTGGATCTATTTAATTGTATCTTGATTTCCTATAAAGTCACTAGCTTCCATTTGCTCCAGTCTAATTCTGAAGGAATGATTCTCTTCAGTGACCTTTTGAGATTCTTTTTCCATCTGGAAAATTTGGCTTTTTAAGGCTTTCTTCTGCTCATTGACTTTTTGAGCCTCTTTTGCCATTTGAGTTAGTCTATTTTTTAAGGTGTTATTTTCTTCAGTCCCGTTGTTGACTCTCTTTTCATGATTTTCTTGCATCATTCTCATTTCTCTTCCCAATTTTTCCTCCACTTCTCTTATTTGGTTTTCAAAATCCTTCTTAAGCTCCTCTATGACCTATATCTAGTTCATATTTTTATTGGAAGTTTCTGGTACAGGAGATCTGACTTCGTTGTCTTTCTCCTGTTCCATACTTTGATCATTTTTTTCCCCTCCAAAATGAATCTAAGCTTTGACTGCTGTGCTTGCTTTGTTTCCCTCTCTTGTTCATGTTGCCACTCAATTACTTGACTCTTGAGCTTTTTGCCACAGTAGAACTCTGCTTCCAGAGAAGAGAGCTTTGTCCCAAATCACTGGGATTTTCACAGTTGCTGACGCTATTAGTTGGGTACCCTCTCTGAAGCTTCCACCAGCTCTGGCACACTGGTCACACACCCCAGAACCTCCACCATAGACAACAATCCATATATAAGCAGGTTAAAGCAATAGCAATTAGCCCTCAGTCTGGTTGCTTAGTCCCCCTACAATCTACAGGTCAGGAGCTCTGAAGCAGCCATATGGCGGTGGCTGCCATACGTCAGCCACTTCTCCCTCCAGAGGAAAGAGGCCAGACCACACTCCAAGACCTCCTGTTCCCAAAGTCCACTGACCTCTTGCTTTGTCTTTGGCACTTATGGGTTGATAATTCTGGAAACTGCTACAACTGCTCTTTATCCACTCTCCTGAAGTCCCTCCAGCCAGTGGCTGGTCTTGGCTGCCCAGAAGCTAAAACCACAGGCTCACATGGGGCTGGGCTCTGCTCCCATTAAGCTGCAGTGGACCCTTCTTGTGAGCCTACTTGGCTGCCTTCAGGGGGAGATTTGTTTCTCTCTGTCACTTTGTGGGTTCTGTAGGCCTAAAGTTTATTTTGATTCATTTTTATATGTATTTGGGTTGGTTATGGAGGGAGAATATGGAGTTTTCCTGCTTCTATGCCACCTTCTTGGCTCTGCCCTGTATCATCCTTTTTAACTATAGGTAAAGGTGTAAATACCTGGTTTTCTATATGACAGATATAAACATCATAAGACGTACATGACATAAGTATTTTTACACAAATTTTTCCTTTTTGAAATTTTTAGTTTCAACAAAATTCAAGTTAAAAAATTGCTTTACACTATTTCAGGCTTACAATGATCCTTCGATTTGTAAATGAGAGATTTTTACTGCAATTTAGGAAGACCATAATAACACAATTACATTATGACATTAATTGTATTTCTAACTTATCACATGCAAAAATTATTGCTAAAAAATGGGGCTAATCAAGTGCAGAGATTTTTCTTCTTCTTTTCACAGATGCAGAGTCTTATTATGGATTTAGAGGTTTGAATGGAGAGGCTCATCTGCTTGCCTAAAAGTGTGTGGGCTTCAGGGTGCCTCAGGGCTGTTGCTAGTGGGGCTCTTGATAAATTTAATATGCTTCCTCCCTTTTGGAGAATGGGGAGGGCAAGTCAAATTCCCTATTATTCTTTAGCACTCTCTCTTTTAATCTGATCTGGGATGAGAGACTTTAATACTTTTTTTTGTGAAATGTTTTCAGCTAATTTAATTTGTATTTCAGTAAACTTCAGTGCTATGTTTATTCCTTAAAAAGTGAAAGCTTTTAACTTGCTAGTTAGAGGGAGTGGAACTCTGGAATAACCCAGTGGTGTCATGCCCCTTTTCCCTGTACTGGGGAGCTTAAAGCTTCACCTTTGAGGTGTTTCTTAATCAAATCTTAGTAATATCCCAATTTGCTTAGTGCCAAATAGTATAATTAATTCTGACTTATCTTTAAAATCAAGTTATGAGTGACACTTTTTACAATTCCAAAAATAACCAGAATGAATTCAATTAATTTTCAGTTGCATTACGATACACAAAACTTTTCTTTAATAGGTGAGGCAGGAGAGGGTTAAATACTCATCCGTTTCCCTGTTTGATATGAGGGGAAAAAGCAGACTTGACATGAAGAGAAAGCGATTTTCAAACTTTTAAAAATGTCAGAACTTCTGTTCATACTTTTCATGCAAATAGTTTATACCTTATTATTTTTGTAAAGTCTATCCTGATACTTTTTTTTTAAAGCAATTGGGGTTAAGTAACTTGCTTAAGGTTACACAGCCAGTTATTTCTGGGTGTGGTGCTAAGTATCTGAACTCAGATTTGATCCCCAGGTCATCCCGACACTGGAGCCGGTGCTCTTACTAGCTGAGCCACCTGACCGCCCCTCTGATACTTCTTGTATACTCTATAACTTGCTATTGCCATCATACAACCTACATAATAAAATACCTCTTCTCTTTTTTCATCTCTCCCTTCCAACCAGCTGCTTGTGTTCTGTCAGGCAAGAAGGGAAGGGGGAATGAAAGAGATAACAACATTCCAAGGAAAGTCCAGCAGTCCAGCTGCATTTTAAATCTTATAGACTGACAAATTACTCACACTCATTCTCACAAAGACACATAAACAAAGCAAAATAGATACAGAAAATGACAGGAAGAGTGCACTCATAGAAATTGTTAAAGATCTGCAGAAATCAAACATTTATTTGTTCCTTCACAATGATAATGGAGGCCTGATAAGACTTACTTTGAAATTCTCTTTTTCTCTGTTTCTATTAGAGAAAGCTGCATCACACTGAATGGTTTGAGGCACCTTTGGCACTTTCATTTCTAATGTTAAATGTATCTTTTTTTGTTTTTTTTTAGGTCTATATTTCTTTTTTTTATTAATTCATATTTTTTAATTTAAATGCTTTATTAACTGCTGATTTACATCATTCGTTTCCGCCAGATTTTGAGTTACAAATTTTCTCCCCGTTTTTCCGCCACCCATCCCCCCAAAACAGCAGTCCCACAGGATATCCCCACCTCCAATCTGCTCTCTCCCACATTTTCTCCCATACCCGTTTCAACTTTTCCAGTGGATCTCTATGCCTCAGTGCCTGTATATCTTTTTTCTTAATTACACATAAGATGGTATTAATAATAGTATATATATATATATACATATACACACACACACACACACACATATATATATTTGAATATTTTATTTTAAAACTTTCAATTCCAGATTCATTCCCTTCCCCCCCTGCCACCCACCCCCACTGGGGGGACAAGCAGTTCAGTATAGGTTGTACATGTGTGGCTAATGCAAAACAATAACATAGTAGATGTATTGTAAAAGACTGACTATTTTTCCCTCCCTCCTATCCCACCTCCCACTTGTTCTATTCTCTACTTTGATCCTGTCCCTTTTCAAAAGTGGGTGCTTCCAACTTCCCTCCCCCCAGCCTGTCCTCCCTTCCATCATCCCCCCTCACATCCCCTTTCCCCCCTATTCTCCTGGAGGGTGAGATACCCTATTTAGTGTGTATTTTCCTCCCTTCTCAAGCCAGATTCAATAGGAATAAGGTTGACCTATTCCCTTTTGCCTTCCTATTCTTCCCATCCACTGTAACCATTTTCCCTTGCCTCTTCTGTATGAGATAGTTTGCCCCACTCTGTCTCTCCCCATCTCCTCTCATTATATTCCTCTCACCTCTTAATTTCACCTTTTAAGTATCATCCCTTCCTGTTAAATTGGTCCCGTGCCCTCTATCTATGTATACCTGTAAACGTATATACACACATTCACATGTGTATTCATATGCCCGCATACCCTCATATAAAGACATATATATTTCTAATCCCTTCAACTACTGAGAAAAATTTCATAGGTTGCAATTATTGTTTTTCCATGTAGGAATGTTAATAGTTCAACTTTGGCCAGGTGGCTCAGCGAGCAAGAGCACCGGCTCCAGTGCCAGAACAACCCGGATCAAATCCGGGCCCAGACACCCAGCACCATACCCAGAAACAACAACTGGCCATGCAACCCCGAACAAGCCACTCAACCCTGATTGCCTCAAACAAAAAAATAGTTCAACTTTGATAAGTTCCTTATGATTTCTTTTCCCTGTTTACCTTCTCATGCTTCTCTTGCTTCTTGTATCTGAATGTCAAATTTTCTATTCAACTCTGGTTTTTTCAGCAAGAATGCTTGAAAGTCCTCTATTCCAATGAATGACCATATTTTCCCCTGAAACATGATACTCAGTTTTGCTGGGTAGGTGACTCTTGGTTTTAATCCCAGCTCCCTTGACCTCCAGAATATCACATTCCAGGCCCTTCGATCCCTCAGTGTAGAGGCTGCCAGATCCTGGGTTATCCTGATTGTGTTTCCACAATATTCAAATTGTTTCTTCCTGGCTGCTTGTAATATTCTCTCCTTAATGTGGGAATTCCAGAACCTGGCTATAATATTCCTAGGAGTTTTCTTTTTGGGATCTTTTTCAGGAGGTGATCGGTGGATTCTTTCAACCTCTATTTTGCCCTCTGGTTCTAAAACATCAGGGCAGTTTTCTTTGAGAACTTCCTGGAGGATGCTTTCCAGGCTCTTACTTTGGTCATGGCTCTCAGGCAGTCCAATAATTTTTAAATTATCTCTCCTGGATCTATTTTCCAGGTCAGTGGTTTTTCCCATGAGGTATTTCACATTGCCTTCTATTCTTTCATTTGTTTGGATCTGTTTAACAGCATCTTGATTTCTCATAAAGTCATTAGCTTCCATTTGCTCCAATCTAATTCTAAAGCAATGATTCACCTCACTGAGCTTTTGAGATTCTTTTTCCATCTGGCAAA
This sequence comes from Petaurus breviceps papuanus, assembly GCF_028583685.1. NCBI lineage: Eukaryota > Metazoa > Chordata > Mammalia > Diprotodontia > Petauridae > Petaurus > Petaurus breviceps. Next base: position 603,478 of record NW_027187282.1, on the reverse strand, counting down.
TTCGACTTTTTAAGGCATTCTTCTCCTCATTGCTTTTTTGAGGCTCCTTTGCCATTTGAGTCAGTCTGTTTTTTAAGGTATTATTTTCTTCAGTCAGGCTGTTGACTCTCATTTCATAATTTTCTTGCATTGTTCTCATTTCTCTTCCCAATTTTTCCTCCACTTCTCTTATCTGCTTCTTAAGGTCCTCTATGGCCTGTAACCAGCTTGTATTTTCCTTTGAAGCTTTTGGTGCAGGAGTTCTGACTTCACTGTTTTCCTCCTGTTCCATGCCTTGCTCCTTCTTATCCCCAAAATAGGAGTGTAATGTTGGAATCTTCTGTCTGCTTTGTTTCCTTTGCCTGCTCATTTTGCCACTCAATGATTTGACTTTTGGGCTTTTTGCCACAGTAGGACTCTGCCACCAGACAGGGGAGTTTTCGTCCCAAACGCTGGGGTTTTCTCAGCTGCCAGAGGTATTAGATGGGTGCCCTCTCCGAGGTCTCCACACGCTCTGGCAAGCTGGACACACACCCCAGGACCTCCACCCTAGACTGCAATCCAGATCCAAGCAGGTTAAAGCAAGAGCAATGACCCCTCAGATTGGTGCTTGGTCCCCCTACACTCTGCAGGCCAGGAGGTGAAGCTGCCACGTGGCGCTGGCAGGCTGTGCTGGTGTCTCAGTGGTTTCTCGCTCCGGGGGTAAAAGCCACGCACTCCCACTTCCTGGGTCCCAAAGTCCAGACTGCACTGGCCTCTCACCTGTCCTTCGCATCTATGTATTGATAAATCTGGAAACAGCCACAGCTGCTGCTGATCTGGAGTCCCTCTGGCTGACGGCTGGTCAGGCCCGATGTTAAATGTATCTTGAAAATTTTCCATAGATGAAAAACAAAGGAGAGACTAATAATATTGAAATTAAGAAAAATATTTAATTAATAAATAAAACTAAGAGCTAGCTTTATGAAAAAACCAACAAAATTGATAAACCCTTAGTAAATATGATTTTAAAAAAGAAAGAAGAAAACCAAATTATGAGTATCAAAAATTAAAAGGGTGACTATACCTCCAATAAAGAGGAAATTATAACAATAATTAGGAATTATTTTGCCCAATTGTATGCACATAAATTTGACAATCTTAGTGAAATGGATGAATATTTGCACAAATGTAAATTACCTAGATTAACTGAAGAGGGAGTAAATTGCTTAAATAACACTATCTCAGAAAAACAAATCAGACAAGTCATCAGAGAACTCCGTAGGAAAAAATCTCCAGGGCCAATATAGATATGAGGGAGACAGATATCTACATTCAGAGAAAGAACTATAAAGAACAGAGTTTGAATTCAGATTGGAGCAAATTACCTGCTCCCTTTCTTTTTCTTGTTTGGTTTTGTTTCCTCTTTCCCATTGTTCAGTCCATCTGTTACAATCCTTCTTTATAACCTGACTAATGTCTAATGTGGAAGTATTTGCAGATCCTATACTTGATTGCATGCCTCTATGGGGGGGGGGGGGGTGAGAGGGGGAGAAAATTTGAAACTCCGGGTATTGTGGAACTGAATCTTGTAAACTAAAAGTAAACAAACAAATTAATATAGACAAAAATGGGAAAAAAGAGTTTATAAAAATTTTAAAAACTAAACTAAACTAAAATATTATGTAGAAAAAAGGCAAAAACAGGAAAATGTTGGAGTCCCACCTCCATTAGTCTCTCATTCATCTCTCTCCCTACTGTTTCCCATTTTACCAAATCTATTGTCCCCTTCTGTGGAAACCAAGGCCAACAAGTTTCTACAAATTCCAAGAATTATTGCAACTGACTGCTAATGATAAGTAATCCTCTTTCTTTCACTATTCTTTTTAACAGTCTTAGATATTTTTTTCTGTCTCTCCTTTCACTTTGTGCCTGTCCCATTTTCTCCTGAAAGCTTTTTACCAAGACCAGGTCATAATTTTAATGTTTCTATTCCCTCATCTCCAACTTAGTCTGGTGACTCTTTTAGTCCTAAGCCTGCTAAAAGCTTTTCCTAGGGGGACCAGTCCTTATTTAGCCCTAAAACTGCTAATCTCAAGGTGAATTATCATGTCCTTAACCTCTTACCACAATGCTGCGGTCACTGAGGTACCTCTTTGGATGAGAATTTCTTTTCTCCAGAATCATAAGGAAGCCACTTCCCTTGTACCTTCTTTCAGGTCCCTGTTACAGGTGCCACGTGTAGGGCTCACTCTAAGTGGTTTCTTATGCCAGCTCTACAATGACATGCAAGACTGTGGAAGTGTGACTTGAAATAGTAGGCCAGGCAAGATCATCAATGCAATCCATTTATCAATACCATGAGAAAGGTTTTTATAGAGTAATGATACAAAGAATAGAACTATAGGTCACTAAGTTTTCTTGTACTGCTTTATTCAGTTTCAAGATGCCAGACAGTGATGTCAATTAGGCCTTGATGGTTATCATGTCCTTGATGTTTCCAAGCCATATGAATAGTATCTAAAATGTGTTAGCAAGCTAACCTCTTCTGGCTAATCTCCCAGAACATGGCAAAGCCCTGCATCTCAGGATATCAGGCAAGTTCTCACATACAGGCACATCACTGAGAAAACCAGGACTGGACAGTATGGATTGGTCATATTGCTGGAAAAGCCTGAGCTAACTTATCTAGGACCAGCTTGATTCCTGGATCAGGTGTTTTGGCTCCCTTCATACTCCCTTGTGATCAACCTCCAGCACTCCTCTCTGCTCTGGAGCTGCAACCCAGAATTGCTTATGCAAAATAGGGTTGCCAATCAGAGCCAGTTATACCTAGTGCCAAGAAAAGATTCCCGTAACGTCTTTCTGAGAAGTTGTCTGACCAGGCCTTCACTGTCTCTGGGCTGAGGGTTCCTGAAGCTGTTGGCATCTGCCTCATATATGGGATCTGGACAGACATTCACCAGACCTCTATCCCAGTGTTACAGACTTCTTTTGTTTATCTCTTAAGTTTTCTTAGGTCAGAAAAATATCTCATTGTGACTTTACTGCTTTACTGCTTCAAAATTTGATATGAGGTGCTATTTTAAAGTTGTTTGGAGAAGAATGTTGGGAGAGTTCAGTTGAGTGGCTACCCATAATTTTCCATCTTGATGCCACTCTATCCCCCTAATTTTTACACAGCCACACAATTATTGCACTAATGCCACTTTTCATTAATCTATATACATATATAATTTTCTTAGTTCATATTTTATTTATATAAAATAAGAAATTGATTACATATAGAGACTGTACCTGCAATTTCATTAGTATAGGACACTCCAAGGTAAGAAAACTCCCTCTATCAATCCAGGTCTGTATCTCCTCTAGATTCATAACCTTAAAGAGTTTGGTCTTTGGGTGGCTAGGTGGCGCTTCAGTGAATAGAGAATTGGTCCTGGAGTCAGGAGGACCTGAGTTCAAATCCTAGTCTCAGATATTTGACTCTTACTAGCTGTGTGACCTTGGGCAAGTCACTTAACCCCAGTTGCCTTGTCATCCCCCTCCCCCCCAAAAAAGAGTTTTCTTTGGCTTAGAACACTGAGGCCAAGGTCATACAAGCAGTTTTTATCTGGCGTAAGACTTGATTCCAGGTCTTCATGTCTTCAGAGGTGGCTCTTTACCTGCAATGTTATTCTACCTTTTTTAAGAATTCAGTAAAATAACAATTTTATGACTATACAAAAGCAATTCTTATATGTAATTTAAATAGCATAAAGACTGTCTAGGAAATCCAGTCCAACTCACTTATGTTGAAACTCAAGATCAAATGACTTGTTTCATGTCATTAGGATATGCACTGACCTTCTCTGATTCCAAAATCAGCATTATTTCCATGGTACCACCACTGTGCCTCTCTAAAACAAGGAAGAAAGCATGGTTATGTAGAATCTTTGCACCTCTAGATAGGAATGATCTCAGTACCTGAACACAGATGCCCGGTTAAGGCATGGGGTTGTTGCCCAATCTCTTTCTGTCAGGCTAAAGAAGGACCTAGGATCTCTGATACTTCTTCTTCTCTGCCCCCCATCCTTCAGGGAGATGGGAGTCCTTTGACCAGCAAATGCTTACATGCCATTGAGAAATAACATGGTATTCATTCACCCCCAAGTGATCCATGGGTAGATTTCCGGCTATACATAGATGGGAAAAAAGTTATATCGTTATTTAAATATATTTCCTTTGCAATCTTATGCATTTTATGAACTTAAAACCATTATTCTGAGAGTGGAGGGAAGGGATTCTGCCAGATTCATTTGGAGACCAGATATAAATTCACAGATCTCAGGGAAAGACTGAACAAATGAGTAGGATTGTTGGAGATGATGCTTTTCTCTTTGAATATGACTAATGGGAATGGATCAGAAAGCAAGGAGATTTTATGAATCTAAATAAGTAGCTTAATGTTGCTGAACAGAAAAAAAAGCCTAGATAAGAAGAGATGTTTTAAGCTTGCAATTTTGAGGTTCAAACAGAAGAAAGAGAAAAAGGAAGTGATGAGTTTCTGTGAAGCAAATCTAAACAAAGTTAGCTGACATGGAGGGAAATTGGATGACAGAAGGCTTAATTGAAGTCTTGACAAGTGAGTTCTACATGGGAAACTTAAAAAAAATTGAAATGTCCTTTGAATCTATTACTGTGCAGTCAGTGATGGAGCAAAACTTGTTCTAAAAATGTTACAAAGTTGTCCAAGAGTGACAGGGTCCCATCTAAATTTTACATTGAACTTAACAGGGGGATGAGGCCCTTTTCAGAAAGATAAAAATGTGTATTTATGAAAGGATATAATCAGAAAACAACAAAGGCATTTGATTCTTTGAATTCAACAGAGAGAAAATTAAAATAAGATTTCTAATCTAAATAAGCCATTTTCTGGGTCATTGCATGGAAGAACAACAATTTAGTAATAACTTTGTCCATCTCACCCTCATCCAGGCCCGGGTTTTTTTTCACTATCCATGTAGGGTGTGGGCAACACTGGTCTGAGAATGCAAGCCTAGGGAAACCAGGAAAAGCTTGCAGGAGATGATACAGACCCAAAACATCAGAGACAGGTTATTTAACTGGTGTTGGAAATGTGGTTTGAGGTCTGTAGGGTAAATCAGTGGTTGACTCAGAGGATCCTATATCTGAAACTTGGAAGAAAATTTGGAGGCCATATAATCCAAGACACTCATTTTATAGAAACTTGCCTAAAATAACAAAGATAATAAGCTTAAGAAATGGGATTTTAATAAAGTTTCTGTGACTCCAAAGGCTCATTTCTTTTATTTCTTAAAATTTAATTTCATCTTTCACTTAAAAATGTTCATTTTCTCTTTCTCTTTCATTTCCCTCCCATTGAAAAAGAAAATAAACTTTTGTAATAAATATGCATAATAAATCAAAACACATTCCCACATTTCCATGTCCAAAAATGTATTGTCTCATTCTGCATCTTGAATCTGTCAGATCCTCTGATCAGAGTTCTAGAGTATTTCTTTTAAGTTGTTTGTTTTGACAAAGTTGTTATTTCTGCTGCTTACTGATTCTTCTTACTTCACTTTGTTTCAGTTCATACGAGCCTTCCCATAATCCTCTGAAACACTCCATTTCATTATTTCTTGTGACATAATATTCCATCACATTCATACACCATCATTTGTTTAGCCATTCTGTAGTTAATTTGTTTAGCCATTTTCTAGCTAAGTTCCTATACTTCTAGTTCTTTGCCACTCTACAAAGAACTGCTATATGTATTTTTGTCCCTATGGATCCTCATTATAAAGCAAATTACAACCTAAACATTTTTCACCCTACTTCCATCTACCCAAACTAGGATGACTGGGCTGATGATCACCAGGCAACTTGCAAAAATAAGTTTTTCCTGCTTTTAAGATCCTGACCAGAAGAAAAGAATGCATTTCATCTCAAAAACCATGAGGATGGGTGGGCCAAGCTAATATAATAAAAATGACAGCTCTACCTAAATTAGTTTGAATATACATCTTCCTGACTACAGATCCTTTACTCTGTCTACTGAGTCAGCTGCTAAAGGGTAAGGAGTTAACAAAAATAGAGAGAAGGAATAGTCAAACAGGTAGGAACTATTAAATGCAGCAACATGAAAGAGGACTTGAAAGAGCTTTATCCACATCATCGAATGCCACAAGAATTCAAGAAAGAGAAATACAAACATTTATTTAATAGAATGGTGAGGATGGAAGTCAGTCTACAAGAAACAAGTGGATAATAAAGAAAGAGAGGAACTGTGTGGTGACTATCCTTTCTAGAAATTTGGCAATTAAAGGGAAGAGAGAAAGATAAGATGGTAGTTTAAGAGATAGTGGGCTCAAAGAAAGGGATGTAGGAGGCAAGATGGCAGAGTAAAAGCAGGGACACATTTGAGCTCTTTCCCAAACTTCTCCAAATACCTTTAAATAACGACACTAAACAAATTCTAGAGCAGCAGAACCCACAAAAAGATGAAGTGAAACAATGTTCCAACCCAAGACAACTTAGAAGGTTGTCAGGAAAGGTCTGTTGCAACCAAGATTAGAAGGGAAGCAAGCAGAAATAGAAAGTTCTGGGGTTTATAGGTTAGCTCAGTGATTGTCTGAAGATGAGAAATGTTATGGTATACTGGAGTCAGAAAGTCCTTAGTTCAAATCTAGCCTCAGATACTTACTATCTTATGTGACCTTGGGCAAGTCACTTAACTTTTGTTAAATGCAGATTATAATTGCACCAACTCACAAGGCTGTTGTGAGATAATATTTCTAAAATGGTTTGCAAGCCCTAAAGTATTACATACATGCAAGTTATGATCATTCTTATTATTAGAAAAGGAAGAGGGGATTTGGGAGGTTTGGAGAGTTCTTAAACCTATGAAATTAGTGATGAGTAAAAGGTCTACTATCTCCCATGACGACACAATAACCATCTTGATCTCTGCCTCCATTATGGTACCCCTGACTAATGGATAATATAAACAAGAACTTTAGGTTGAGGAATTTCTTGCTAAGGTTTTGAGCTACTAAGTTGACTAGAAATGAATGAAGTATCTAGCTAGGATGCATGCATGGGTCTCACAGCATTGGATGATGCCAATCAAAGTTCAAGTTTTCATTCCCGAGTTCTCAAGGCTGTCAGTACCTTTTATGTTATTGTCAAGGAAGGAAAATTATACAAATGGGATATGATGTAAGAGAGGAAGATTTCTGGGATCAAAGATAACCTTCATGGCTGTATCTTTGTTATGGGAGTCAAACTAGCTTCCCCATGTTTTTCTGTGGAATCTCAGGCATGGTTATTCATGGTTCAAAATTTGTTAGCAAACAGAACAAGGAACTGTTTCTTCTTTCACAACATAACATGTAAAGACAATTTTTAACATTTATTTTTATAAGATTTTGAGTTCAAAATTTTTCTCTTTCCTTCTCCACCTTCTTCCTAAGACGGTAAGCAATCGTGTAAAACATATCTTCCTATTAGTCACAACTCTTCCAAACCCAGTACAGATCCGTAAGGAGTTTGCTTGAGTATGATGGAAGATACTTCTCAGACTTATATTTAGATAATGGCAATGCACGTAGATGAGTAAATCTCAGACCTGTACAACAGGCTCCTGTTAACACTAACCAATGAGGTTATCCAAGTATATCACAACATGTTGATTGAGAAGTTTGGCCAAATATTTATTAATCCAATATTGGAGCCTTGAAGGTACATTACCCGCCCTGATTTGACTAAATTCAATGCAATTCGGCTAATCAAAAAAGCATTTATTAAGTGTCTAATATATGTCAAGTAGTATGTTAGGCACTGGGGTGACAAAAATTAAACAGTCCCTGCCCTCATGGAGCTAATGAATATATACACATCTATATATTATATAAAATAATATAATATTATATATGTATGTAAAATAAATTATAATATATAATTCTGTAAAATACATTCTATTATATAGTTATATAAAATATATATTATATGAAATATGTGTGTATATCTAGGTGTGTGTATATATACATATATATGTATACTACACATCCACACATATATAGGGAATATCTAGACATTCTCTCTCTCTCTCTCTCTCTCTCTCTCTCTCTCTCTCTCTCTCTCTCCCTCTCCCTCTCCCTCTCCCTCTCCCTTCCTTTCTCTAGATAACATAGGCAGAGGTTTGGTAAATACAAGCCTTAATGTAGTGGGGCCAACACCTGCAAAAGTCTCCCCAAGCAATCCAGAGCACATTATAGCTGACCTGGAAGCAAGAAGGTAATAAGGGGATAATTGATTCTATTGTGCACCCAGATATTAACCCTAGCTAAGTTAATCCCATTACCCCACATGCTAACTTTTCTGGGATCTTCAGGTCAGCTGTCTGGGCATGTACCACTACTTAGTGTCTGATCTAGGTGCCTTCTGAATTAGATCTGTCATAAACTTGGCATTTCCTGTAGGTTCACAGTCCAGGAACTAGAAGAGAATCTCATTTGCCATCACTTCTCTCCTCCTGGTCCCTCACTTTGTTTTGTACATGGAGAAACTAGTACCCAGAGAGGAGGTCCCATGTTTCACCCCAGGTCATACAGGTAATAATCATTGCTGTACCACACTATCTCCAAATTTTGTACTTCACACCAGTTTGTTCTTCTAAATTCCCATGGCAACCATGGAAATGACTTGCTTTTGTATTTGTTAAGTTAAGAGTTTAGCATGAGGTATTGAAAGTTCCAGATTGTCAATTTCAGAGGGGATTGTGATCAGTTGGAGAGTGGTTTGATCCAAGGGACTGAACATGAGTTAGATTTGTATGTCCCCTCTCTAGTCTCTCCAAGGTTCACCAGAGGTATTCAGGTGCCTGACTACCTTCCCCAAGCGAAAGGGGAATTGTGGCTGCACCTTGGTTTGGGGAATGGATGGGGCAAGTTGCAGGTAGTTCACTCAGCAATATGGCAAAGGAAAGCAGTAGAACCAGCACAGACAGACTGCATTGCCCTATCAATATTGGCATAGGAAGACGGGGAGTAGATGGAGGAAGAGAAAGAATACTGGCTGCTTCCAACAGATAATCAAGGAGGCTGCCTAGAACAATGCAGACTTTTGGAGTATTGAGTTATTTGTAGAGAGAGAATCATACCCAGGTAAATCTGTCTCTATGTCTCTCCCTATATTATGGCTCATAGGAAGATGGACAGGGGTGCTGTGTGTTGCTTGTGCTTCCTTCCCTTTGATGGTTGGGAATCAGGTTTTTGGCACAAGTAAATTAATGAGGTCATTCTATGACGAGTGACTAAGTAATACAACCTCTGCTTCTGAAAAGTTCAATTCAGAGCCCTAGAAATTTCATCATCAATTTATTTAATCAATTTATTAAATGCATGCTTTTGGCCATCTACAGGGGGTATGAACAGGTGTGTAAAGGTTGATGCTTTTTAGAAATGTAAAAAAAAACTGTTACAAGCCAGGACGTGCACGTACGAAGATGAAGAATGATGCAATGTAGCATAGGCTAGGTGCCAGCTGAGTGGTACATACATGAGAGGTCCAGAATGACTATCCTCCTTTCATCAAAGGGACAGGGTGCTTAAGGGACTTGCCTGATATCACAAAGCAAGTCCGAAGTAGGGCCAGGGAATAGAAACAATATGAGCACACAGAGACTTGGCACATAGGCTAGGATTCTGGTATAGACAGAGAGGGAGACACCAGCAGGAGTAGCCCTCCCCCCCCCCAGTTATCTTCTCTTTACTCATATGCTGCTTCTCTTAGTCCTAACCTCTTTCGGACTGACGGTGGAGAAGCCCAAAGAACTATATTCTTATGTTTTTTACACACTCTGTTCTAAATTTCTTTTAGTATATCTTTAGCTTTTTGACTCTGTAAGATGAGACTAATCAGTGCAATGCAGGAATGGGTATACCATGTAATGAACAAAGATGAGCCTGACTCCTCAGAGTTACTGTTGGTGAAGACAGAAGCCTGGATACACAGGGAGATGCTGAATTCCAGAGGGACCTTGAAAATCCAGCTAAAGGAGTTCATATTTGATGGTGATGGAAATAAAGAACAATAATATGCTCTTAAATCAAGAAATAATGTGGTCAAAGTCTGTGGTGAGATGCCTCCAGGCTGCATTTCAGCCTCCATCTGCAAACAGGCTGCAATTAGCAGCTCCAAAGTGTGACTTCAGCTCTTCAGGCTACACAGATGGCAAAGTCACTCAGTAAGCAGGTGCACCAGGTATTAATTAGGCCTCTGGAGGTTAAAGAGCCAGAAACTGGTGAGGGACCCCAGGTGTATCTGTCTACTAAGTACTAGGAAGAAGCAAGAGGACAGTCACTGGAAGGGATAAGGTAGGATCAGTGACCATATTAATTCAATTAAATCAAGCTAAACATTCATAGCAAGGAAATCAAGACTGAGCATGCTGTGGAGTCAATTATGCAAAAAGGTCCCAAAGAGAATAATTATCATGAATGCTGATACAATGGGGGCTAATGAGGGCTCAGACAGAAGACTGAAGGGTTCAGTTAAGTAATATTCTAAGATGGCTGGGGACTTCATAAGCAAAGTAAAATGACCCTTTTAGGAAAACATCTGAAAAGAAATTGAATTATCAGCTATTCTCCCAGGATGATAGCAGCCAACACTGAACCAAACTTTTATGACTTTAAACAACTTAAACTTAGGCCTCTGGTGACAAATTGGCCCACCTGCCATTGGAACAGGTAACTGATTTTACTGGAAAACCAAATACAGAGTTCAGTGCAGACTTTTTCAAGTTATAGAACTGGGAGCATTTTCCCTTTCTTGGGAATGGTTTTTTCTCTTTTCTGCCTCATCAATTCATACCCACTTTTTAAGATTCAGTTCAAACCAAAAAGCATTTATTAATTGCCAACTGTGTGCCAGATGTAGGAGATACAAAAATGAAAATGAACCAGTCCCTGCCCTCAAGGAGCTTATATTCTACTGGGGTCAAACGACATGTACATAGATTAATACATCTGGTCAATACTCCCAACTGAGGAGACCAGGAGGGGTGGACTCCAGTCATGGGTACAGTAGCACATAAGATACTCGATACAGGGAATATGGCAGCTAGACAGGTTTGGCTGGAAGACAGAACATATGAAATTAGACTGGAAACATAGGTTAGAGCCATTGTGTAAGGTCTTTAAATACAAAGTAGTAGAGTTCATACTTTTTCTTCAAGATAGTACAGAAACACTGAAACATTTTTGCTTTTTTTTTGGAGGCAATTGGGGTTAAGTAACTTGCCTGAGGTCACATGGCTGTGTGTGTGTGTGTGTGTGTGTGTGTGTGTGTGTGTGTTAAGTGTCTGAGGCCATATCCAAACTCAGGTCCTTTGGATTCTGGGGCTGGCGCTCTACTCACTGTGCCACCTAGCTTCCCCTGAAACTTTTTTTTTAACACTGAAACTTCTTAAGCAGGGGGATGACTAAGGAACATCTGTGAAGAACGAGTATGTGAGCAGGGAATCAATTAGGAGGCTGCTGCAACAGTCTGGGTGTGAGGTGCTGAGGGCTTGCTCTAGGGGGAAGCCGGTTGGAATCAAAAAAGCTCAGTGATTGTTTGGATCTATGGAGGGACAATAAATAGTCAAAGATGACTCCAAGGATGCAAACTTTAATGACTAGAAGGATGGTGGGAACTTGGACAGAAATAGGCACATTGGGAAGAGGAACGGGATTCAGGTGGCATCCTTACCACCAAGTTGCCTGGGACTTCTCTGGTCCTCACTGGTTTTGATTTCTTCTAAATGCCTACAGCCCCTCTTACTAGACAACGAATGTAAAGCCAAATAGAAGCACCGTACACAAAATTTCTCTAATTTCAAACTGATACTGTTTATATATTCTAGTCAAACCCTAACATGAATTACATAGCCCATTGTAGCTGTCTGTTTTTTTTTTCAGATTTATGACCTTCTTCCTGTGGAAATGACTCTACATCTCACATAATGTTTGACCTAAAATTGGGGGGGGAACTCGAAAATAATGCTAGGCAAGTTCCTGTACTTATATTGTTAGCAATTTCCTATCTCTCAACCAAGGGGAATGGACATTTCATCAGACAAAATGAGACCTGGGAAAGAAGTTAACTTAACAAGGGCAAGGTCTCCCACTACATCTGGGGCCATCTCCAGGGCTCCTGACCTATGTCTTGCCACTTGACCCTGATGAATCTGGAGCAGAGCATGAGGTTGTGATTTTGCACAGCGCTGCCTCACTTAAATCCAACTCACTTGCAGGTCAAGCCAACACCCTCCTGATGTCATCAGTCCTCTTCAAGAATAAAGGATGAACAACGATAGTCAGTCAAGGAAGTATAAGGTAATGGAATATGTACTTGGAGTCATAATCACTCAATAACCATGTATTATGTGACCACTGTTTATCTAGCTAAGCCCTGGGGATACAGAGATAGACTGAGACAGGAACTGCCTCAAGGGACTTCTATTTTCTCAAAGAAGATGTATACATAGATAAGCATATACAAAATTCATACAATCTAGTTTGGCAAGGGGAGGCACTAGTGGTGGCTTGGAGGAATCAAGACAGGCTACTCAGAGAAAATGGAGTTTAAACTAAGCCTTGGAAGAAGATTTCAAAAGGTCAAGATGAGTAGAGAGTTCGATCCACACAGTGGCTGGCTTCCTCTCCAGAGAACTAAATCAGAGTCTCCACCTTTGGTATGTCTGCATCCACCTGGGATTTCACTTCTGTAAAGTCCAAAGAGTTAATGTGAGTATGAATTGGCCCTGAATCCAACACTCATCTTCAATGTAATGTTAAAATGGCAAGAGAAGTACCAGGACCAGGTGAGTTCAGGGCATACAAGAAGGATTACTTTTTTTTTAATTTATCAAATGCTTTATTAACTTCTAGTTTACATCATTCATTTATGCAAGATTTTGAGTTACAAATTTTCTCCCTGTTTTTCCCCTACCCACCACCCCAAAATAGCGACCCCACTGGATATCCCCTCCTCCAATCTCCTCTCTCCCTTATCTTCCCCCATACTCCCTCCAACTTTCCAGTAGGGAATTCTGGATCTCTATGCCCCAGGTCCTGTATATCTAATTTCCCAGTTACATGTAAAATAATATTAGTAATAGCATATATATGTATATGTATGTGTGTGTGTGTATATATATATATGTGTATATATATTTAGAATTTGATTTGAAAACTTTGAATTCCAGATTCATTCCCTTCTTCCCTTGTCATGCACCTGTAATGTAATGCCAAGCAAAGGCAACTTCCCAAGGTTCAAAATACCAGCATAGGTGCTCTCCATTTTATTCAGTGACAAATTAAGAACAGATAGGATAAAAATTTAACATCATTTACTAAGTGTGATTCAATAATCTCCAAGTACTACCCCCAAGTGTGATTTAATCAAGTACTACTCCACCCCCTGGACATTACATTCATTTAATCAATCACAAAGTCCCTCTTCTAAATAATACTCCACTCCTAGGCTGTACATTCATTTAATCCATCACAAAGCCCCTCTTCTCAAATGGAGATAAGTTTCCAATCAAAAGTAAAGTACATTCATTTGTTCAATCACAGAGCACAAGAAGGTCAAAAGTTCCCTACCCTTGGATCACAAATGAATCTACCCCAGAGTTACAACAAGCTTAAGCACATCATTTAATACCCAAATGGAGGTCTTTTCTTCATCATGACATGAGGCAAGTTCTCAGCAATCTTTGTTCCTGGGGAGACAAAGCTTAGCAAGGCCACAAGATACATTGCCAGTCTCTTCATTAATTCATTCTCTGTCTGCAGAACAGTCCTAGGACCCCTGTAAACATTAGCAAAACCCCCTTCCAGGATTTCTGTAAACATACAACAAGAAAATCCTTCTTCAGGGCTTCTGAACCAACAGCAAGGTTCCAAAACCTCTGCAACAACAGGACTGTCCTTCACCAGTGGACAGTATTCACTCTCTGTCTGCAGAACAGTCTCTAGAGCTCTGAACCAACAGCAAGATTCCAAAACTTCTGCAACAACAGGACTGTTTTTCACCAGTGGACAAATCTGGCAAAAGAACATCAAAACAGACAGACAAAGTACCAGCATAACAGCCATGTCTCCTCAGTCCTTGGCAGCTCTGGGTGGCAGCTCTCAAAGTCCTGGACAATTCAAAGTGGCCCTCAGCAATCCTCTCAGTCTCTCTCTGCCTTCAAGATGCTGCTTCCAAAAAGTTCTTCTGCCTCTCTCTTTTCTTGTGTTGCTCTAATTTTACAACACCAGCTCCTCCCAGTTCAGCCCTCTCTTTTCACGTCAACAAGTCCATCCCACAAGTGGGATTAACAAGCTCTGGGTTTTAACACAATCAAACCAAAAACCAAGCCAATACAGGGGGATCTTTGAATTCCATTACTATTACACCACCCTTACTGGGAAGATATGTGATTCAATATAGATCGTACGTGTGCAGCTATGCAAAACATTTCCATAGAGGATATATTGTGAAAGACTGACTATATTTCCCTCCATCCCATCCCACCCGTTACTTGTTCTATTCTCTACTTTGATCCTGTCCCTTTTCAAAAGTGAGGGATTCCAACTTCACTCCCCCCCAGCCTGCCCTCCTTCCATCATCCCCCCTCTCATCTCCTTCGCCCCTACTCTCCTGTAGGATGAGAGACCCTATTTAGTGTGTATGTCATGTCCTCTCTAAGCCAAATACAATGAGAATAATGTGGATCCATTCCCTTTTGCCTTCCTGTTCTTTCCCTCCATTGTAACCATTTTCCCATGCCTCTTCTATATGAGATAATTTACACCCTTCCATCTCTCCCCATATCCTCTCATTATATTCCTCTGTTACCTCTTCAGTTCACCTTTTAAGTATTATCCGTTCCTACTAAATTGGTCCTGTGCCCTCTATATATATGTATACCTTTACACACATATACACACACTCACATATATATTTATATGCCCATATGCCCTCCTATTTAGACATTTATATGTATACATATAGATAGATGGATAAATAGATAATTAGATGGATATGGATATATATATATATATATACATATATACATTTTTATCCCCTTCAACTATTCTCATACTGAGAAAAGTTTAAAAAGTTACAATTATTGTTTTCAATTTAGGAATGTAAATAGTGTAACTTATGTAAATAATCTTTGATAAGTTCCTTATGATTTCTTTTCTCTGTTTACCTTCTCATACTTCTCTTGCTTTCTGTATTTGAATGTCAAATTTTCTATTCAACTCTTTTTTTTTCATCAAGAATGCTTGAAAATCCTCTATTCCATTGAATGACCATATTTTCCCCTGAAACATGATACTCAGTTTTGCTGGGTAGGTGATTCTTGGTTTTAATCCCAGTGCCTTTGACCTCTGGAATATCATATTCCAAGCCCTTTGATCGCTCAGTGTAGAAGTTGCCAGGTCCTGTGTTATCCTGATTGTGTTTCCACAATAGTCAAATTGTTTCTTTTTGGCTGCTTATAATATTTTCTCCTTAATCTGGGTACTCTGGAACCTCACTATTATATTCCTAGAAGTTTTCTTTTTGGGATCTTTTTTGCCTTTTTGGAGGGCAATTGGGGTTAAGTAACTTGCCCAAGGTTATATGGCTAGTTTGTGTGTGTGTGGGGGGGGGGGGTGCGGGTGTGGGTGTGGGTGTTAAGTGTCTGAGGCTGGAATTGAACTTGGGTCCTCCTGGCTCTGTGGGGTCGGTGCTTTACTCACTTCAACACCTAGCTGCCCCTTTTTGGGATCTTTTTCAGGAGATGATTTATGGATTCTTTCAACCTCTATTTTGCCCTCTGCTTCTAAAACATCAGAGCAATTTTCCTTGAGAATTTCTTGAAGGATGATTTCTAGGTTCTTTTTTTCATCATGACTTTCAGGTAGTTCAGGTAGTATACTCAGGAATATGCTGGTAAATGTTTAGCAGCCAGCCCTTTGAAAATACAATGAACATTTTCTCCATCATTTCTTAAGTCTACACACAAAAACACAACAATAAAACAAGGACTTATTTGGAGCATTTGCCAGTTTTTGAGGTGTATATGTTCACACTAAAAATTTAACAATCAACTTTCAGGAGGTTGTGTGAGCTGACCCCAGCTACACTCACCATCAACCTAACCTTAAGTCATACTGTACCTCTCCTAATTCCTATGAAATAAGTGGTGCCTTGGTGTTCCCAAGGGTCTGTATATACCAGGAGTTTTTAACCTGTTATGTATCATGGGCCCCTTTGGTTGTCTAGTGAAACCTATAGATTCCTTCTCAGAATGACATTTTAAAACATTTTATTTTAATTGGCCAAAATCTGCCTTTTCATATCCCTACCCCTCTTTCCTGTTTCTCTTTTTCAAAAGTGAGCACACCTGAAAAATAAAATCCATTGCAAACATGATTGGTCAATAAAAACAAATGTCTATATTGGCCACATCCAATTTTTTTTTCCCTCATTTTGCATTCCAAGTCTCTCAGGAGTGTTCAGGAATCTTAGCACAACATTATTCCATCACATTTATATATACCACAACTTGTTCTTCCATTCCCCAATTTATAGGTGCCCCCTCAGATTCCACTTTTTCTCACTAAAAAAAGCTATATATTTGTACATCACTAGAATTTTTTACTTTGCTTAGAACTAATTCATCCCTTTATCTTCTCTCTAATTTTCCCTCTCCCTTCCCCACTTTGCCTCCCTTTTGAGTGAGATGTATTTGTATACCACATATGGGTATAGGTTTGGGTTTAGAAAATATTCTGCAATTTTGGTTTTTGAGTTCCTGCCCCAGCTGGAGTTTTCCTTGCAAACAAGAAATTTGTCCCATGTCTTCACTGTAGTAAGCGTTTTCTAGGCATATCCTTTATAGAACAAACAAAAGAAAAGATTAGGGCTTTAGGCTTTACTTCTAAATAATAATAGTTCACCTTTATAGGGAACTTCTGGCAACAAATCTGAGAAGTAGATATTGTAGTATTTTCCTGTTTACAGGTGAGGAAACTGAGTTTCTTCTGAAGGGTGAAGCAACTTACCAGTGATCACACAATCATGAGAGGTAGAATTTGAACCAAGTTTTCCTGACTTCAGGTCTGTCTGGTGTTCTTTCTACTATCTGCCTCTCATGCATTTCCTTGTAATTGTGATATTGCCCCGCCCCCCTTCCCCAGTCCTGAAAGACTCTCTCTCCTCACCCTGGCTCTCACATCCATTGGTTTGCTTCTAGATGTAGGATAAATTCCCCTACTTTAAGAGGCTTTTTTGGACCTCATTTGATCTCCTAACAATCCTGTAAGGCAGGTAGATTTTGTTCACCCCTATTGATGGATGATGAAAGGCGAACAGCCTGCAAGTGACTCGCCCCCATGTCTCCTGACCCTTAATCCTCCACGATACCATATGTAGTCTCTGCTCATTGTTCCTTGAGCAAACCCTTAGAAATTAAGATACACTCCACTACCTCAACCAAGGAAGACTGTCAGGAAGCCCTGAGTTCAATCTGGCCTCAGACACTAACAGTGTGACCCTGGGCAACTCACTGAACCCCGTTGGCCTCACTTTCCTCATTTGTAAAATGAGCTAGAGAAGGAAATAGCAAACCACTCCAGTATCTTTGCCAAGAAAATCCCAAACGGAATCATGAAGAATCAGACACCACTGAAAATGACTGAACAACAATGCAGTACCCAAATGCTTATGTTTTTCTCTTTGACTACTTGCACACAGCAGGCTTTGTTTCTATCCTTGTTCTGTTTCATGTGGCTATACAGACCTGGACATCTCACTCTATATTCACCAGACACTGTTTTTCTCCCCTTCCCTTCCCTGTCCTCCCCTCCTCTCTCTCTCTGTCCCTCTCTCTGTCTCTCTCCATCCAGAGAGGAGCAGTGCCCCAATTTGTATCTGCACTGAATTCAGCAATTTCTATTTTGCATTTTTCATCCCATTACTCCAAGTTCTATGTCTATTTTTCTCTCTGAAGGTTGATTAGACATGGTAGGGGAGGGAGAGGGCACACAATGAATAAAAGAGAATGGAGGGGACATCTCTGCATTTTCATTTTGTATTTGGAATTTAGAGCTTTGCATAGAAGCATGTGCCTTTATCTGACCTGTTACTGTTATGGATGATTTCTATATATTTATAAATATACTTGCATAAATATGATTTAATGTCCTAGACTCCATTTGGAAAATAAATTTTTGAAAGAAAAGGTGAAAAGCTCCCCAGGTTTCATTCACAGCCAGCCTTTAAGAATCGTCTTTGACCACTTCCTATTTTGTTTGGGTAAATGGTTTCCCTTCTGACCCCATATAAAGAGTGTATGGATGCCAGTAGCCAATGCTCAAAACATTCATTCAATTCAAAACATTGAAGGGAACTGTTCTTTCCATCTCCCCTTTTGTATCTGTCCCCTCAAATGCCCTGCCTGTGGTCCTATCCCATTTATCACTCAGAATGTGACACCCCATCTCTCTTCCATTTACATCTCAATACCTAAAGCAATGAAAATCTAATAGTAAAATTTCTGACCTTGATGAGTAGTATCTTGGAGACTCCCCAGAACCCCTCCAAGTATATCAAGTAAGTAAAAACCTGCCCTTAACTCAGATAGTAGGCATTGTGCACAGACCATCAAGGACCTCAGAGGTCATGGAGTCCTGTAACCTACCCAGTCCTGTAATTGTTTCTTACCTTTCTGCCTAATCCTCCTTTAAAGAATTAGACATCTTTCAGTTTAACGTCCTTTAAAATGATGTTATTGTTGTTCAGTCATTTTTCAGTCTTGTCTCACTCTTTGTGATCCCATCTGGGGTTTCCTTGGCAAAGATACTGGAGAGGTTTCCCATTTCCTTTGCCAGCTATTTTACAAATGAGGAAAATGAGGCAAACAGAGTTAAGTGACTTGCCCAGGGCCACACAGCTAGTGTCTGAGGGTCACAGAGCTAGTAAGTGTCTGAGGCTGGATTTGAACTCAGGAAAATGAGTCTTCTTAATTCCAAGCCCTGTGCTCTATCCAGTGCATGGTTTAAAAAAAATTGATAGTGTTTTATGTTTAGACAAATTTTTATATTTTTCAAAGATCCTTAATGTCTTCTGTCACATTGGTCTCTCAACTTCCCTGGGTGGTCAAACATTCTTTGTGAGTTCCCAGTATGGCCAGGTAAGGAGAGAGAACTCAAATTGTGTCTACACATACATCAGGGTTGGGTAAGCAGACAATTTTGGGGCACCTTTTCTAGCCCCTTCCTCACACTGGGAAGTGAGCAGTGCAGTCCTTAAAAGCCTGCTCAGACGGCAAGGGTGTTGCCGAATTCACTGGTGCTTCCAGTGAGAAAACGACCCCATGGGCTGCCTGTGTGCAGGGTTGTGACTACAGCTCCCAGTGTGTCCACACCTGCTTCTTCGTCACTTGCCTGTCACCACAGGACTTTGACATTGGTAAAAAAAATTGTAAAACAGTATGGAGGATGTCTTTAATTAGTGCATAAATTGGATGTGAGGAAGAGTTGCATGAGGTTGACTTCATTCTATCACAGCTCAGAGGCAGGCCAGAATTAAGACTGGCAATGGTCTGAGATGTAGTGGATGGACAGCGCTTGCTTCAGCCGCCTCCATGGCCATTGGAACAAATTGTTCTCATCCTCCCATTCCACCAGGAGAAGTCTTAACATGCTTGGGGTAGACACCCTCCAGCTCACCAAAGGGTTTGAGACTCCTTGGTTACCCTTAACCTAGTTTAGCCCATCTGCTGAAATGGTTTACCTGTGGCCGCTTTGTATGCTACTAACGCTCTTGGAGCCACAGGTGAGAGTTAGATGGATCAGATGGACAACAAGGTGTCCTGAAAAGGGCTTGGCAACCTTCACACCAGAGGTACTACTCCTCCCTGAACACCTCCCTCCCCACACACACACTGAGTGGGGCCGAGCATAGTTTATTTCAGACCATCAGTGAGTTATTTTGAAAACATATACTTGAACTCAATCAATTAATTGGTTGAATTAAATATCTTTTGTTTCTCCAACTGCTCTGTGGGTCAGTTGCATCTTTAATTCATTTTTCAGGTCTATTGACCATTTGCTTTGACAGTGCCAAGTGGGAGAGAGAGTAAGGAGTCTGAAGAAAAGTAGTGTTTGTCTGGAGGGGCTGTACACACTGGGAGCCACCTATAGTGACAGCCTAAATCTTTAGACTGGTGTAGGCCTAACAAAGCTGCATGAACAGAGTTCAACTCTCCCTCCTGCAAAAATAAGCACTTGTGGACTGAATTGTCACCTTTTCCCTACGAAACTTGCCGAAAGAGCTTTGAATACTAACTGTGCCCCACATACATATCTCAGTTTATTCTTTCACAATGGCTTTCCCACCATTCCCAGCCTCACTACTAGCTATCTTAACCATCAGCAAGCCAGATAAAAAATAGAGTTAAAGACAGAGCTTGATGGTTAGATCAGATTGTATCCCCAAGACACACCACTTCTTGATAGATCAGGACAGTAAAATAAAACACTATTTGATCTCATTGGCAGTCAGTCTCCTTTTTTGAAACGTTGGATGTGCTCAGAGCACCTGGGTTGGATAGGGGGAGCTGGGAAGAAAAGATGAGAGGAGGAGGCACATAAGATGATTTAACATCTTAGGAACAATGGGCAAAAGCAGAGATAATACTCACTTCATTGTGTAGACCCTTCCCACCTAAGCTGTTAGGTATAGAAATGATGCTCAGGGGGAGCTAGGCATAATTAATAACCTATACAAGGAACATTTTAGGTTTCAAGCATCTATGTAGAAAATCTACTTCTTTCTCAAGAATCTGAATTACACTCTGGAATATAGATGGGAAGAGAGCAAGCAAAGAATTCTCTGAACCATATTACGGGATTCATTTTGGGCAGCAAGATGCTATCAAAGTGGAGTTGGGGGAGAATTGTGAGCAGGGACAGCACCTTGTGAAGCCTTCACCAGGCACCTGATCCCTAGCCTGTAGCAGTCACCTTCACAGAGCTCCTTTTCCTCCCAAGGCACAGTGGTAAATGCCAGGCATGTCCTCCTAAGATGTGGTGAAACAATGTCAGACTATATGGCTTGTAGCGGTCACATCTAATGAAGGTGATCCCATTGAAGTACATTGGTACTTCATAAGTAACACATGGATCACCTTTCTGTAAGGATACAAAGTACATCATTCAGTCAAATTTATTAAAATGTGGAATCAGTCACAACAGGAATATTGCTTTCCTTTAGGATTAGTAAGTTTGGTTCCTTTTTGATAGTCTGCCTTCTTTGATAAATTTATAATAAATCTCATGTTTCCATAGTTTTATGTACTTTTACATTGATTGGCTCCTTTGGCCCTCACACTCCACACTGTGACAGTACATAGTCAAAGTAGGAGCCTCCCCATTTTATAGGCAGCAAATCGAGAGCCAGAAAGGATGGCAATGACTTAGAAGGAAGGAAGAGAGAGGGAGGGAAGGAAGGAAGGAAGGAAGGAAGGAAGGAAGGAAGGAAGGAAGGAAGGAAGGAAGGAAGGAAGGAAGGAAGGAAGGAAGGAAGGAAGGAAATAAGCATTTGTACAGCACCTATTATGTGCCAAGCACTAAGCACTTTATCAGTATTTTCCCATTTGATCCTGGGAGGTGGGTACTATTATTATCCCCATTTCACAGTTGAGGAGAATGGGGCAGACCGAGGTGAAGTGACTTGCCCAGGGTCACAGTCGGAGGCTGGATTTGCATTCAGGTCTTCCTGACTCCAGGCCCAGGGCCTAGCACACTGCACCACTGTCATTTTTGCTAAAATCATTCCTGTCAAGCAGAATTAAAGCCCAAATATGTGTGGGAGCCTCTGCTCCATCAGCGCGCCGTCTGTCATTAGGCGCCGAGAGGCCGCTGGAAGAGCCTGGCGGTGAGTGCCGCTGTGTGCTCGGGTCCGAGCCCAAGCTGACTATGGACCAGAAATGACAGGCCATCTTTGTACCTCCCCCCCCCCCCCCCCCCCCCGCCCCCCCCCGGCCCCTTCTCTGTGGTCTCCCACCCCCCCCCCCCAGGAATCCGCCGGGGAGGGAGCGCCGGGTGCCGGGGCCCGGCCAGCACCACGGCCACCTCCCAGCGGCCGGGCCGCCCGCAGCCCCCGGCGGCGGAGGGGGCGAAGGAGCGAGCAAGCTAGCGAGCCGCCCCTGGCCCTGTCGCCGCCCCTGCCACCGCCCCCTCTGCTGCTGCGCCGCCGTGGAGCCGTTTTCGATTCCGATTCCCGTAGATTTTTGTCCCTCCGCGCTCGCCCTCTCTCCCCTCCACTCCCCCCGCCCAGCCCCCACCCCGGCTCCAGACTGCGGCCCCCCACCCGTTCCTTTCCTCTGGCCGGAAAGCTCTCGGAGGCAGCGGAGGCAGCGGAGGCAGCGGAGGCGGCGGCGGCGGCAGAGGCGGTGGTGGCAGCCTGTGGCCCTTCTCCTCCTCCTCCTCCTCCTCCTCCTCCTGCTC
>NW_027187282.1:556538-565973 GCF_028583685.1 Petaurus breviceps papuanus | reverse complement strand
CTTTCAGTGATGAAAGAGAAGTCATGGGGCGGCTAGGTGGTGCAGTGGAGCACCGGCCCTGGAGTCAGGAGGACCTGAGTTCAAATCCAGCCTCAGACACTTAACACAATCAAACTAGCCATGTGACCTTGTGCAAGTCACTTAACCCCAATTGCCCTCCAAAAAAAAGCAAAAAAAAGAGAGAAGTCATAAGTTAGATTGAACCTGATTACATGC
Source organism: Petaurus breviceps papuanus (assembly GCF_028583685.1). Classification (NCBI taxonomy): domain Eukaryota; kingdom Metazoa; phylum Chordata; class Mammalia; order Diprotodontia; family Petauridae; genus Petaurus; species Petaurus breviceps. Next base: position 565,757 of record NW_027187282.1, on the reverse strand, counting down.
CATAGACTAAAATATTGAAGGGAGCAGAGAGATGTCATTTTAGCCCAGTTCCTGTCTCTGAAGAGAGCAGAGAGTCCAAGCTCCCATTGGCTCTCTTTCTACTTCCCCTCCTGGCAGTAGCTAAATTATCCCATTGGAAACACAGGGGCAGAAAGGGGTACAGAAGTGCATACTGCAGCCCTTGGAGCCACACAGTTACACTTCCATGGCTACAATGTGTAGTGGGGAAGCCCATCCTCACAGATTTCTACAAGGCAGAGCCCACAGACAGCTTCTGCATGAGAAGAATCCCACAAATTCTCAGACCTGCTATGTTCATTCCAACAGGCTGATTGAGGGTACAGTCAAGTAATGATCTACTAATTTCCTGAGAAATTAAGCGCTTTTGACACTGGGAGGATTCTGACATGTGAAACTTTTCCACAAGCCTGACCTTTGATTGAGGCAGAATAACTGTCAGTCAGTGAAGAATAGTTTTAGGACCACAGAAAGTTTTCACTCCTGTATTCCATCTCTCTACCACTCACCTGCAAATTCTATTCATTTACTGTGAGAGTGGAAAGACCTCTAGTTTTAGATTTGGAGTTAGCAAGCATGGCACCCTGCACAGCCCCTCCCTTGGCTCTCCTTTCTTTCTACACCTGGGCTGAATCAGCATTAACTACTTTTTTTTTTTCAGTTTCGGAGGAGAGTATGGAAGGTAACTTGGGCATAGTCTTTACAAATTTGGGGGTCCCTAGACTCTGAATGACCACAGATTACATCATACTTTCAAGAAAACCCACTAGAACACCTTTCTTCAAATATAAATAAGGAGAACCTGTGTCTGCCACCTCTTGAAAGGATGCTGAGGGAGGGAAAAGGGTATGTCAGTAAAAATTTCTGTAGTAGGAGGGGATTCCAATATGGACCCCAGGCAGGAACCCACAAGTGAGCCTGTGAATCCCTATTGGGAATAGGGAGTCTGGTTAGGACAGAATATTTGAAAGAGAGCATTAAATACTCCTGTGCTCCTGTCCTTTCAATTCATCTGGATTTTATCTTGCCTGGATTCTCTCTTTTTTGTCCTGAATGTACAGTGGGAGGGAGCAGGATGCTGACAAAGTCCCTGCAGGAGAAGAGGATCCCAGTATTGGCTCTAAGCAGGAGCACTATCCTTGAGACTCATAAGTCCCTGTTTGAAGAGGAATTTAGTGTTCATAAAAATGGCTTCAGCTGTTCTCAACCACTGGTTGCTATGGTGACTAGTCCGTTTCCATAGAAACCCTGAATCCTGCTGGGCTAACTCCATATTAGTCCTATATTATGACCCCTCAGCCAAGAGGAGAGGTGGGCTTCTTCCCCACTTTGCTCTGAACACCAGGTGGGCATAGTTCTAAATCCCCAAGCATGATGAAACAACAGGAGATATGCACATATATCATACACACACACAAACAATGTGTGTAAAGGTACGTGTGTGTACGTGCATGTGTATTAAGCATCAGCTGATCTAAAACACTAGTTGCCATGGTGCCCTGTCTCCAAAGATGTCTCCCACCAATTCTGTATTGCCCTCTTGACAACTCCTTTTCAGCCCTGTGTTATAAAGGCTAGGACAAGAGGAGTAGTGGGCTTCTGTTTAGTTTGGCTCTGAACAGGCAGTTGGAAACAGGCATAAATCACTAACTTCTGGAGAATGAGAGGAGATGCTCACACAGAGACACAGAACTGTGCATACATTATAAGAAACAGGAAAATCCCAGTGACAGAGAAGTAAAGAAGCTTACTTTTCTATCAGTCATTCCCCTTCCCAACAAGCTTGTATGGCTGAGGCTGCACCTCCCACTCCTTCTTGGAGCTTCCGAACTTTGGGAGGCAATTATCCTCATAAACCCATTTTCAAGAAATAATGGGAAGTAAAGTAGGTTAGTCAGTGAGTCATGGCTCTCTCAAGTCAGACTGCTGATTCATTTTCTTTTCTCTAGACGGTTATCCCAGAATAAGTCTCTCTGTTCTAAGTAATATTTAAAAAGGACCTATTAGTTCTGTATCTACACATCTGAGCCCCCAGGCAAAAAAGTGCTCTGGCAAAGTATGAGAAAGCGGTAAAATCGATTTCTCTCCTCGTCCACAGTGAAACTTTTCTGTTATTAAGTCTGCTGCATTTGCACAATGCAATAGCTAGGCAGCAAATCAAGAGTTAACCACGTTTATCATAATAACCAGCTTAGCAGAGGGGTGGGAGAGACAAAGAGAAGTTACAAGAAATAGGCAGCTGGAAGTATTGTTGTTCAGTCATGTCTGACTCTTCAGAATCCCAGGCACCACAGAATGCCATTCTAACATCCACTACCTCCCAAAGTCTGTTCAGACTTAGATTCCTTCTTTCCATCTCGGCCTCTGCCATTTCCTTCACCTTTTCCACCATCAGGGTGTTCCCCCATGGGTCCCGGCTTCTCATTTTGTGCCCAAAGTATTTCAACTGCAGGATCAGTATTTGACCTTCCAGTGAATTGTCTGAATTAATTTCAGTATCAGTATTGACTGATTTGATCTCCTTGCTGTCCAAGGGACTCTCCAAAGTCTTCTCCATGGGGCAGGTAGGTGGCACAGTGAATAGAGCACTGGCCCTGGAGTCAGGAGGACCTGAGTTCAAATTTGGCCTCAGACACTTAACACAAAAACTAGCCATGTGACCTTGGGCAAGTCACTTAACACCAATTGCCCCTGCCTTCTCCCCTTCAAAAAGACAAAGTCTTCTCCAGCACTACAATTTGAAAGTGCCAATTCTGTGGTGCTCAGCTTGAAATAGTAGGAGAGAAATGAGAGAAGGGGAAAGAAAATTCACCTGCTCTAGTCTCAGTAATCCTAACAGTTCCAACAATGGGGACTTTCTGCATGGGGACTTTTATCACGTAACTTCAGTATGTGCCTGGAACGTAGGAGGAACTTAATCCATTCTTGTTGACCAATAATCTTCATGGAAGCTGCTTCCTTCCCCAACTCTTGGACTCCATTTCTGTCCCCTGTCACTTCTACCCTGCTCCCATTCCCCTAGCATAGGCTAACATCATCAGTGACTTCATCTTTCTTTCTCCCTGTCCTCCAATAGGAAAGGTCAGCCTGTCTAAGTCCAGAGCTTGTCAGTTACATGGACTAGGAAATTTTTCTACAATGCTAAGAGGGACAGATACAAATATGTACACATATAGATAATACATGCATGTAAATGCAATATACATGTACACATTTCACATGCACATAGACACAAAAATACACACATACAGATATATACACAAACACATTATAATGCATATATTATACATTCATAAAACATGTGTGTATAGTTTGTCTCTTATAGAATGTAAGCTCTTTGAGGGCAGGAATTGTTTCATTTTGCCTTTGTAATTCCCCATGCTTAGCACATAATGAGATGTAACTAAATGCTTATGGTTTTTTTTTAATTGATTGAAAGGTTTAGGTGTAACTCCCCTTAGAATCAGAGAAATGGACTAAAAACCTTCAAAGGTCCCTTCCAGAACATAACTAGGAACTTGGAGGTAAGAAAAGAAAGGTGTCCCGGTAGGCCAAATGTGTAGCTAAGGTTTACATAAGATTTGACAGAGTAGTTCCCTCACAATAACCCGAAGTCCTAGCTTGTGGATATATCATTATTCCCATTTCACAATTAGGGAAACTAAGACTCATGGAGTTAAGTTACTTCCCTAAGAATGGGTAATGACAGGGCCTGGAACTCACTACTATTCATGCATTAAAACTTGCTAGTTTAACTCATAGGTGCTCAATAGGTCCTCACTGAGAGATTATTTACTCTTATTTTACATAGACTTTTTTTTCTGTTTCCAATTCTGTCCATGGGGACTTATTTTATTTTTATTTTAGACTTAAAAAACTTACATACAGAAAAGTGAACATTTTGATATACAAATATAATATATTATTTTATATTTTAATATAAATATTAATTTTATATATTTTTATATATATTTTATATAAATATTAATTTGGATCCTGCAATTTTTATACATCATTAGTTTATACAAGCCCTCCCAGTTTTTATGTAAACTATCCTTTACATCATTTCTTACAAAGCAATAATATTCCATTGCCTTAATATACCACAATTTATTTTTTTTCATTTTTTTTTAGTTTGCATCATTCATTTCCACAAGACTTTGAGTTACAAATTTTCTCCCCACTTTTACCCTACCCACCACCCCAAGACAGTGATCCCATTGAATATCCCCTCCCCCAATCAACTCTCTCCTATATCTTCCCCCATGCCCCCTCCGACTTTCCAGTAGGGCATGGCGGATCTCTATGCCCCAGTGCCGGTATATCTTATTTCCCAGTCACATGTAAAATGATAATAATAATAATGATGATGGTGATGATGATGATGATGATGATTATAATGATGATAACATATATATATTTTTTAATATTGATTTTAAACCTTTCAATTCCAGATTCTTTCCCTACCTCCCTGGTCACCTACCCTTACTAGGAGATAAGTATATATTGTGAAAGACTAACTATATTTCCCTCCATCCCATCAGACTCCCCACTTCTTCTATTCTCATCTTTGATCTTGTCCTTATTCAAAAGTGGGTGCTTCAATTTCCCTCCCCCCCTGCCTGCCCTCCCTTCATACCCCGTAACATCCCCTTCCCCCCTACTCTCCTGTAGGGTGAGATACCCTAATTAGTGTGTGTGTGTGTGTGTCATTCCATCCCTAAGCCAAATTCATTGCGAATAAGGTTGACTCATTCCCTTTTGCCTTCCTGTTCTTCCCCTCCACTATAACAGTTTTCCCTTGCCTCTTCTATATGAGATAATTTACTCCATCCTGTCTCTCCCCATCTCCTCTTGTTATATTCCTCTCTCACCTCTTAATTTCACCTTTTACATATCCGTTCCTATTCAACAGGTCCTGTATCCTCTGTCTAGGTATACCTGTACACATAAATACACATTTTCACATATGTATTCATACTTCCATATATCCTCCTATATAGACATATATGTATGTATACATATATATGTATACATATATACACATTTGTATTCCCTTCAACTATTCTCATACTGAGAAAAGTTTCATAAGTTACAATTATTGTTTTTCCACATAGGAATGCTAGTAGTTCAACTTTGATAAGTTCCTTATAATTTCTTTTCCCTGTTTACCTTCTCATGCTTCTCTTGCTTCTTCTATCTGAATGTCAAATTTTCTGTTCAACTCTGTTTTTTTTAAGCAATAGGGGTTAAGAAACTTGCTCAAGGTTACACGGCCAGATGTTTCTGGGTAGGTGCTAAGTGTCGGAGCCCGGATTCGATCCCCAGGTCATCACGACAATGGAGCCGGTGCTCTTACTTGCTGTGCTACCTGACCACCCCATCAACTCTGGTTTTTTCATCAAGAATGCTTGAAAGTCTTCTATTCCATTGAATGACCATATTTTCCCCTGAAACATGATACTCAGTTTTGATGGGTAGGTGATTCTTGGTTTTTATCCCAGCTTCTTTAACCTCTGAAATATAATGTTCCAAACCCTTAGATCCCTCAGTGTAGAAGCCATCATATCTTGTGTTATCCTGATTGTGTTTCCACAGTATTCAAATTGTTTCTTCTTGGCTGCTTGTAATATTTTCTCCTTGATCTGGGAACTCTGGAATCTGGCTATAATATTCCTAGGAGTTTTCTTTTGGGGATCTTTTTCAGGAGGTGATAGGTGGATTCTTTCAACCTTTATTTTTCCCTGTGGTTCTAAAACATCAGGGTAATTTTCCTTGAGAATTCCTTGGAGGATGATTTCTAGGTTCTTTTTTTCATAATTGCTTTCAGGCAGTACAATAATTTTTAAATTATCTTTCCTGGATCTATTTTCCAGGTCAGTGTTTTCTTTTTTCAATGAGATATTTCACATTGCCTTCCATTTTTTCATTTGTTTGGATCTGTTTAATAGTATCTTGATTTCTCATAAAGTCACTAGCTTCCATTAGCTCCAATCTAATTCTGAAGGAATGATTTTTTTCAGTGAATTTTTGAGATTCTTTTTCTGTCTGGCAAATTTGGCTTTTTAAAGTATTCTTCTTCACATTGCCTTTTTGAGCCTCTTTTGCCATTTGAGGTAGTCTATTTTTTCAGGTGTTATTTTCTTCAGTTAGGTTATTGACTCTCATTTTATAATTTTCTTGCATCATTCTCATTTCTCTTCCCAATTTTTCCTCCACTTCTCTTATTTGGTTTTCAAAATCCTTCTTAAGCTCCTCTATGGCCTGTAAGCAGCTTATTCTTTTATTGGAAGCTTCTGGTGCAGGAGTTCTGACTTCACTGCTTTCCTCCTGTTCCAAGCTTTGATCCTTTTTGTCCCCCCAAAAGGAGCCCAAATTGGGATTAATGTGATTGCCTTGCTTCCCACTCTTGCTCATGCTTCCACTCAATTATTTAACTTTTGAACTTTTTGCCACAGTAGAACTCTGCTACCAGAGAGGGAGCTTCGGCCCAAATTGATACGCTTATTCCAGATGCTGGAGCTATTTACTGGGTGCCTTCTCTTAAGCCTTAAAACTCTCTGGCAAACTGGTTACGCACCCCAGGACCTCCACCCTAGTATGCAATCTAGATCCAAGCAGGTTAAAGCAAGAGCAATTACCCCTCAGACTGGTTGCTTGGTTCCCCTAAAATCTGCAGACCAGGAGCTTTGAAGCAGCCACGTGGTGGTAGCATCAAGGCCGCCACTCCTCAGCCACTTCTACCTCCAGGGAGTAAAGGCCTGACCATACTCCCAAACTCCCTGTTCATAAAGTCAACACTGCATTGACTTCTCACTTTGTCCTTAACACCTATGGGTTGATAATTCTGGAAACTGCCACACTTGTTGGTGGTCTGAAGTCCCTGCAGCCCTCAGCTGGTTGTGGCCACCCTGAGGCTAAAACCTCAGGCTCTCGTGGGGCTGGACTTGGCTCCCAGAGCCCTGTGCTGGCCCCTTTCTGCCAGCCTGCAGGGCTGTCCTCAGCGGGAGGTTAGCTTCTCTGTGTCATTTTGTGGGTTCTGTAGCTCCAAAGTTTGTCTAGAGTCATTTTTTATATGAATTGGAGGAGGCGGAACCAGAGCTGCACAGAAGTCCTGTTTCCATTTTGCCATCTATTCTTTATTTAGACAAATTTAATTCCTAATTTTAGCTTCATAATTATGACTTTTTAATTGTCATTTGACTGAAAACTATTGACTCCCTAATTTTGGTAGTTTGACTCAAAGCTTCTCTGTGTCACTTTGTGGGTTCTGTAGTTCCAGAGTTTGTTCAGAGTCACCTTTTTACATGAATTAGACTACATAGACTTTTAATAAGCGTGGTGATCTAGTTTCCTATCTCTCAGTACATTAGAAGCAGCAAATTAGCAAAGGTGAGAAGGGCTAGTACAGGCAAGCACACAGATATTGATGAGAAGTGATAACTGGGGGTGGCTAGGTGGTACAGTGAGTAAAGCGCCGGCCCCTGAGTCAGGAGGACCTGAATTCGGATCCGGCCTCAAACACGTAACAGGCATGTGCACACACACACACACACACACACACACACACACACACACAAACCTAGCCGTGTAACCTTGGGCAAGTTACTTAACACCAATTGCCCTCCAAAAAGGCAAAAAAAAAAAAAGAAGTGATAACTGGTACCTACTCTAAGGAGAGAGAAACCCCATAAAAAGAAAGTAGAAAAGCACCAATGCCAAAGGAAAGCAGCCTGGAGTCCATTTATCATGAGGGGCTTTTAGTATAATAACTATATTTAAAAATGATAACTTGTGAATGGAATAAAAATGAAAACTTCTTAGGTAACATTCCAGAAATCTGAACAGAATTGTAATAAAGCACCAAAGACTTAACCTGGGCTGGGAATCTAGGAAACTTTCCTTATTTCCCTGGTCATAAGTCGAAGTTTTTGCTAAGCTTAGCTAATGTGTAGGAGGGGAAAGCACAGACCCTGCAAATCTAACCACAGGCCCAAATGTTCCAGACTTGTTTCCACTGACCACCATCTGACCTGTTCACATACAACATTAGAACTCCTGTTGCAGAACTCTGGGCAAGTCACCATGTCCTAAAATCCCTGATTCATAAAATGTTGTCTGCTTTCATATCTATATGGATATTGTTAGAACATTTATCTTCTGCTTTCATATCTAAGTTGATACTGATGACATATTTTGTCTGTTTTCATGTCAGCTAGATATGTACCTTCTGCTTTTTGATATTACTGACATTTTACCTGCAATGCCAGCAATTTTTTGTGGTTAAGATTGTATGCCTCAGTTCCTAATTAATGGGAACAGGACAGAATGAGGGAGGGGGAAAGGGGTGGTCTTTTGGTTATATAACCAAGCTTTGCATTTTGTATTTTGCCTCTCCTACTAGACTGCCTCTGGTAGCAAGACTGCCCTTCTTGCAAGAAGAAACACATAAATCCTTTCTATCTCTACTTGGAGATATCTCTGCTTATTTTATTTTGGACAAGGGTCATTTTTGTCCCACACACCTGACACATCAAAAACAAAATATTAAACTATGCTTGTCATCTATTTAAGAAAGCTAAGGGGAGCCAAGATGGGGGAATGGAAGCATTAACTTTTCTAAGCTCTTCCATGAACCCAGTCACTAAACTTTAAAAACTAAAATCTGAATGGATTTTAGAGTGATGGAATCTCTTGTGAGACAGAGTGTAGCAGATTCCCAGCCCAGGAAAGTGCCCATGTAGGTCTGGGCAGGAGGAGCACAGAGCACACTGGGCGGCACCATTTCGGACCTGAGAGCAGACTACGTCTGAGTGGGAAGAAGCCCCAGCCAGCAGACTTACCCACCCCAAGGAAGATTAACAGTCATTTCACCACAGGACAGAGGAAAGCACAAGGCCCGCAGCAGTGACAGCAGCTTCTCCTGGGACTATCTAGCCCGCAGCCTGGATGTTTAAAAATCACATACCTGATCTTCCAGGAGCCAAGATGGCAAAGTAACCCTAGCTGCTCCAATTCCCCCTTCCAGACCCAGAAAACCCAGAGATAAATGTCCCACCCAGAATAAAATCCTCAAATAGTGGAAATAGCCTCAGGCTTAAAAATCACTGAGAAACGGTGTAACTGAGGCAGTAAGGAGTCTGAAGTAAAGGGTAAGAGGGGTCCCAACAAGCCCTACCTCAGCTGACCAGCAGGAGCTCC
>NW_027187282.1:545863-556438 GCF_028583685.1 Petaurus breviceps papuanus | reverse complement strand
GCGAGCAGCGGGGGGGCGAGGAGGGGTGGCGGAGGGGGAGGAGCCAGCAAGTACCCACAACACAAACCCAGGTGTTTCTTATCTTGACCAGGGAAATCTGCAGACACCAGCACTGTCAGCCTCCAGCTGCTGAGCCTCCCTGAGCTGTAACACAGGGGCACAGAGGTGTAAATCAGAAGTGGTCAAACCACCCCTCCCCCACAGATTATTCTGTGAACATCATTGTAACTCAAGGGAAAGACTGAGAGTCCTGGTCTTGGCCTCAGTCTAGATAGTTAGAGGCTACAGCACACAAACTTAACAACCAAACAATTCCCTCCCAGCCTGAGAAGAGCCATACATCTGTACCCCAGAAGCAGATATCCACTCTAAAAATTCAGGACATAGGTAATCACAATGGACAAGAAAGAATATGTGAAATATAGATCTATAAGATCTTTCTATAGTGAGCAAGAACAACCAAATTCAGAGGACAACATGGACTCTATACTCACACCTGACACCACAGAAGGAAATATGAACTGCTCTCAAGACAAAACAGCATTCTTGTAGGAGCTCAAGAAAAATTTTAAAAGCCAAATTAGAGAGTTAGAAGATAAATTTAAATATACAGTGACTAAATTAGAAAAAAAATCTCACTGAAGAGAACAAATCCTTAAAAAGTAAAATTGGTTAACTGGAATGGGAGGTTCAAAATCTAACTGGAGAAAATACCTCTCTGGGGGCAGAGTCAAGAAGATGGGAGTAAAAACAGGATTTCTGCTGGGCTCCAGCTTCCACCTCCCCCAATTCATGTAAAGGGTGACTCTAAAGAAAGTTTGGAGCTACAGAACCCACAAAATGAAGCAGAGAAGCTAAACTCCCACTGTGGACAGCCCGGCAGGCCAGCAGAAAATGGCCAGTGTGGTGCTCTGGAAGCTGACCCCAGCCCCTCTCGAACTGGAGGTTTCAGCATTGAGGGGGGGCTGACCAGCCATCAGCTGAAGGGACTTCAGATCACCAGCAGCTGTGGCAGTTTCCACAATTATCAACACATAGATGCAAAGGACAAAGTGAGAAGTCAGTGCAGTGTGGACTATGGGATCAAGTAGTTCAAGAGTGTGGACAGCTTTTGCCCTGGGGCAAGAAGCAGCTGAGGTGCAGCGGCCATGCAGCCACTGCCACGTGGCTGCTTCAGCTCCTAGCCTGAAGATTGTAAGAGGACCAAGCAACAAGTCTGAGGGGTAATCATTCTTGCTTTAACTTGTTTCAATCAGGATTGCTGTCTAGGGTGGAGGTCCTGGGCTTTGTATACACACACACACACACACACACACACACACACACACACATACACACATACACATTTCTATTCCCTTCAACCATTCTCATACTGAGAAAAGTTTCATAATTTACAATTATTGTTTTTCCATGTAAGAATGTAAATAGTTCAACTTTGATAAGTTCCTTATGATTTCTTTTCCCTGTTTACCTTCTCATGCTTCTGATGGCTGGGTCGAGCTAGTATGATAAAAATGATGATTTTACCTAAATTAAAATAACTATATAGTACCATACCAATTCTTATACCAAAAAGTTTCTTTATAGAGCTAGAAAAAAATAGTAACAAAATTCATTTGGAAAAACAAAAGGTCCAGAATATCAAGGGAATTAATGAAAAGAAATGCTAGGTAAGGTGGCCTAGATTTAATCTATATTATAAAGCAGCAGTCATCAAAACTACTTGGTACTGCCTGAAGAATAGAGTAGTGGATCAATGGAATAGATTGGGTACACAAGACTCAGCAGTTAATAACTATAGTAATCAACTGTTTGATAAATGCAAAGACACCAGTTTTGGGGATAAGAACTCACTATTTGACAAAAACTGCTGGGAAAACTGGACTATAGTATTGCAGAAACTGGGCATAGACCATTATCTAACACCGTGTACCAAAATCAAGTCTAAATGGGTGCATGATCTATGTATAAAGGGTGACACTGTAAGGAATCTGGGAAAGCAAGGAATAGTTTACCTGTCAGATTTATGGAGAGGGTAATTCTTTATGATCAAACAAGAAATAGAGAGCATTATAAAATGCAAAATGGATAATTTTGATTACATGAAATTGAAGTTTCTATACAAACAAAGCCAATGCAACCAAGATTAGGAGGGAATTGGAAAATTGCAAAAAAAAAAATTTACAGCCCATATCTCTGATAAAGGCCTCTTTTCTAAAATATACAGAGAATTGTGTCAAATTATAAGAATACAAGTCATTCCCCAATTGATAAATGGTCAAAGGATATGAACAGGCAGTTTTCATAGGAAGAATTTAAAGATCTCTACAAGTATATGAAAAAAATGCTCTAAATCACTATTGATTAGAGAAATGCAAGTCAAAACAACTCTGAAGTACCACATCTCATCAGTCAGATTGGCTAAGATGACAAATGCTGGAGAGGATGTGGACAAATTGAAATGCTAATGCATTGTTGGTGCAGTTGTAAACTGATTCAACCATTCTGGAGAGCAATCTGGAATTATGCCCAAAGGGAAATAAATAATTTCATACCCTTTGACTCAGCAATACCACTTCTAGGGTCGTATCCCAAAGATATCATAGAAGTGGGAGGAAGACCCATATGTACAAAAATATTTATAGCAGCTCTTTTTGTGGTGGCAAAGAATTGGAAATTAAGGGAGTGCCCATCAATTGGGGAATGGCTGAACAAGTTGTGGCATATGAATGAAATGGAATACTATTGTGATATAAGAAATGAGGAGCAGATGGACTTCATATTTACCTGGAGAGCCTTATATGAACTGATGCTGAGAGAGGAGAGCAGAATCTGGAGAAATCTGTACACGATTACAGATACAACGTATTGTGAGGACCAACTTTGATAGACTGAACTCTTCTCAGCAATATAGGGTTATAAGACAACTCCAAAAGACTCATGATGGAAAGGGATGTCTATCTACATTCAGAGAAAGAACTAGAAAGAACAGAGAGTTTGAATGCAGATAGAAGCAAATTACCTGCTCCCTTTCTTTTTCTTGTTTGGTTTTGTTTCCTCTTTCCCATTGTTCATTCCATCTGATAAAATCCTTCTTTATGACCTGACTACTGTCTAATGTGGAAGTATTTGCAGATCCTCTACTTGATTTCATGCCACCATGGGGGGGTAGGGAGGAGAGAGAGGGGGAGAAAATTTGAAACTCAAGGGATTGAATTGAATCTTGTAAACTAAAAGTAAACAAATTAATAAAGAACAAAATTTAAAAAAAAACAATGATAAACAAAAATAGTTACAAGTATAATTTTTCCATGTTCAAATATAAACAGTTTAACCTAAAAAAAAGAAAGCTAAGGCATGGGTAACAGCTAACAAACAAAAGATTACCAAAAGTTTTATTCTTTAAAGGAATAACCCTTGGCTATCTGAAGAATCACTCATTTGCCAATGGTTTCTGAAAGCCAAGGTTTTGCTGTAGACATCCACGTTCAGTGTTCTTTTCTTGCCACCAAACAAAACAAAAATTATTACATTTTATCAATTACTTATGCCTGTTCCATCAAACGAATAACAAACAGCTCAATAAAGTCAAACTTTCATTCTTTCCTGTTTTATTGTTTATACTGCCATCTTCTTTTCCACAATGTGTTTTACATTTCTATTTCATTTCTCTTCTGACTCAATAATATGTGTGTAATGCCTCATGTCTTTCAAAATGTTTTAAAATGTATTTATTCTCTAACCATTATAACAACCATGGTAAGGTGGATAGGACAGAAATGTTTATTCCCATTTGATAGATGAAGAAACTGAGGTCTAGATTGGTTATGAAACCTGCCCAAGATGGAATTTACTTGTTAACAGTCAGAATTCAGGGTTAGGAAGGATGCTAAAAGGATGGAAGAATAGTGTCAGCTAAGGTTGAGCAAGGCATGAAGCCCGATCCTGATTCCTCATCCAGTGGAGGTTCTTTGAAGAACATCACACAGATAATATCTAGAGGCAATCGAGAAAACTATAGCAACTCCTAAATTTTGCCTTGTCCCTGGCCTTGCTTCCTCTCTGTGGTAAGAGGAAGTATCTAGAACACTCCTATATATTAAGGCTATTTAACCAAAACAAGGAACTTTCCCCTTAATCCTTCCCCTAATCCCTGATTGACAAACTCTGACCTGTCAAGAGGTAGTTTATACCCAATTTAGCTTCCCTCTAATTACACTTATATAATCCTTGTTCTTTGTTCCTTTGGGGAGTCTCTGACCTGAGGATGGGGCCCCCTCACTGGCAAACCCTCCTTGGTTCCCAAATTTCTGCTTCTGCTTTGTTCCAGCACTGACAACTTTACCTTCAGATTTTTTTAGAAATGAAAAAAAAATCCCTATCAATTGCTTCTAATGTAGTTCTGCTAGAACATTATCTCTACCGTAGAGCAAAAGAACAAAAGAAAGAACCCTTCTGGGTTTTTTGTTTATCTTTCTGTGTTTTTTTTTCAGCTCAATCACATCATTCCACAAACATGGATTGAGTGGCTTCTATGTCCAGAAATCTGAGTCATCATGTCCTGAATTTAAAACTTACAGGTTGTCTTGGCAAACCCATTTTCCAAATACAGAAACAAGGCCCAGAGTTCAATGATTTGCCCCAGGGCCCCATAGGTAGTTCTTGAAAGAGTCAGGATTTTAAACTGGATAGGTTTGGAGGTCAGAAGAGATCAGCTCTTCAGTATACTCTCATTATGCCCAATAGAGACCTCTCCCTTTTCTAAGTTCCCAGAGCACTTGCTATTTGGGCAGAGTGTAAAAACAGCACTGGGTCAGGAATCTGGAAAACCTGAGTTCAAATTCAGCCTCAAACACTTACTGGCTGTATGACCTTGAAGAAGTCACTTAATATTTTTATGCTTCAGTTACTTTAACTGTACAGTGGTGATAATAATAGCACCTACCTCTGAGGGTTGTTAGGATCAAATGAGACATCTGTAAAGTGCTTGGCACAATAGTTGTTCCCATTCCCACCTCCCCCACCAAAAACAAAATACACAATCTTCTGTTCCTATAGCTTTCTGTTTCTGAACGTTAGCTGGAAGGGACATTGTACATCAGGTAATCCAGCTAGGTGTAATGACTTATTCCAGGTCCTATTGCTAGGAAGTGACAGTGCATTAGATGGATTTCTAGTGCCGAGGTTTTCCTACAATCCCTGGTCAGCCTCCTGCCATGTGTTAGCTAGTTCTGCTTCATGTGGGATAGCTTCATTTCTCCATCAAACAATCAATTAATTCAGCATTTGTTAAGAACCTGTCCTCCTGTCTGGGGAAAAAAATGAAACACCAGCCTTCAAGAGACTCCCATTGTAATTGGGGAAACAACCCGGCCATGAAACAGAAAAATCAAAGCAGGTATGAGACTGCAAATTCCCTGAATGTTGTGTCACCTGTGTGAAGGGGCTAAAGGTGGGGAATGGATCTTCTGGCTGAATATTTTAGCACCCTACCTTCTTCACTAGAGCCAGAACTGGAAAATGTGACACAGGCAAAACTTGTCTTTTCCATATTCATAGTGGGGCAGGGGGTGGGGGGGGGGGGAAGAAAGGGAAGGAGGAAGGAGGGAAAGAAGGAAGAAAGGAAGGAAGGGAGGGAGGCAGGAAGGAAACAAAAAGGGAGGGATGGAGGAAGAAAGAGAGGAAGAAGGGAGGCGAGAGGGAGGGAGGGAGTGAAAAAGGAAGGAAGAAAAGATGGAAGAAAGCTGGAGGAGTAAAAGGGAGGAAGAAATGAGGAAATAAACTTACATAAATCACCTATTACATGCCAGGCACTGTACAAAATAGTTTCACAGCTATTATTTCACCTGATCCTCATAAGAATCCTAGGAGGTAGGTACTATTATTACCCCCATTTTACAGTGGAGGAAACTGAGGCAAACAGATGTTCAGTGACTTACCCATGTTCACACAGCTAGTTATGTGTCTGAAGCCAGATTTGTACTCAGGTCTTCCTGACTCCAGATCCACTTTGCTGACACCAGACTGCCCAGGATTACTGACAAGCAGTATCAGTCCAAGGTTCCAAGAATAGTGGCCCCTAGACCATATGCCCTGCTTCCATCCCAGTCCCCATAAGGGGGGGTCATCCAGAGGAACAACCCCTGGGAAGGGGTCTGCCAACCCTGCTAAAACTGCCACTACCACCTATGGACAGGTAAACCCAAGAAGCCTCAGAAGAGCAACAGTTCCCAAGTGATTGGCCCCTTGCAGAGATGCACGCTGGTCACTGCCTGAGGTTGCTGAAGGCCCAACTTCCTTAGGAGCCACAGCCACTAAAGAACCAGAAAGCAAAGTTCTTCCCAAAGTCCTCGGCACCATCAAAGGGTTTTATCAATTGAAATGACACTACAAAAGATGCATTTCCAAGTTTTTGCATTTATTTGACTTGCATCTGAAACTTTCTGATGTTTTTTGTCTCCTTTTTAGAAAGTGAACTCCTTGAAAGCAGAAACTGCCTTCACTTTCTATTTGTATCCCAGCACTCAGCACCATGCTTCGCATATAGTAAGCACTCCACAAATGTTCATTCATTCATCCACGTCCCAGATTCATTCAAGTCCCAGCTGTG
This sequence comes from Petaurus breviceps papuanus, assembly GCF_028583685.1. Lineage (NCBI taxonomy): Eukaryota > Metazoa > Chordata > Mammalia > Diprotodontia > Petauridae > Petaurus > Petaurus breviceps. The sequence continues at coordinate 549,828 of NW_027187282.1, read as the reverse complement.
TTGGGTAGGAATAGAGCATCTCTTTACCTACTAACTTAAAACTAACAAGTTATCTCCTAATCCATGCACACATAAGGTCAGTCTTGCTCCAATCAAAGAGTTCACAGGATTTTAGAATTGAGATGGACCCTAGAAATCCAACTCTCATTTTATAAATGAAGAAACTGAGTCCAGAGAATAAGTTGCTTAAGATCACATAGCTAGTTACATACTTGCTATCCTGCCCTAGGTGCCTCTGGACAAGTGACTTAACCCCACAGAGTCTCAGTTTCCTCATATACAAATGGGGATAACAGGGCTATGAGGAGAATTGAATGAGTTGAACTATGTAAAGTGCTTTGCAAACTTTCCAACCCTTTACAATTTTGAGCTATCAGAAGTAGCAGCAGCAGCTACAGTGACAGCAAGGCTAAGAACAAACTGCAGATTTCTTAAATCCCAGTCTAACTCTCCTTGGTGGAGAGACCACATGGCTGACCATGGGGTACATCAGAGAAGACTGAAGACTGGAAGAAATCAAATCTATTCCTCCTAGCTCAAAATTAACTGAAAATCTGATTTTAAAGGCAAACAGACCTTAATAGGAAGAAACCTTTTATCACATAAACTGCCAAGGAGGAGTCAGCAGGATGTCACCAAAGGCCAACAGCAAGTGGCTTATAAATTTAACTATTTTAAAAGGGAATACCCACATTAGAGACCAAATATAAGGCAGCAGTCAGCTTCCTTATGACTCTGCTTTTAAAAAGAATGAAGTCACTTTGTTACTCTTAACTAGGTCCTTTTCATCTGGAAATCTATAATTTATGATTGATGTGTCAGATTAATTTTTGCATCCTCTGACTTCTCCTGGGCATTAATCTTATCCACATCTCATTGGAAGTCAATAAATAATAAATAAAATGTATAATCTGAATAATGTATAATTTCAAGGTGTGATTTTAAAAGAGTTGTTGCATATTTTTGCCCATCAGATTTTTTTTTCCTGTACTGGGATCAAATTTGTTTTCTTTGGACCACATCTCATTTCATTCTCACCCCCTGTCCCCCCCCCCATTGTTTAAGGAATTTTTATTAAAGCAAGAATTTTATAATCCAAATTACATTTCTTTGCTCAGCTATCAAATCTGTTATCTAAAACAGTGGTGATATTCTGAGCTTTTCCACAGTAAAGAATTATAAAATTAAAGAAAGGAATGCTTTAAATTTTTGTACTGTGCTGAAAATCCCCCCCCCCATAAAACATTTGTTTTTATATTTTACTATTTTTCTGGGGGGGGGGTCTTTTTTTTGGTTTTTTTTTTGTTTTTTTGGTTTTTTTTTTTTTGCTTTTAAATCAATAAGTAATCTAGGACTAGCATTAAGTTTGCTAGACCTGGCACTTGCTCGGTACATCAAGTTCAAAGTTTCCTTTCCATTTTTTCTTTATTTCATATTTTGCTATGTTTTTTTTTCCCCCACAACATTTAAGTTTTTAGATGTTTAGACATTTTTCTTCGGTGAAGCAGAGGTTCCATTTCTCCGTCAGTTGTCTTCTCTTTTACACAGCGGGCACGTCAGGAGCACTGTTCACTGCTTTCTGGGCAGCCTCTTTCGCCTGGTGGGCCTGCAGCACGGCTACAGCTTCATCCACCTTAGAACGCAGAGACTCAGGAGACTCGAGCATGTGAAGAAGCTCCGAGTTGTCGATTTCCAGCAACATGCCAGTGATTTTCCCGGCCAGAGTAGGGTGCATGGCCTGAATGAGTGGAAACAGCCGTTCACCCAACATCTGCTTCTGCTCCTGCGGAGGGGCGGATGCCAGCATGGAAGCAGTTAAAGGTTCCTGACCTTGCACGTGGACAGCAGGTTGTTGCATGGTAACCTGTGGCTGAGCATTAAGATGCTGTTGAGGATTGCGAACGCCAGCAGCATACTTATACTGCGGAACTGAGCGGACAGCAGGACCTGCGGCAGCTGCTGCCCCCGCTGGACGTGGACCCATCGTCTGAGTCGAGGTGTTCGCCACACGTGTGGACACCACTCGTGGCACCTGTGAAGAAGCTGGTCTCATTGTACTGAATGGCGGCCTGGGAGCCGCTGGGCGGATAGCACCAGGCATGTTCTGGAATGGATGAGGTCTGGCGCCCTGAGCAGTCCAGCGAGGGCTTGGTCTGAGAGGAGCGATTTGGCTGGCAGGATAGTAGGCAGCCCGGTTCTGAGTCTGAGGAATAGCTGCCATGAAGTAACCTGAAGGAGGCTGATAAGGGTTGATCACAGGGTTGGGCACAGCTCTGACACTGGCCATTCTCTGCATGTACTGGTTTGTGAGGTGAGCCTGCCGCTCCTCCTTGCGCTGTGCTAAAGCTATGTACAAGGGCTTGGTGGCCACGATCCTGCCATTCATTTCTGTGACGGCTTTGGTGGCTTCCTCTGGCGAGGAGAAGCACACGAAGCCAAAGCCTTTGCTGCGGCCCCCTTCCATCATCACCTTCGCGCTGGTGATTGTACCGAATGGGGAGAACTCTTTGCGCAGGCGCTCGTCATCAATCCCATCGTCCAGATTTTTCACATACAGGTTCACACCCTGGTACCTGGTGATCCTGTCCTGCTTCATCTGTTCAAATTTGCGCTTGAGTTCTGTCTGCCGCTCTACTTTTTTCTGAGCCCGGCCCACATAGATTTTTTTCCCATTCAGTTCTTTTCCATTCATCTCATCTACAGCCTTTTGGGCATCTTCGTGCCTCTCAAAGTTCACAAAGCCAAACCCTTTGGACGTGCCACTCTCATCAGTCATGACTTTGACACTTAAAGCAGGTCCAAACTTACCAAAGAGCCTCTTAAGTCTCAGATCGTCCATGTCCTCGCCAAAATTCTTGATGTAAACGTTGGTGAACTCTTTGGCCCTGGCCCCGAGCTCTGCCTCCCTCTCTTTGCGGGATTTAAAGCGCCCCACAAAGACCTTGCGGTCGTTCAGAAGCATCCCATTCATTTTGTCAATAGCCCTCTCTGCTGCCTCTCGTGTCTCAAAGTGTACAAATCCATAGCCCTTGGACCCATTTTCATCACATACCACCTTACAGGAGAGGATGTTCCCGAAGGCTGAGAAGGTATCGAACAAAGCCTTGTTGTCAATGGACTTATCCAGGTTTTTGATGAAGATGTTGCCCACGCCGCTCTTGCGGAGGGAGGGGTCCCTCTGGGACCACATGATGCGCACCGGCTTGCCCTTGATGACATCGAAATTCATGGTCTCCAGGGCTCGCTCGGCGTCGGCCGGCTGCTGGAAGTTGACATAGGCGTAGCCCAGGGAGCGCCTGGTGATCATGTCCCTGCAGACGCGGATGGAGAGGATGGGCCCGGCCGGGCTGAACTTCTCGTACAGCATCGCCTCGCTCACCTCGGGGTGCAGGTCCCCCACGTACAGCGAGGCCGTGGGGTAGCTGGGGGCGCTGGGGTGCATGTCGCCGCCGCCTCTCGACGAGGAGGATGAAAGAGCAGGAGGAGGAGGAGGAGGAGGAGGAAGAGGAGGGAAAGGAGGGGGAGGAAGAGGAGGAGGAGGAGGAGGAGGAGGAGGAGGAAGAGAAGAAGGGCCACAGGCTGCCACCACCGCCTCTGCCGCCGCCGCCGCCGCCTCCGCTGCCTCCGCTGCCTCCGAGAGCTTTCCGGCAAGAGGAAAGGAACGGGTGGGGGGCCGCAGTCTGGAGCCGGGGTGGGGGCTGGGCGGGGGGAGTGGAGGGGAGAGAGGGCGAGCGCGGAGGGACAAAAATCTACGGGAATCGGAATCGAAAACGGCTCCACGGCGGCGCAGCAGCGGAGGGGGCGGTGGCAGGGGCGGCGACAGGGCCAGGGGCGGCTCGCTAGCTTGCTCGCTCCTTCGCCCCCTCCGCCGCCGGGGGCTGCGGGCGGCCCGGCCGCTGGGAGGTGGCCGTGGTGCTGGCCGGGCCCCGGCACCCGGCGCTCCCTCCCCGGCGGATTCCTGGGGG
>NW_027187282.1:480404-520863 GCF_028583685.1 Petaurus breviceps papuanus | reverse complement strand
TCTTTCTTTCTTTCTTTCTTTCTTTCTTTCTTTCTTTCTTTCTTTCTTTCTTTCTTTCTTTCTTTCTTTCTTTCTTTCTTTCTTTCTTTCTTTCTTTCTTTAACTATTTATCAAATTTGTCTTTACATTACAGTATATGAAGGGAAATAATACACACAGGTTTTACAAGTCATTCTGACCAGGTTGTGAATGGTACTGAATGATAGAGGGGTCATATCTAGAGGATATCTATCTATCTACCTATCTATCTCTGTCTATCGCGGGGTGTGCTGGTAAGTGTTTACCAACCAGCTCTCTGTAAATATGTATGCATGATGCCCTTTAAATTTAATCTGTGCAATAATCATTAGGTCCCTGTATGGAGAGGCCCACCTGTAGAGAGATCCATGAATCATGAGGCTTATTCTTGTGTGTTTCTTTAAGACAAGCCAAAGAGACATCTCTAGCCTCTCTCTTCTCCCCTGACCCTTCTCCAAGGGAGCCTTCTATTCATGCCAGTAGGGGAAGCAGGAGCTTGAGGTCAGAAACTATTCTGCTCTTCTCAGAGAGAAGGGATACAAGGCCAGAAGTATATCTGTCTGCCCCTTTTATATGTATTTCTCTTGTAAAAATCAATTTAAAAAAACTTTCAAAATAATGCTCTTTGAAAGACAATTGAATCAGAGGGCTTAGGGGGATCTATCCTGTTTCTGTTATTAGGTATCTAATATGAGAGTTGTGCATTTCTGTCCTTATAAAAAATTTCTCTCTGCATATAATTCCCTGATTTTTTTGGTGGGGGGACAAGAGAAAGGGTAATATTACCAAAAGAGATGAATTTCAAAATGTTGAAAGACTTCAGAACTCTGTCCAGGTGCCATTCTAGAAGGCTGATTCAATCTACCCCTAGACAGCCAGGTGACAGACTAAAAATGCAGAATAACACATCTATTTTTAGATAATCAATGTGGGAATTTGTCTTGTTTGAATATTCACAACTGTTACAAAGGCCTCATTTTTCCTTCTTTTTTCAAATAAAGTGGGAACATGGGAGATCAAGTGGAGACTGGGACAGGGTAGGGAAGAAATGAAACAATAAAAGATGATTGAGGGACTATTTTTAAAATGAAGAGAATACAAGGAAGGTCAAAAAGGAGCATAGATAGCTTTGAAAGCTAGAGGCTGAACTTATTAGACACTAAAAAAACAAAACCAAGCTGTAGTCTGGAGATGCTCAGAGTGTTGAGGGACCAAGGACCCTCAGCAGAACCCCTGAGATGGCTGAGCTCAAAACTGTATCTAAAATCATATGAAAGCCCTTTAATTTCTAATATGACAAATACAGAGGCAGATAGAGCTACATGAATAAAGCTCCTTAGGTGGTCTTCAATAACTTTTAAGAGTGTAAAGCAGTCTTGACCCCAAAACAGTTTGAGAATTACTACCTTTAATCATAGAGATCTGCAGGCTCATAGAAACCTGCCTCCCCTTTTTTTGTCCTACTATGTTATGGGAGAAATTTTCCTTTTTGAGTTCATGTGATAGGTAACTACTACCCTAAAGGAATCTACCACAACACAGAAATTGTAAAGGTAAGAAAAGCTTAGATTTTACTAGGCTAAGCAGAGGTTCAGATCTGAGAACCATAAACAAACAAACCAAAAAAATAGATGAATGAATAAATACTCTTGAACCATGATTAGAATTCTAACAAGGCAAGAAAGGAAGGATGTGGATGGTGGTGTTGAGTGTTAGAAGGAGCCCTTTCAAGAGAGAGACAGACAGCGTTCCTTCCCTCTCTTCCTTCCTACCACCCCCCTCCCCAGCAACATTTTCTGGGCTGGGGGGCGGGTCTGAAAATCCCTGGGTGAGGGGAGGGAGGGAGAGGGTTAGGGGTTAGGGATGGAAGGAGTCCCTTCAGGAGAGAGAGGGAGACACAGAGAGAAACAGTAGAGACAGAGTCCCAACCCTCCTTCCATCACCACCGGAAGTGTTTCCTGACCCTGGGGTCACTTCATTGGTGGCTAGAAGCTGAGGTGGAGAGAGGGAGAGAGGAAGGGAGAGGGGGAGAGGGGAAGAGAGAGGAACCTTGGATAAAAGGCTATTCTGACTCACATTGAAAGTGTTATATTACACCACAATTTTTAAAAATTAATTCATTTTAAACTTAAGCACTAAAACAAATACACAATAAGAAAAGGAAGAGAAACATATTCTATACTTAAATATTAAAATAAATACAAAATAAGAAAAGAAAAGAAAAAGCCTTGCCATGTACACAGTAAGGATTCAAAATATACAGCAATAAATTTCCATTAAAAAAAAAACCCCTCTGCTTCCTCCCTGCCCCCAAGAAGGCTACAATTAATTCTCTCTCTCTCTCTCTCTCTCTCTCTCTCTCTCTCTCTCTCTCTCTTTATATATATATATATATGATATGTACACATTTATGTATATATTTATATATACATATGATTTCTAAGTCTACCAACTCATTATTTCCTGCACCACAGCTATATTCTAACCCTATACTCTAGTTATTTTAAATCATCTAAAAACAATATGGATTAATATGGCTGACATATAGTTTAGTTTCCCTATTTTTCTTTTTTTATTAAATCTATTTTAGCTTTAACTTTGTCTGATATCATGATTATGCCCCTGCTTTTTTTCCTAATGAATTCTACTCCTGATCTTTGTTGTTTATGTTTGCGCATATCACTTATTTCCTATCCCTTCTGACTCCTCTACTTTACTTCTACCCTCTACCTTGTACTCCTATTACTTAACCTATCCCCCCAATGATCTCTCCATTATTCTCCCATTCACATTAATCTAAACACTCTTCTCTACCCCCCCATTATCCTATTTCTTCATGCTCTTATTTCTTTATAAATTTAGAAGACTTTTATTCCCTTTTAAATGTATATATTGTTCTCTCTTTAACCTGATGTATTAGGGCTCCCTGTATGTTCCCTCTCTTGTCCTCTCCCCCCTCCCTATCCCATTAGCCTTTTATTTCTTTCTAAATTTAGAAGACTTTCATACCCTTCTAGATACATATATATTTTCCCCTTGTTAACCCATTCCCAATGAGAGTTGGGTTCCAGAACTACCAGCCCTCCTTCCCCATCTAATTCCTCTGTATCAGTTCTTCCTTTCACACCCCATTTGTATAATGACTCTTTTTTACCTTTTCTAAATGATCACATCATATTTAAATCTACCCCAATTTTTCTTTCAAACTACCCAATTACCAATAACAATTCCAAACACACATTTTACATTTCTTCATATAAAAAGTAAACAGTCTGTCCTTATTGGGTATCTTATAATTAATTTGTCTTTGACGTGTACCTTATACATGTCTTGGATCTTGTATGTCAAATTTTCTATTGAGTTCAGGTCTTTTTGCAACAAAATCCTGAAACTCTAGCAATTCATTGAATTTCCAGTTTGTTTTTTCATTCAGTATTATGCTTAATTTTGCTGGGTATGATATTTTGGGTTGCAATTCCAGTTCTTTTGTTCTTCAATACATAGTGTTCTAAGACCTGCAGTCTTTTAGTGTCATCACTGCTGGGTCTTGTGTGATTCTAATTGTGCTCTGACATATATGAATTTTTTTGTTTCTCTTAGTATTTTCTCCTTGAGCTAAGAGTTTTGAAATTTGACTATGATATTCCTATAGGTTTTCCTCATAGGATTTTTTTTTTGTGATGATTTGTGGGTTTTTTTCTATTTTTACTTTCTCATCTTGTTTTGATACTTCAGGACAATTTTCTTTAATTATTTCTTGTATTATTATATCAAGATTCTTTTCTTATCATAGCTTTCAGGTAGTCTGATTATTCTTATATTTTCTCTTCTTGAACTGTTCTACATATCAGTTGTTTTTCTTATGAAATGTTTTACATTCCGTTCTATTTTTTCATTCTTTATATTTTGTTTTAGCTTGGTCTCTTATAACTTCACTGACTTCCCTTTGCCCAATTCTAATTTTCAAGGAGTCATTTTCTTCCTTAAAATTCTGGATCTCTTCTTCAAGTTGGTTGACTTTTTTCCATAATCTTGTTTTTATTGAATTATTCTTATTTAATTTTTTTCTCAATCTCTCTCGTTTGATTTTCATGTCTTTTAAAGTTCTATGAGTTCTTTTTGGGCAGGTGACCATTTGACATTATTCTCTGGAATAAAAGCTTTTTTTTTGCTTCAGTATCCTCCTCTGAAGATGAACCCACGTCGTGTCTATTCCAGTAGCAGCTTTCTATAGTTGGATTCTTTCTTCTTTACCTGCCCATTATAAAAATCATAGCATCTTATTTTTTGTAATCACCTCTAGTCTTAAGGTATGGGGGATGTTGCCTCTGGCCTCAGATTCTCCTCCAGTTCTCCCCTCTGGCCTGGAACTGTAACCAAGAACTCCTCCTTCCTGTAAGTGCCCACAGCCAGTGTCTCTCTCCCACTGTTTCTGCACTTTCCAGGAGTTTCTTTACACTCAGGACAGCAGCACAGCTTCACCTGTCATCCCTTATCAGCAGAGGTTCCCTCAATCTTCCCCTGTTCAGATGCCCAACTCCCCACACTGTGTGGAAGGTAAAAATTCCTGTGGTTGGGGCCAAGGCTACTTTCCCACCCAGCTGGCTCCAGGACTCTCTGCTTGCTGTTTCAGCAGAACTAACCAGGACACGTTTACTCTTCATAGGGACCAAAACCTCCATCCTGGTATTTTTTCTTTGGATCTTCTCCACTTGTCACAGGAAGGCCACTGTTCTGCCCAAATTCTTCTTTATTTTTACTTCTCTACATTCACCCTGAGGCATTATTTTGTCTTGTTTGCAGAAGAAATCTGGAGAGCTTGGAATTTTCTGACCTGTTTCACCATCTTCCCAGAATGTTCTGATCTACCACTAATTTAAATGTTTATATATGTGTGTATATGTATATACACACATGTATGTATGTATATATACATGTATGTGTGTGTGTATATATATATATATATATATATATATATATATCTCCCTGTCCTTGGACACTATCCACTTGTAGCCCTTTCTTGCACTGCTGTCTTGAGATTCTGCCTCAAGAAACCTACATGATACATCATCCTATATCACTGCTAATTGGTTCACACTTGAATCAGTGGTAGTATGTGTAACATCCCAAGTTCTTTGAATCATTTATCCCCATGATTCCCATCTTCCAACAATGGATCTTAGCCAGATTTTACAGGAGTGGAAAATACATTAAGATCTCTACCTCATGGTCTGAATTTGAGTCAGTCATTCAATAAACATTTATTAAGTGCCTGCTATGTATCAACATTGTTACAAGTGCTAAAGATATAAAAAAGTCAAGGCAGTCCCTGGCCTCAAGGAGCTCACACTCTAATGAGGGGTACAACAAACATATACAAGCAAGCTATATGCAGGCTTACTAGGATATAATTATGAGAAGGAAGGTACTGAAATTGAGAGACTGGGAAAGACTTCCTGTAGAAAACAGGATTTTTACAAAGACTTAAAGGAGCCAGGGAAGTCAATAGGTGGTAATGAGAAGAGAGGGTATTTCAGGCATTGAGGACTACCAGAGAAATTGACCAGAGCCAAGCGATGAAATGGTGCAGCAAGGTCAGTGACATTGCACTGGAAAATACCTGGTGTGGAGGAAGCTGTAAGATGAGGAAGGCAGGAGGGGGCCAATTTATAAAGGCGGCATTTTGTGTTTGATCTGGCAGGCAATGGGCTTACTGAGTTGGGGGGTGACATGATTGTACATTAGTTTTAGGAAAATCATTAGTGGCTGCATGGAGGATATAATCGAGTGGGGAGAGATTTAAGGCAGGCCAACCTGCCAGCAAGCTATTGCAAATAGTCCTATCATGCACCAGAGTGGTGGCAGTGTCTGAGGAGAGGAGGTATATTCAAGAGATGGTGCAAAGGTAAAATTAATAGGTTTTGGCAAAAAATGCCAATTGGGGATTGAAACATTGTCAGGAGTTGAGGGAGACACATAGGTTGCAATCCTGTAGCACTGCAAGGATGGTTAACTTCTGTTGTTTGTCTTTCATTCTAGAAAAGGACAGTGACATCAGGAAAGTGATGCCATGACTTGCAAGTGAACTGAATTTACGTGAGGCAGGGCTATGCAGTAACCAACCTCACTCTTTCCTCTGGAGCCATCTGGGTCCAGTGGTAAGAGTGTAGATGGCCCAGATGCAATGGGAGACCTTGGCCTTTTTAAGCTAAGGTCTTTCCTGATTTCAGTTTGGCTGAGGCAAAATCTATTCCGTGATTAGGCTAGGTAAGAAATGAGGCAATAAATGGCCTCTTCTACTTAGTCAAAAGAAAATTAGTCTGGAAGACGAAGACCCTCAGGGTTTCTGGCCAGAACAGAAACAATTGCTAAATACATTCACTCTGCGCCATCAGGACCCAAGGGAAGGTAGGAGACTGGGAGGGTTTAGAGGGAATGTTTTGGACTTTGGACCTGTTGAGTTTAAATTTTCTATTCAATGACTAATTCAAAATATTTTAAAGGTACTTGGAGATGTAAGACTGAAGGTCATCAGAAAGATTAGGGGAAGACAATTAAATCTGAGAATTATCAGCATAGAGTTATAATTAAATATACAGGAGCTGATGACATTCCCAAGTGAAATAGTACATGGTATTTGAGTGAACAAAACACAATAACCTCTCTTGGCACCTGCATAAAGATAGATTCCTCAAAATTATTTCCATTTTATCTTCAAGGCTGCTATGCTAGGTTGGATTAGCTCATAAATTTTGGGGGGTTACTCTAGCCGCAGGACTGGTTGTAGTGCAATAGTCCAGACATGAAGGCCTGTCACAAAGTGCCAGCTGTGTGATAGAGAGAAGGACATGCAGTGGAGAGATGTTGTAAAAGCTAACAGGGACAAAATTTGGCTACAGTTTGTTTATATGATGTGAGTACCAGAGAGGAGCTGAGAAGGGTACCAGGGTATTACCTCTACAGGGTGGTACCTCTACAACTAGGGGCAGAGGTTTCCCCTGGATAGTAAAGGAAAATTGACAAGAAGGGGGCATTTTGTTTTCTTTTTGAGTGTGGAAAGAAGAGTATGATTCATGGAAAGGAGAAGTAAATGACACCAACATTCATCTTGTCTGTGTAGTAGTTTTTTAGTTTCATATAATTAAAATTATTTATTTTCTCTTTTGTCGTTACCTCTTTCTTATTTCAGTAATAATGTATCTACTACCCATGATTTGCTTTATGTCAACATATAAGGGATTTGCCATCATCAGTATACAATAAATTAATAAATGCTGTTGTTGTTGAGTTGTTTTGGTCATGTCTGACTATCTGTGACTGCATTTGGGATTTGCTTGGTAAAGATAATGGAGTGGTTTACCATTTCCTTTTCCAACTCATTTTACGATGAGGAAAGTGTGGCAAATAGGGTTAAGTGATTTTTCCCAGGGTCACACAGTTAGAAAGTGTCAGAAGCTGATTTGAACTCAGATCCTCCTGACTCCAGGACAGGCACTATGTCCAATGCCTTACCTAGTTGCCAAATTTAAAACAAATGCAGATATTAAATTTTGTATCAGTTTTCAGTTCTGACTTAGTAAATAACCATTACTATACCCCATATTAACAAAAAGCTCTTTGAATCTTCAATAATTTTTAAAAGTGTGAAGGGGTTCTAAGACAAAAACTTTGGGAACCACTTTTTTAAGGGGCCATCTTAGATCCCAGGGGACTAGCACCTGACTGTCCCTACTGCCAAGAAGCCAGATTTCACTGAATATCTTGGCATAGGGCAAAATGACAGTGATAGACTAGAATGAAAATACAGGCCTAGAAACTGATCACTAGTCTATCTCTAAAATGCTGCCCCACCCCCACCCCCTTGAAAGGAAAATGATCAATAATTAATGCCTTGAATGCTTTGCTCTGTTTTGCCTTGCTAATCTTTTATCAGCTATAATAATTAGATAAGAAATAACTGTGTGATTTATAGTAAAAAACATAGTCCCAGGTAAGAAATTGTGTGTGTAACCAAACTACGATGTAGTCCCAGGGAACTTCCTGTGTTAGTTAACTTTAGAAGTGTAGCTAAATCATTATAAAGTGTATATCTTAAATATGTGACCATAATAATCATACATATATATTAATCTTTATATTAAAATGATAAAGTAAGAAAGTCCTATAAAGGATTAATTGAGACATCATGGAAAGTACAAAGTTAGGACGTCACAAAGTTAGGACATAGTGACCTATAAAGTGCAATTTTGTGTGAATCAATTTCTATAGGACCTTGCTGCACCATCCATGAGTCAAGAGACCTATGAATTTTGTGAATTTTGTGTCTTGAGGTCTCAGAGAGCACTGGCCGGACTGTATCCCCCACCTTTGTTTCTCTTCTCTTTTTTTTTGAAGGACAACTGGGATTAAGTGACTTGGCGAAGGTCACATGGATAGTTTTTGTGTTAAGTGTCTGAGGCCAGACTCCTGACTCCAGGGCCCTTCACCATTCCACCTGCCCTCCTCTGGACTCTCTACAGCTTAGCAATGACTTTCTCAAACTGTGGGGCTCAGAGTTCCACACAAGACCCCAAATTCTCCATCTTTCATACCAATCCTCTCTATGTCCTGAAATAAAACAAAGCGATGAGATGAGGAATAAAACATCTTTAATTAAATTAATAAATTAATATAACAGAGTAGCAAACCTACTGTTCTAGAGGATGTCACATGAGTGCATGCCAGGAATCCTAATGGAATGGGGCAAGGATGTTAGAAGCTGAGATCCAGCTTAGACTAAATTCCTTTACAAGGTAAAATCTCTGGTTGGGGGGGCCTTAGGGTGTAGGTCAGCTCAAGTTAATCAAGAGTAAATATCTTAAGAGTATGACTATAAAGACAATATTGAAATTCTGATACTACTAGAATCATTAAGGGAGTGGCAGGCCAAATTATATTTTGTATGAACAATTTCTGGCATTCCCCATCTTCTCAATGAATCTCTAACTGGTATGGCACTCAACAATATAGAGAAAGTGGAGAGTGATTAATCCTTATATTGACAGGATCTTGTTGGGGGCAGTCCCCAGCAAGCAAATAGGCGTTACATAGAACAGAGGAAGACAGGGAAGAAGTAAAAAGGGAAGGCTCTATTTCATCAGAAGCAAAAAACAAAAAAGAGAAGGGTAAACTACTCCCATCTATTCATTTCATCAGTCCATCATATCTTAGGGCTTGGATGGCTCAGAGTTAACTGGTTTCTGAAAGCATCTCAGAATGCAGTCCTCTTTTCTGGGTTCAGTCTCAGAGAAGCTTTGCTTCTCCAGTTCAGGTCACATGCATATATTCCTTTTTCTGTTAAAATCTCTTACAAAAATAAATCTTAATACAACATTATGTTTGCTTTGTCAATAACCAGGTTACGTTGTCAATACCAGGGAACTAGCTCAAACCTTATAGCTTTGATAAGAACATCAAATTATGAACCAGAGAATTTACATTTTTACCCACTCCTTGCTGCTACTATCCTTATTTAAACCAGATAAAAGTATCCAAAGATACTTCCAGCAACAGGATGAAAGGAGAATCTAAAAGGAATCTGTGAAGATCTCATTTGTAGCATGAGCCCTTTTAGTCAGGAATTTGATATCTGCTAATATATAATATGTAGACTAAGGCTAAAATGTATCTTTTAAATTGGCCTAAACTCTACCATCATCTAGTTCCCAGTGTTTATCTATTTCCTTCTTACCTCACAATTCAAGTTCCAGAAAGGGAAGGAACTTTAGTATGTCACCTATATTTGCCTTGTGATGTAGGTTAGCAAACTGTCATGTTGGTATATTTAGGAGAGTCAAATACAAACTGAAAAATCAGAAAATTCTGAACCTAACTCTCATATTTGACATATATAATTATCTGGTCCTGTTATTATTATTTTTAAAAGCAAAATTTTCAACCAAACCAAAATCTAGTTATTAACTTTTATCTGCTTCTTCTCCCCTCAGGAGGATGAGATTTTGTTAAGGAATTAATAACAGAACATGTTTATAAGAAGATGACCTCTAATAAAAAATGAATTCATTTATAAGTTGCCATATTAACTTTAACTGTAACAAAAGATTCTGGGATGGGACACATTAAAAACATACTGTAATTAATTTCAAAATAGTGAATATCAAATAAGTTGTGAATAAGAAGACATGTTTATACTTCAAAATGTGCTCAATACAGAGGTGGTAGTTACAAATTAAATAATAAATCTAAATAAAATTGACTTTTCCCATTTAGGTATCACAAGATATTCTATAAATTATTCTCCTCTAAGGAAATTGTTTGTACTGAAACGTTTTCTTCAAAACAATACTGAAGATGTTCCTGATTTAGCCTTAATAATGAATAGAACATAACATGGTCCCATGAACTGTGGTATCAATACCCAATTATCCTTATATTGTTTTGAAACATTTAAAGACATTATTTTATATACAAATATATAACTAATAACAGGTAGATAACAAGGCTAGATATTTATTTACTTTACAACGTTTTGAATTATAGTCATGTACGTAATTTTACAAAAACAATCCTAGGAAATACATGTAAAGTTTTACAAACAGTTTAAATCCACACCTGTTATCATCAGGTTAGCTTAAAGTGTGCTGGGCTAAAATATTGGGAGATTCTAGTGAAAGGCTGTTCTTGGCCCAGGCCAAAAAGGCCTAAAGTGTTTGATCTACTGCTGGCAGGGCGTGGCCAATTTTCACAGAAGGAGTTAATTAAATAAGTCTCATTTGAACAATACAAAGAAACATTTAAGGTCTTATATAATGATCACAGATCACACTAACCCACTTTTTTTTTTTGCCTTTTGGAGGGCAACTGGGGTTAAGTAACTTGCCCAAGGTTACACGACTAGTTTCTTTTTTGTGTGGGTGTTAAGTGTCTGAGGTCAGAATCAAACTCAGGTCCTCCTGACTCCGGGTCCAGCGCTTTACTCACTGCGCCACCTAGCCGCCCCCCAACCCACTTTTTTTTTTTTTTACCATAATCAATATTTAGTGTTAGATTAGATTAGATATGGGTTTCTTACAGACCATCATGATAGGGGGTGGACCTGACTTATCAGACGTTTATCTACCCTAATTTGTAGGAACCTAAAGTCAAAACTGAAAATCATTTTTCAGACAATGTGATCGGATGGCTAGAGATTAAATATTTTTAGGAGAATAAAAATAGTTTGCTTTGTAATTTATAGTACTTTTCTAAAATCAAATCACTGTACTTTAACCTGAGCATGTGATTTGATCTTGAAATCTTAAAATATTGACACCCTACTAAGTTTCCAGTCTGCCAGAAAAGCAAGCACTAAATGTAACTTTAAACTGTCAGCAGGTCTAGTAAGATTTTATGATTCTATCTTTCACAAATGAGGATATTTCAAGAAGAAAATCATTATTACTATTTTCTATATTTCTAAAGAGTTTTAATAACATAATTGCATTAATCTTTTAACAAGTAAATCCATAACCCAAAAGAATGAAAGAAGAATTCACTTTTCTAACAATATTTCTAATGCAATGAATTATCAAATTAATGTTAGGCCCTATCTTTATGCACATTAAAATTCACATGACTAGGGTTTCTTGGCTTAAAAACACACAGCTAACATGTTTCCTGATCCATATAGTATAATAAATTCTAGGAGGGACACATTTCACTTAAAATGAGACCAGAATAAATTCAATTGCACTTCTATTTTCCAGATGGTATCACACAAAATCTCAATTACACAATTGCTATTTATTCCAAATATTTCATGTTATGAGATTCACTATTTTGAGATAATTTACTGCCAAAGATTTTGAAAGTGACAGAATTAAAGAGGTTTCAATTATCACACTTCAGATCACCTTGCTTATCAAATTTCTTCTAACCCTCTCTCACTGTCCATATTGGCTTTCAAGTTGAGCTATGAAAATTTCATTTGCAATCTTCCTACTTAAACAAAGTCAGACTTGTTCATGCCATCACAACATACTTATACCATCTGCGAGTGGCACATGTGCACCCAGAATAACTGTTCAGGGGTAGGAGGGGCTTGGAACTGTTGTCTGCCTACCGTGTGCAGGGCATGTCTCCCATTTGTCCCCAAACCTTCTCGTCTACCTTCCATATTTTCCCTCCAACTTTTATTTCTCTTTAAAAATCATCCAAATCCATTACTCATACTATACAACTTTCCTTTACAGTTTCAACTATGTGTTGGCTGTGAGGTGGTACCTCTGAATTTTTCTCATTTGCATTTCTCTAATCAATAAGGATTTAGAGGATTTTAAAAATTTTATTTATTTTTAGTTTTCAATATTCATTTCCACATGATTCTGAGTTACATTTTTTTCTCTCCCCATCTTTCCCCTACCCACACCCCAAAATAGCAAGCCTACTGAATACCCCTTCCCCCAATCTGTTCTCTCTTATATCCTCCCCCTTCAACATTCTAGTAGGGCAAGATGGGTTTCTATACCCCAAAACCTGTATATCTTATTTCCCAATTGCATGTAAAAAAACAATATTTAGACATTTGTTTTTAAAGCTTTGAGTTACATATTTTTTCCCTTCTTACCTCCTCACCCATCCCCACTGAGAAGATAAGCAATTCAATGTAGATTGTACATGTGTAGTTACCCAAATCATTTCCATAGTAGTTATATTGTGAAAGACTATATTTTCTTCCATCCTATCCCACCCCCTGCTTATTCTATTTTCTCCTTTGACCCTGTCCCTTCTCAAAAGTGTTTGCTTGTAACTACCCTCTCCCCCAATCTGCCCTCCATTTTATCATCTCCACTCTTATCCCCTTTCCCCCTACTTTCCTGTAGGGTAAGATACCCACTTGAGTGTGTAAATTATTCCCTCCTTAAGCCAAATTCAATGACAGCAAGGTTGTCCCATTCCCTTTCACTTTCCTGCTCTTCCCCTCCATTGTAACAGTTTTCTCTTGCCTCTTTTATATGAGATAATTTACCCCAATCTATCTCTCCCTTTCTTCTTCTCCCAACAAATTCCTCTCTCACCTCTTAATTTTATTTTTAGATATCATTCCTTCATATTCAACTCATCCTCTGCCCTCTGCCTATGTATACATGAACATACATATGCCCACACTCACATATATATTTATATACACATACACCCTCCTATACATACATATATATATGTATATATACACACACATATATATACATATGTATATATACACACATATATATTCCCTTCAGCTATCCCCATACTGAGAAAAGTCTTATGAATTACAATTATCATTTTTCCATGTAGGAATATAAATAGTTCAACTTAAATAAGTTCCTTATAATTTCTTTTTCCTGTTTACCTTCTCATGCTTCTCTTGTACGTGAAAGCCAAATTTTCTGTTCAGCTCTGATTTTTACCTCAAGAATGCTTGAAAATCCTCTATTTCATTGAATAACCATATTTTCCCCTGAAGCATTATACTCAGTTTTGCTGGGTAGGTGATTCTTGGTTTTAGTCCTAGCTCCTTTGACCTCTGGAATATCATATTCGAAGCCCTTCAATCCCTTAATGTAGAAGCTGCTAGGTCTTGTGTTATCCTGATTGTGTTTCCACAATACTCCAATTGTTTCTTCCTGACTGCTTGCAGTATTTTTTCCTTGACCTGGGAACTCTGGAATTTGGCTATAATATTCCTAGGAGTTTTCTTTTTGGGATCTTTTTCAAGAGGTGATCGGTGCCCTCTGGTTCTAGAATATCAGGACAATTTTGCTTGATAATTTCTTGAAAGATGGTATCCTCACTCTTTTTTTGATCATGGCTCTCAGGTAGACCAATAATTTTTAAATTATCTCTTCTGGATCTATTTTCCAGGTCAGTGGTTTTTCCAATGAGATATTTCACAATTGCCTTCTATTTTTTCATTTGTTTGGATCTGTTTTATAGTATCTTGATTTCTTATAAAGTCATTAGCTTCCAATTGCTCCAATCTAATTTTGAAGGAGTTATTCTCTGAAGGGAGCCAAAACATCTGATCCAGGAATCAGGCTGTTTGCTCCAGGTTTTCACTATTTTGGTCAAAAGTCGCTGGTCTTAGTTTTTTCCCTTGAGAAGCGGCTGTTATCAGAACCTTTCTGATGTCCTGTGATCCAGGGAGGTACCCTGTTCTGGGATTATTGCCAGAAGATGTTCACTGCCTTTTATACATTTTTAGATACTATACTATGGGATCTGGTTATCTCCAAGGCCTAATAGTTGACATCATTACTTTACTGAACCTAAGAGTATTAAGAAAACCAAGTGATTCTTTCCCATTTTTCATTCCATCGGATACAATTCGTCTTTATAAGCTGACTGATGTCTAATGTGAAAGTATTTGTAGATCCTATACTTGATTGTATGGTATCATGGTGGAGGAGGGGAGGGAGGGAGAAAAAATTTGGAACTCAAGGAATTGTGGAATTGAATCTTGTAAACTAAAAGTAAACAACAAATTAATAAAGAAAAAAAGACTATTATGAATTTCCATAGCAAACCCTTCACCCTGCTCTTCTAACTTGAAATTGGGCACATCTGTTGGAGAATGTGATAGTCTGTCAGTGTTCATTGTTTGTCTTAGTTTCTCAGTCTGAATTCTTTGCTGAATCATTCAGTTACAACAGGCACTACTTGATATTGCTGAATATCACTAATCTGCAATTATCAGAATTTTTCTGGATATTTATGTAATTACAATCTGAGGGATAACATCCCTCACCTTTGTATTTATTACCTTACTATCTTCTTTATGAACAAGCAATATCTTTTCTTTTCAATTGTAGTTTTTGAGTTATAGGACCAGGATTTATTACCATTCAGATGTTTCTTACCATGTCCTATAGATGGGGAATAATTAATTAATTATGTAAGATTAATACCTAATCAGTGTTAGAAATTGTTAAACTCCGTTGAAATGGCATCACTGCCTTTCCTATATTTAATAGCTTCTTTATGTTTAAATAGAATTTCTTTAGCTTGTTGTTTGCTGTTCGGTGTGGTTAATTCTCTCTCAAATGCAAGGAGCACACATATTTATAGCTTTCCCCTATACATATCCACAAAGATTTGTTTTTTTATTGATAATAAACTCCATATAGCAAAAAAAAAAAAAGAAAAGAAAACCAAGTGACCTATAATTACCTTCTTTGTTTTACTTTTCTATAAAAACCTCACTCATGCTATCAATAAATGGATTGCTTGACAATCGCACCTGGACCACGAATTCTCACAATTTCGTGGGCTAGTGTGTTGGTTTAGAGGTGGCTTGAGAAACCATTCAAGATAGCTCTATAATTGGCACTTGGGACAGGGATCTGAAACGAAGATATGAGGAAAATGCCTTCATTGGGACTCCGGAGAAAAGAAATTCTCGCAGAAGAGGTACCTCAACGGCTGCAGAGTCGTGGTAAGAAGTTAAGGAAGGAAAAGGTTTGCCCTGGGTCTAGCAGTTTTTAGGGCCAGAGTAGAACTCAACTATTAGGGAAAGCTTTTAGCAGTCTTAGGGCTAAAAGAGTCACCAGGCTTAGTGGTAGATGAGGGACTAGAAACATTAAGATAGGGACCCAGTCTTGGTAAAAATCTGTCAGGAGAAAATGGAACAGGTACAAATTGAAAGTAGAGACCGAGAAAATTATCTAAGATTGTTAAAAAGATAGTAAAAGAATATTGGGAAACAGTCAGGAGACACTGGAGTGAGAGATTTGTGAAGGACTCCAGCATTTCCCCATTTTTGCCTTTTTTTTCTATGGAAAATACTAATAATATGTTTAACATCAGAAAGGAAAGTGCCAAAGGAGGCTTAAAACATTCAGTGTAATGCAGCTGTCTCTATTAGAAACAAATAAAAGGAAAGGTATCAAGTAAGTTTTTCCTGTCCTGGAGTGCCAAATAACTTTTAATTTTTTCAGGAGATCTACTATTTCTGTAAGTTTTGGGGTACATTCTGCTATTTTTCTGTAGCTATCTGCTCTCTCTTTGTGTGTGTGTGTGTGTGTGTGTGTGTGTGTGTGTGTGTGTGTGAGAGAGAGAGAGAGAGAGAGAGAGACAGAGAGAGAGAGAGAGAGAGAGAGAGAGTAATTTGTCATTCTTTAAGATTTAAAATGTAGCTGGACTGCAGTTATCTCTTTCACTCCCTCTCTCCCTTCTTTCTCTCCAGAAAACAAAGTATTTTATTATTTTACAGGTTATAAAATGGTTGTAGTAACTCGAAGAGTGTAGGAGCAGGGTCAGGTTAGAATTAGAAAGAAATAAGGTATGTGTGATTTTAAAAGAGGCTTTAATAAAAGTCCAGCAAAAAAAAAAAGATTACAGTAGGAAAAGCAAGAAAGTTGAAGCATGTAGCAAAGAGAGAAGCTGGGTAGAAAGTTTAAGATAGGTATAAATTATTTGTATGAAAGATGTGAACAGAAGTTTTAAGGTTTTCAAAAGCTTGAAGATCTCTTTCTCTCACTCAACTCTGGCCAAGTTGGGTGCTGACAAGGAGATAAGGTAAGGGACTTTTTCCTTCAGATCAAACAGGCAAACAGACAAGCATTTCACCGGTTCCTGCCTCACCTATTA
The DNA here is from genome assembly GCF_028583685.1 of Petaurus breviceps papuanus. Lineage (NCBI taxonomy): Eukaryota > Metazoa > Chordata > Mammalia > Diprotodontia > Petauridae > Petaurus > Petaurus breviceps. Next base: position 504,240 of record NW_027187282.1, on the reverse strand, counting down.
CAGAAATTTTTTTTGTCTGTATTGGAATGCTACTAAAATCAATTTTAACTTATTCTGGTCATTTTAGGGAATGTGAAAAAATAAAAAGTGTCACTCCTAATTTGATGCTAAAGATAAGTCAGAATATATCATACTATTGGTATTTAGGCATATTGGAATATTGCTAAGATCTGATAAAGAAACATTTAAAAGGTGAAAGCTTCAAGCTCCCCAGTTTCAGGGAAGTGGGACAAGGTGTGCCTCTGGGATTTTTCCAGAGTTCCAATCCCTCTAACTGATAGGTTGAAAGCTTTTCACTCTCTAAGAAATTTTCAGGAATAAACATAACACTGAAGTACAAGTTAAAATTAGCTGAAAACATTTTACAAAAGTTTTTAAAGTCTATCGCCCTACATCAGATTAAAAGAGAGAGTGCTGTAGAAATAATGGGCAATTTACATTACCCTCCCAATCTGACTAAAAGGAGAAAGCATAATAAATTTATCATGGACCCCACTAGCAACAGCCCTGAGGCACCCGAAGCCCACACATTTTTTAGACATGATGAACCTCTCAATTCAAACTTTAAAATCCACAATCAAACTCTGCAGCTGTGAGGAGAGGAGAAAAATCTCTGCACTTAATATGCCCCATTTTTTATTAATAGTTTTTGCAAGTGATTTGTGTTGTTGTGGTCTTTTTTAAATTGTAAGAAAATTCTATTATATCGTGAAAATTTGTAAGCCAGATATAGTGTTAAAGTAAGTTTTTAATTTGAATTTTGTTGAAACTAAAAGATAGAGGAAACAAATTGTGTAAAAATAGTTATGTCACTTAGATCTCTTACTGTTTATATCTTCCACATAGAAAATCAGGTATTTATTTAGACCTCTACCTGAATTTAGAGAGGAGGATGCAACTAACCAATTTGGTTATTAGTTATTTGGAAGTTGTAAGATTGCTAATTGAGTTATTTTTATTGTTTTAATGTTAAAAACTTAAAATTGTTAATTGATTAATGTATGTAGAAAGGAGGAGACTAGGTGAAAACTTTATTTTGGATTAATTCTGCCCATTCAGAACATTACTCCTCCATGTGTGAGAGTTAGCAAAGCAAGGGTATTAGCATTAGCTCAGCCCTTCCCCCCCAGTCTCCCTTGCTTAGAATCCATATCAATTTTACTTATATTGTAAAACTGCCAAAAGCCTATGGAAACTATCTTTAGAGGCAAGGTCATTCAGCCTGAGAAAGGAATTTGTTTTAATTGTAATTTGCTAAGAAAGTTGCAAAATATTAAAAAGACTTCTAACAATTTGGCTTTTTCGCCAGGAGAAGTTAAATTTGAGAAAGAAAAATGTTAAATGGAATTCTTTATTAGGAGAAACCTAGTAAATCTTTATTATTTATTACAGCTCCATGGGAATAAAAAATTTAATTGTAATTGGCTATGAGCCATGATTTGATGAAAAAAAAACTTTTTTTTTAACTATTTAAGGCTCACCTTAAGAAGATTCTGGGGTGGCTAGGTGGTGCAGTGAGTAAAGAGCCCACCACAGAGTCAGGAGGACCAGAGTTCTGGCCTCAGACACTTAACACCTACATAAAACAAACAAACAAACAAACTGGTCGTGTAACCTTGGGCAAGTTACTTAACCCCAATTGCCCTCCAAAAAGGCAAAAAAAAAAGATTCTAATATCAATAGCTTTTAAAGTACTCTGATCAGATTAATTCGCTATGCCTTTTTTGACTAAAACACTTTTAATAGCTAAAGAATTCTGCAATCAACTAGAAGATTAGTATGTTAATAATACTTCGGGGATTTGTTTTACTTAAAGACATTTTGCTATACCTTTTTGACTAAAATATTTTGTGATATTTAAAGAATTCCACAATTATCTAGAAATTCAGTTTTTTATCATACTTTGGGAATTTATGTTACTTAAGAAAATTTTTATACCCACTTAGTCTTAATAATCTTGATTTTAAAAAGTTTGTTTTGCTCTAAAGTATACACAGAGCTATTAGGTTATAAAGTTTTAATTATTTTTCTTTCTTTTCTATCACAAAAGTTTGATGATCATTTATCATTCTTAAAACTAGAAATATAGCCTACTACATTGATTCTAATAATCATAAAATTATTATTACTCACTTTACTCCTGCTTATAATACAAAGCTTTTAGCTATGATGTTAGTTAAATGAATTTTTTTTCTCTTTAATATTGAGTTAGGTAGCAAATATTCAGTGTGCATATGGCAACATATTTGATACTGTTAAACTTAAACACACTCAGAATACAGATCTTTTTAACCCTTTTCAGAAATTAGAAGCTCTTATAAGATAGAGGCCACTACTCATATTGCAGTTCATTCTTCACTTCCTAGGCCTCTTTATCTAAATAACATGACTATTAATCAGAAGTTGAAGTTATTCCAACTTTTTTCCCCAAATATTCTTAGTACTACATTATCTTACTCTTATTTTTATCAAAATGAATATACTCTATGTAAATAATTCCATGTTACTAGACAGATTCATTAAAAACTGCACTCCAGCTTTCCTTCAGACTGGGGAAACAGTAAAAAAAATGTAATTAACCAGATGTTACAGTCTTTCGCTTCTTTGAATGTTCTAAAACTATTGAAAACTGATAATGCTCTCACCTACACTAGCAAATCGTTTCAATCTTTTTTGATCCTTTTAAAAATAAAATTAATTACAGGAATAACCCTTATAATCCCACTGGTTAAGTTGTACTTAACAGATAAATAAAGATCTTAAGTCCAGTCTTTAAAACTTTACCAATTCTAGTTCAAACTTACCATGCCATACTTAATGTTACTCCTTTCCATTCTAGTCAAACTGGCATAGCTATTAGTCCAACTTGATATTCTGTCTCCTACCCCCAGCTTTTATATAAGTAAAACCTATTTACAAAAAATAAAAAGAAGGGACTTGGACCAATACTCCACAAAGGAAATTAGCTACTGCCTTATACACCTTAATTTTTTTTTTACACATCATTAAAAGTGAGTATACTCACCAACATAAAAACAGTTTGAAAAGTTAAACACTCCCTGTGGAGAATTCTCCAAACAAGAACTGGGTAGGACCTGACCCTTAACTATGGGCGGGGGGTGGGGTGGGGGGAGGGGGGCTTCATTTATTTTCTTTTTGTCCAGATGCTGCTGTGAGAATGCAAACACGGAATTCCACGACCCACCTTGCAGATGCAGATAATTCAGAGAAAAAGGATCAGGAGACCCCTTGCACAAAGACAAACCAAGAAGAAGTGACAGCATCTCACATTTTCACAAGATAATACTACCCTCCAATTACCTGCTTAACTTATGCTTACACAATGTATTAATGGAACCACTCTCTATAGAAAAAAAGTGATTTCCAGACTGTTAATCCGGGACTAATTGCCATAGCCTCCCTCTTAATATCATTAACCATGTCTTCTATTTCCTTACTGAGTGAAATACAAACTACTCAATTTGTGAATGATTGGTAAAGGATGTTAGCTTGAAACTCATGTAATTATGTATACACTTATCCCTATGTATGGAATATTACTTGTATTAATTGTGCTCTTATTAATGTATATTTTTTGCCTTTTCCAACTAATTTTTACTTATGTTTGGCATCTACATCAGGGGATATACACTACATAAAATTTCTGATCTTTTAAAAGGGGGGGATAAGGTCTTCTCATTGTCAAACTTATTGTTAGACTTATTATTCTTGTCATGTTTCTTGTTTCTGGACTCACTGCCCTACTATTATTGTACTATTATTGATAATTTCAACCACTGGGTCTACAACTTCTCTACTTAGAAAAATCCAAAAAACTGCACAATATGTTAATGAACTTTCATAAAATGTTTCTATAGCCCTTAACCCCTACATGATATTAGATAAGGACTTTTTGTATAAGATCAATGTATTAGAACCATTAGTCTTTTATGTTAGGTTATGAGTTAAAAGCTTTAAAACTCAACTGTTACTTAGATGTGATTATGTATTTACATATAGTTGTGCAACTCTTTTACCATATATTAGCTCTGATTCTAATGTCTTTTGGGACAAAATATATGCCCAACTTCTTGGTTCTTGGCATGATTCAAATATTACAAATTATATCAAAAAACACCCAGAATAGTCATCTCTCTGCAATTGATCCAGGAGCATTGCCAACACAATTTTATCAGCATTGTTAAAGTTATCTCCTTTTAATTTGATGTCTATGTTTTAACATATCTTACCTGTATTTATTATTATTATTTCTTTGTATCTTTGAAATCATTATTAACTCAGATGTATGAACATAACTTTTTAGGGTAATGATTTATATTGGAATGTTACTTGTAAAAATTGTAATCTCACACCATGTATTTCAAAGGTCATTAGTGTGTTATTACTGGGGTTTTTTTGCTGTCTTTTCCCACTAATTATATCTTATGCTTGGTACCAATCTGCAGAAGAGCATAGCTTAGAGCAAGCTTAGTTTGATCAGTGAGGCTTTAAAACATAAGAAAGCATTTCATATTATTTGACACATAACTTTAGTATTTTAGTTGCCATTGTTACATTTCTCAGCTATATCTTTACAATCCACAATTCATACTGTCCAGTATGCTGTAGAGCTAGCATAATTTTTTATCTTACTCAGACTAAAATTGAAAAATTAGAACAATCTATACTAGTTATGGGAGATGAGTTAGAGATCCTTAAGACTTGGTTATCACTACAAGTGGCAGATATACATCTCTCTGTGTCACCCTCAGATTATATTACTCCTCCCAGACCATCATTACCTGGGACAGGATTAGAGCCTGCTTAATGGGAGCAAGGCTTGATTCCAATATCACCATTGGAAATAAAGGTTTTCTATCAGATAACCTAGGATATTGAACATAGTGAGATAGCTGGGATTGACCCAGAAGAAGTAGCAAAGACAATTATTGATACATCTAAGAAAATTTCTCCATTTCAGATCATACTGGATCTTGGTATACACTTTATTCCTATATTAAATGTTGTAGTAATTTTCTGTATAATTGTGCTATGTATTATTACAAATGATGTCCCATGATGTCAAAGTTTTAGGCACTGAGGTACCTGCCCTTAATTTATTTAATAAAAAAGGGGGAGAAGGGAGCCAAAACATCTGATCCAGGAATTAGGCTGGTCCTAGATAAGTTTGCTCCGGATTTTCACTATGGCCAGTCAAAAGTAACTGGTCTTGGTTTTTTCTCTTGAGAAGTGGCCATTGTCAGAACCTTTCTGATGTCCTGTGATCCAGGGAGGTACCCTGTTCTAGGATTATTGGCAGAAGATGTTCGCTGCCTTTTTTACATTTTTAGATACTATACTTTGGGACTTGGTTGTCTCCAAGGCCTAATAGTTGACATCATTACTTTACTGAACAAAGAGTATTAAGGAAACCAAGTGACCTATAATTACCTTCTTTGTTTAACTTCTCTATAGAAACCTTGCTCATGGTATCAATAAATGGATTGCTTGACAATCATGCCTGGGCCACGATTTCTTACACTTTCACGGGCTAGTGTGTTGGCTTAGAGCTGGCTTGAGAAACCACTCAAGATATCTCTATAATTCTCCTCAGTGAATTTTTTGAAATTCCTTTTCCATCTGTCAAATTTGGATTTTTAAAATTCTTCTCCTCATTGGCTTTTGGGCCTATTGCCTTTTTCCTTTTTTTGGAGGGCAATTGGGGTTAAGCAACTTGCCCAAGGTCACACGGCTAATAAGTGTTAAGTGTCTGAGGCCGGATTTGAACTTAGGTCCTCCTAGCTCTGGGGCCGGTGCTCTATTCCCAGAGTTAGTCTATTTTTTAAGGTGTTATTTTCTTCAGTCAGGCTGTTGACTTGCTTTTCATGATTTTCCTGCATCATTCTCATTTCTCATCCCAATTTTTCCTCCACTTCTCTTACTTCATTTTCAAAATCCTTCTTGAGTTCCTCCACAGCCTGTAACCAATTCATATTTTTCTTGGAGGCTTTTGATGCAGGGGTTCTGACTTTAATGTCCTTCTCCCACTCCATGCCTTAATCCTTTTTGTTCCCAAAAAAGAATTCTATTGTCTGTTTGTGTTTCCGTTGCTTGCTCATATTGGCAGCCAATTACTTGACTTTTGAGCTCTTTACCACAGTAGAACTATGCTTCCAGAATGTAGAGAGCTATGTCCCAAAATGCTGGTGTTTTGGTAGCTGCAGAAGCTATTAGTTGGGTGCCATCTCTGTAGCCCCCACAAGCTCTGGCACACTGGTCACACACCCTAGGACCAGCACCCAAGACTGTGGATCCAAGCAGGTCCAAGGAAGAGTGATTACCCTCTGAATGGTTGTTTGGTACTCCTACAATCTGTAGGCCAGGAGTCCTGGAAGCAGCCATGCTTCCTCCGCTTCTTACCCTGGGGTTAGCAGCTGGATCGCACTCCCCCTGTTCCAACAAAGTTCCACACTGACCTTTTACTTTGTCTTTGGCATTTATGGATTGAGAAGTCAGGAAACTGCTACAGCTGCTGGTGATTTGCTCTCATAAAGTCTCTGCTTCCACTAGTCGGGGCTGTCCTGGGGTGGGACTGTGCTGGGTTCCCAGCATGCTCCTATGGACCCTTTCTGCTGGCCTGCCAAGGCTTCCTTCAGCGGGATATTTGTTTCTCTCTCTCACTTTGTGGATTCTGTAGCTCTAAAATTTGTTTAGAGTAATTTTTGACATGTACTGGAGGAGGTGGAAGCTGGAGCCACCCAGAAGTCCTGTTTCTACTCCAACATCTTGGCTCTGCCCTCCTAGAGCATTTCTCAATGTGATTATTGATAACTTTGGTTTCTTCTTTTGAAAACTGCCTGTTCATATCCTTTGACCATTTATCAATTGTGGAATGACTCTTATTTTTATAAATTTGGCTCCATTCCCTATATATTTGAGAGATGAGGCCCTTATTGGAAAGAAAAAAAACTGTATTTTCCCTCCAGTTTCCTGTTTTCCTTCTAATTTGGCTGTGTTGTTTTTATTTGTATGAAAACTTTTAAATTTAATGTAATCAAAATTATCTACTTTACTTACTCTGATCCTCTATATCTCTTTTTTGGTCATAAACTCTTCTCTCATCCATAGATTTGACAGGTAGTTTTCCCTTTTGCTACCCTAATTTGTGTATGATGTTGCCCTTCATGTCTAAATCATATACTCATGTTGACCTTATCTTGGAATATAGCATGAATGTTTTTCTTTGAATAGGTTCTGCTAGACTTTTCTGCTTTTCCCAGCAATTTTGTTAAATAGTAAGTTCTTCCCCCTAAAGCTTAAATCTTTCTCTTTATCAAGTATTACCTTACTATAGTAATTTCTTTATCTATATTTTATACTTATTTTATCACCAACCACTCTATTTCTTATACAGTAATAGATTGTTTCAATGATTACCATGTTGTTGTATAGTTTGATATATGGTACTACTAGGCTGCTTAACTTTACTTTTTTTCTCATTGATTCCCATGATACTCCTGTCCTTTTGTTTTTCCAGATTATTTTATTATCATTTTTCTAGTTCTATAAAACAGTTCTAAGAGGTACTGCTGGCAGCAGAAATGGTGGAGGACTGGTATATGGACAATTTTGTGGAGGATCAGAGGAAACCTCAGTGCCCAGTCAGCCTGGAAGAGCTGCAGCAGCTTGGCATCTTTTACTGGAAACTAGAAGCTGACAAGTATGAGGATGATCCAGAGCTAGAGAAGATCCAAAAAGACAGAAACTACTGCTGGATGGACATAATAACCATTTGTAAAGACAAACTGCTAAATTATAAAGAAAAGATCAAGATGTTTTATGAAGAATATTTAACACCTTGATGATGAAATTCGTTATGTCCTGGATGGAAGTGGGTACTTTGATGTAAGAAAGAAGACAAGTGGATCCAGATTTTCATGGAGAAAGGAGACATGATAACACTTCCAGCTGGGATTTATAATCGCTTCACTCTGGATGAAACAAACTATGTTAAGGCAGCGAGGCTGTTTGTTGGAGAACTTGTCTGGAAAGCATACAATCATCATTTTGATCTGATCATTTTGAAGTTCGAGGACAGTATTTGCAGTTTGTGACCCAAAGAGCATCCTGGTGCTGCCTGGAGACTGACGCACTACCTGGAAATGGGCCAAACATGATAATCAAGCAAATTGTTAATAGTTTCACCTTTTCTTCCATGCCAAGGATTTGAGTTTGAGTTCTTTCTTTTTCAGAATTGTCTGATTTAAGAAAGGAAAAGTCATTAATTCAGCATGGAATGAACTGAGATTGTGGACGAATCCTTGCTTTAAAAACAAACAATTTTTTGTTTCTCTAAATATAAAAGCAAGTATTCTGGTTGGGTTACATGGATTCAGATAGTAGAAAATATATCCCTAAAAGCAATAGAGTAAAATTCTTTTTTTCTAGTATCCTTTAAATGTAAGGTATTAATCCCATCCCCAGCACTGTAAAAGATAGGTATTTATTTATCAGGTAAGCATTAGAAATTGGTTCTCATTAATTGCTTAGTTAATTAGAAATTTCTTAATTCTGACTCTGAACCTTTTGGAAAAAAATAGTAGGTGAATTCATTGTGCCCTGGGTTATTAGTATTTCTATGACATGAGATTTGTCAGGCACATCTACTGTTTGCCTACATGCTGGAGAACCAGATCTTTCCAACATTGTAAGAAAATCTGCTTAGGCTTTCCAGCAGAACTTAATTGTTTTGTGATATGGTCATGCCTAATTTGTTAATTCTATAAAAAAAAAAATCCTCACCAACTAAAAATTAACCATTCTTTGAATAAGCACCTTATTTCTGAACATTCAAAATATTTGGAAAATAGGGCAGCTAGGTGTAAGGGTTATGGGATTTACAGATCTTCCATGCCCCATTGGACTTGCTGATGTAGCAGGAAGGGGCAGAGCAAGAGGAAGCAGAAGCCAAGCTAGAGTTCCTGCAGTGGCTAGCAGTGGTGGCAATGGCGGCAGCAGCAGAGGCAGTAGAGGCAGTGGCAGCGGAAGCGCAAACCCCTTTTTGAGTCATCCAGAATTTCTGCTAAGGACTCCTGATGAGGACTTCCAGGGGCCGGGGCTGCTGGGAGCAAGCTTCCTGGATGCTGGGTGGTTGCTGTGAGTGGGGAGAGGAGGACTTTTGCCTGAGGTAGCCTGTTCTGTTTTAAAGGCTTGAGAATGTGGGAGCTTTCTACTTTATCTACCTGTGCCAATTTCATAACTACTCTGATGGCTTTGACTTTCTGGTTTTGGGACTCAGTCTTTTGGTATTTTAATAAATGTTCTAGCTTATTCCCCCATATAGAAAGCCTGATATATTTTGTGATTGATAACTTCATCAGCATATCTGTAATTTCCATAGGCATTGTGAATATTGCATTGCTGATGTTGATTCTGTGGTGCTCAGCTTGAAGAAGGTAGTGTAAGCATTAACACTAGTTTGTGGTGGAGAAAATGGAATCTTAAAGGGATTGAGTGTCTCACCCAATGTCACAAAAGGAAAAAAAAAGGAAGGGTATAAGCATTTATGTAGTACTTATGATGCTATGTGATTTATAAATATCTCATCTTATCAAAGTTTTTTTTTTATTTTTAAAAGGTTTTTGTTGGAGTTACAAGAAGTGTTGGAAGAATATGTAACTAGAATTGAGAGGTTGAAATTAGGAAAGGGATGGCCCCATAAGTAGCCCCTTATGGGCCTTCTGTCAATGACAGGGATGAGCAGTGCAACAGCAAAGTCCACAGCTGTGAGTGGACAGGCAACCCATATTATAGTCCTGACTCTGCCTCTCCTTCATTTTGTGGCCTTTCATGTGTTAGCCCCCTCCCTGGCCTGAATCTCACTATCTTGACTTTATGAAAGGCCCCCAGAGCCCTGGCCTCCCTTCTTTCTTCAAAATGCCAGACCACTGATTTTCTACCCTCCAAATGTGACTTTAAAAAAGTATTGATTTTTCAACCAAAAAGGAAAGGGGGGATTTCAAGACCACATTTATCCATTTTCTAACTAGGAAACCAGAAAAAAAAAGGTTATTTGGGAAAATGACAAAAAGAAATTCAAGATGATATTTTTAAAATGTAAGTATTTGGGATTGCTGGTTTAAGTGGAGGAAACTGCAGAAAGATTAGGACCATTTTTACGGAGAATATGATTTTATAAATAAAACAGCAACCAAATTGACCTCTCTGGTGGAGCCGGCACACAGTAACCTCCCCACCCCCAGCCACCCCATCCTTTCCCAAAAGAGCCTTAATACAGGGAATCTATACCAGAGTGACAGAGGCACTAAAGGCACAGACTGTGGAAATCCTAAGAAGGATCTGTGGCCACAAACTTGAGCAGATGAGCCTTGGAGACAAATTTCAGATGCAATCCAACATAAAGATATTAGAAATGCCGCAGGGAAGGAGAGTCACAGGCATGTGACTCAATTTACCAGGGATGGACTGACAGAGAATCATGATGTGATTAGTAACCTTGTAGTAGTAGAGGATTTGTCTTCTCCAAAGTTGGGTATATGCTTGAGTTCCTTCTGACAGGTTCAGTGCCCCGGTTGGAACTGAGGCCATCACATTGGTGTTATTGGGTCAGGGGCTTTCCTGGTCTCATGGCTCACTCAGTCTACTCTGTGGTTTGGCAGGTACATGGGGGAGAGGGTGATTGTACCATCCATGCTCAGGGTTGCCCTCATTGTCCCACCCATCAGTGTGTCAAACTTTGTGGCCTAAAACTGTCTGGCCACTAGTCCCATGGGTGCTAAGGATTCCATTGCATCCTCACTTCTGTTTCCTGAGCACTGTGAAGATGCTATTGGAGGCTATTTGCCTTAGATAAGGACCAAGCCCTGGGTCATAGGTGTTGTCAAGGAAGCTCAAGGGCCTGCCTGTAAGGGCAATTATTCAGAGTGTTCCAGGTATCATCTGCACCCACTTGGAGGTACAATTTCCCCCTAGAACTTTGAGCAGGATGGTCTTTAAGAGTTCCTTATGCTTTTCAATCAGTCTAGCAGCCCAGAGTCTGTAGGGTAGGAGGAAAGACCACAAAATTCCATTGTCTCCTGCCCATTACTGCATAGTCTGGCGTGCAAAACTTGTGCCCTGGTTTGAAAGGCACAAGGATTGCCTCTGATGGTCTAGTGATGCTATCATGGATTGTGGGGCCCTACACAGGTGATACAGCAAAAGTCCGGTCTAGCAAGATGAGGGCATACATAAGGGCTCTGGCCTGAGAGGACAAGGGTCCTATGAAGCCCATTTGCCAAATCTAGGGAGGCAGCTGCCCCTTCCCAATGCTTCCCTGAAGTCCATGTTTCCAGGGATGGAGTGTGGAACATATCTGGCATTCCCTGGTGACTTGGTCGATGGGTGCTGTAGAGGCTGCTACACCTGGCCTCCCCAGACAGAATTTAAGGCTAGCAGTCCCTAAATGTGCCTACTTCACAGGACCTGTTTCCACATGGGGCATGTCCTGTGCAGTAATGGGGATGGTCTGGGCTGGTGGTAGTGTGAGGTTGTCATAGGTATGACAGACCCAAATTGGGTGGCTTTGTACATATGCTGAAATGACCTTCTAAAGTCCAATAACTCATACTAATCGGTCTTAGGTCTGTCAGTCATCCTGGGCCCACTTGCCAGAGCAGATTACAAGTACAGTGGTAGCCACCCAGGAATCAGTATAGATGGAGAGGGAGTGAGTCCTTATGGCGAGGTGGATAGCTTTTAGCTCTGCCCACTGGGTGCTATGGCCTTTGTCAGCAGTCTTCAAGGAAGTGTTGCCAGCAGGTTGGAAAGCTGCAGCTACCCAGTGGGGATTCTCACAACAATCAGAGGCACCGCTACATGGGAAACCAGCTGATCAAACTGTGGGTTCCACTTACCTTGTGGATTAGACAATGGTGGAGGGGACCATCTCATGAGAAAAGTGGCCCTAATGGGGTTTATATCACCTGCTCATATAGTCTGCTGGCTCCTTGGGTGCCCAGCTTAGCCCTGTCCTGCCAATACCATTTCTATTTTAGCAGGGTGGCATCAGAGGATGACCACAGCTTCCTAATCCAGAGCAGTATGGGTAATTCAGTCCTTAAAGTGACAGGGCCCAAGCCTATCAATGGCTCTGTGGACTCTTCAGGGGCAGATGCCTGGTGGCATATCTGGAAGCTTCTTGTTCCAGAGCTCCATTGGTGGTCTCTGGCTTCTCTGGTGAGTCCCAAGATGCTAGGAGGTCTGGGTGGATGTAGCTGAGCCTCTTTTGGAAATCATCACCCAGGGGCACTAAAGGCCATACTTAACTGATTGCCAGCTTGACTGTACACACAGCCTTCTGTTCCTCTGGGTCCCACTGAAAGGTGAAGGACTTCCACATGATCGCACAGATAGGACTGTGAGGTGGGGAATATGTTGTCTCCCAAACCCAAGCATGGCCACCTTATCATCTGTGGAGGCCTAAAGAGAGAGTGATGGCCCTGCCTTGTGGGTCCATGTGTATCCTAGGAATTTCGAACACTGCAAGAGGCTTGTATTTTATGGGGAGCTACTGTCCAGTCCTGATGGGGCAGTTATCCAACTGTAGCTGTAAGGTAGGCTTGTACAGGGTCAGGACTAAAGCCTCTGATCATGTCATCTCCACAGCAGAATCTGGAGTGCTTCCTCTGGCTCCTGGTCAATGGCAGGGTTGTTCAGATATCCCATGGGTAGGTGAGGAAAGCATACTGTGCCCCCTGAAATGGAAAAGCAAATTGGGCCTGGGAGTCAGAGGGTTTTACACAGAATAAAAAATTTTAGCTAAGTCGGAAAGTGCAAACCAAAAGCTGCCAGGGGACCTGGCATGTCCTCTATAATATTGGGTCTTGGGCCTTCAATTGTATTCAGCTTCCTAGAGTCCACAGTCAGTCTCTGTTCATCCTTGCCTGCTTCCCCAGACAGACCAGTCTGGCAAGTTGAATGGGGAGACTGGGAATAATCACACCTTCCTTCAGGAAGCGAATCCTTTGTAAGTGGATTTAGACATTCTGTCCTTTGCCTAAGCTTACAATGTGAGGTATTAGCAATTCTCCAGGGGCAGGCTAGTCACCCTGTTGCAGGCTCAAGGGATTCATTCCTTGCTCAGTTTTCTGAGCAAAACTTGGCCTGGTATATTACAAAGATTTGACATAGGCTAGAATCCATTCACACCAAGAGAGTGGTTCCAATAATGAAAGCAGTAAAGCTGAGCAATGGTAGGTCCCTTTCTTTGTAAAGTGGACCCAATTCCCCTGCTTTTGTGTCATGAGTGATGTCAAGAAATCAGTTGCATTGGTTGCCAATGTAACCTGGGAGGTAATGAGGGCCTGAGAATCTCTAGAAGTCCACAAGCAAGAGGATGTGGTAAGAGACCCCCTACCAAGAAAGGCCTAAGCAATTGGGTTAGGCCTTTCTTCTTCTGGAGACCCAGGAAAGAATCCTGTCTGTAGGAGGACCGGAATGGGAGGAGGTGATGTTAGGGGCAGGGCTAAGGTCCCAACTAGCAGAGTAGACAAAGTGCTGGGCCTGAAGTGAGGAAGATTTATCTTCTTGAATTCAAATCTGGCCTCAGGCACTTAAGTCACTTCACCCTGTTTACCTCAATTCCTCATCTGTAAAATGAGCTGGAGAAGGAAACGGCAAACCACTCCAGTGTCTTTGCCAAGAAAAGCCCAAATGGGGTCATGAAGAGTTGGACATGACTGAAAAACGGTTGAACAGCAAAAAAGGCCCCAATAGCCCTGGTTGTGGGGTTGAGGTGGCTGCTGCACAAATGACCTCTTGGAAGCTGGAGGGGAAGGAACCCAGACTGGCCAGGTTCAGTAATTCCTTGGGGCCCAGAAGGGAGGGGAGGGGGAAGGTCAGCACAAAGCTGAGGAAACTCAGGCACCCACAGACACAGAAAGAAAAGTGTATGGTAACTCTCCACCTCTGTTCCCCACCAGGAAGAAGCTGTCCACCCCAACACACTCTTGGCCAACATAGGAGGGGTAGGGAAGGGTTGAAAACACCAGGGTTTTTTTTTTTGGAGTGGGGACTGCTCCCATTTGAAATTCTTTGCAACAGCTTTAACCCTTTACACATACATCAAAGGCGAGGAGTTAACAGCTCCCCAACTGTGGTTTTGCCCTTCCCAGAGAACATAAGCCCTGGGGCTCTCACAGAACCTGAAGGGCAGATACCTCTGAACAGGATCAAAGTAAAATGGGATGGTGACTCTTGGTCTTCTATATACCTTGTGGCAGAAATTTCAAATGGAATTCTGCAACTTAGTTTTCCTTAAAAACATCCTGCTCACCTCACCAATTGAATGGATAATTAAATTATGAAAGGGGGCTGGCATGGCCTGTTGGTTGTGTCCTCACTGGGAAAGACAGGATGGCAATCACAGTTTTAATAAGGTGAAAAGTGTGGAGGGGTACAGAAGCAGATGGCTGGCTTGAGGTAGGGAATGGGATGGTGTCGCTAGGTATCCTCTGGGGTAGTGAGAGAGGCAGAGAGTAACCACTGATTGGAGTTGGGAGCACTAGGCACCATGGGCCTCACTCATGATGGAAGAGGACTTGGGAGGAGTTTGACGGTTCCTTTTTATAGGTTTTTTTGAGGAGAAAAACTAAATCCTGTCTGTGCCACCTTGGGGTTAGTTCACTATACATCCAAATCATCTCAAAGTTATAGATAAAACTCCAAAGTCTTCATCCCAAAGTTATTAGCATCTTTTTGATATTTTGCTGGTCCAAAACCATGGAGATCAGTTTTATCTGGAATTTACATGCCATAGGCTAGAAACCTTGACAAGCAGTACCTACATGACTTTTCCTTATTTGGCACATATTACAAGGACGTGAATTCTAGTTGATATTTCATATAATTTGTGAATTATGCTCCTTTGGCCTTTGGGACAGTCTGTAGGTGACTTTCAGGTGCCACATTGCAATCTTATTTCCTGCTGAAACTTACGATACCGATTTGAAAGGGAGTGTGGAGTTGGGGAGGGGGGCTAGAACAAGATGCTATTTTACCACACAATTCATCAAGCATTTATTATTGGGGACCTACTGTGTGCCAAGTATGGGGACACACAAACTAAAAAGAAACACAGCCCTTGAGGAATTTAAATTCTATACATAGCATTAGCCCCTAGACAATTCTCTGAACTAGTTTAATTCCAGAGCCCCAAGTCACTTTGGGGGTTTAATGGAGGATGGACTAGAGCAGGGAGAGACTTGGGGAAGGCAGATCCCCCTTACCACTCCCTCCACATCTATTGCAATAATCCAGGCATGAGGGGATGAGGGCCTGCACCAAAGGGGTGGCAGTGTCAGAAAAGAGAAGAGAAAGTATTTGAGAGATGCTGTAAAGGGGAAGTCAATAGGCCTTGGCAACAGCTTGGATATGGGCAAGGGCGTGGGAGTGAGAAGGGAAGTGAGGAGTGACTCACTAGGTTGGGAGCCTGGGAGATTGGGAGGATAGTGATGCTCCCAAAATAGCAGGGAGGTTGGGAGGTGGTGGTTTAGGGGGAAAGATAATGGATTTAGTTTTGGAAATGTTGAATTTTAAGATTTCTACAACATCAAGGTGATCACAAAATCCAGGGGAGCTGATGAAATTGCCAAGTGAAATACTATGAAGGGAGAAGAAAAGAAGGCCCAGGAGAGAATCCTGAGAGACACCTGTGAATAATGCAGATTCAACAGAATGTCATTCCCACCCCACTCCCCCCAAAACAAACAAACAAATAAATATTTCCCAGCCCACCCTGAGTAAGTATCAGAGTCAGGATTCCTCTAGGTCCTCTTTATTCCACAAACAGAATTTCCTGTTCAGTAGGAAAGCAACTTTTAATATTAGCCTAAGAGAGAAAATTGATAGATGCATTTGCTAAGGGAAAACAATTGAAAGCATTTATGCAGAAACTCTATTTTGTCTTTACACTGTCTGCTAGTAAGAATGCTACTTAGACTCCACACAACACGTAGTACTTATTATGTAGGATTTCTGGAATAGAAATTTATTGCTGTATATTTTGAGTCCTCTCAAGTTCTGCTGTGAACATGACATGATTTTTTTCTTTTCCCTTATGTTATATTTAAGTTTATAATGTTTTTTTTCTTTTCTTATTGTGTATTTAAGTTTCAGTAATAAAAAAAGAAAAAATGTCAATTAGGGTCAAAGTGACTGTAAAGGACATTGGAGATCACGTGGTCCAACTCCTCATCCTTCTTTATTCTATTTTCCTCCATTTAAGAGAATTATCAAGAACCGATTTAAACATAGCAACACCAAGAAATGTTTTGGGATGAACTTGTGCTCTTCTAGGGCATGAAACCCAACCTCACAGCTAATTCTTCACTAGATTGAAGCATGCAGCTCACAGGAACGACTTCAAAGTGACTAAAAATGGTCCAGTATCCCTTTCACACTATACATAATGTTAGGTATACATTGTATATTTCAGAGTGAGGTTATATCAAGAGGAGCACAGTCGGTTGCAGAAGTGGAGAAATTGGCACCATTAACTTTTGTTGTATGTATTTATTCTGGGCATCTAGGGGGCTCAATGGACTGAGCACCCTGGACCTGGAGTCAGAAAGACCTGAATTCAAATCCAGTTTCAGACACTTACTAGCTGTGTGACCCTGGGAAGTGACTTAACACCATTTGCCTCAGTTTCCTCATCTGTAAAATGAGCTGGGAAAGGAAATGGGAAATCACTGCAATATCTTTGCCAAGGAAACCCCAAAATGGGGTCACTAAGAGTTAGACATGACTAAACAGCATGCTTCAACTAAAACTAAAAGCAAGGGCAGCAGAATTTTCATTTTGCTAGTAATACTTTTATGCTTATGATAACGTTAGCTTATTAGAGTTTGCAATACGTGTTTTTGGTGGTTTGTTTGGTGGTTTATATATGATAAAAAGTTTGATGTAGGTTAATTAGACATTACATTTATTATTTGACATAAGATGGCAACAGCATCTTATAAGGATTCCTTTGAGCTAATCAATCAAGATTTGTTTCTTTTTCTTTACGTTGAATTTGCCCATTATCTCTGATTTATCTTGTGACCTTTTAGTTATATAGTCTACTCATGAAAGGCATATGGTAAGTCTAATATAAATGGATTTCAGGATCCTGGATTCACTCACTTATACAATGTGACTTTTTATAATTTCTTTAGAATCAATAAAACATGTGCTTGCCTTTCAAAAATTTAATGCTATCTGAATGACTGTAGGTCTTATTTCATAATTTGGAAAAAGTTTGATCCTTACTTTGACTCACACAATATTCCATATACCCATTTTGTAAAGAAAGCCATGGAGAACACAGATGATGAAACATTCACAGAAGAGTGAACTTTGGATCAACTACTCAGGGCAACAGCCAAAGCAGAAGCAAAAGAAAGTTAGATGCTCAAGCTTGACACAGATTTTCTTTTAAAACACATTTATTAAATGATAAAATGATGTTCCTATAAATGAACATTTATAATAATCTCTTTGAGTGATTTAAAGAGCTGAATATTAGTATGCAAAGAAAAATCAAATTCTACAAATATTTGCCAAGCAACAATCAAATGCAAGAGAGATTTTTCTATGTGCTGAAAACAAGCCCAGTTCTTTTTCTTTTTTCCCAGAATTTGTTTATTTTTAGTTTTCAACATTCATTTCCACAAGATTTTGAGTTACAAATTTTCTCCCTGTCTTTGCCCTACCCCCCACACCAAGATGGCAAGCCTACTGAATACCCCTTCCCCCAATCTGCTCTCTCTTATATCCTCCCCCATGCCCTCTCTAACTTTCTAGTAGGCAAGATGGATTTCTATACCCCAGTCCCTGTAGATGTTATTTTCCAATTGCACATAAAAACCAAATTTTTAAACATTCATTTTTAAAATTTTGAGTTCTAGATTCTCTCCCTTCTTCTCTCCTCACCCACCCCCATTGGGAAGACAAGCAATTCAATATAGGCTGTATATGTGTAGCTACACAAAACGTTTCCATAGTAGTTATATTGTGAAAGACTAACTATATTTTCTTCCATTCTATCCTTTCTCCCTCTTATTCTATTTTCTACTTTGACTCTGTCCCTTTTCAAAAGTGTTTCCTTCTGACTTCTGTCTAACCTCTAAATTTTATTTTTAGATATCATCCTTTCATATTTAAGTCACCCTGTGCCCAATATGTATACATATATACACATATACACACAGACACACACACATATACACATACACCCACCTAACCATAAATATAAATGTATACATATATATAATATATATCTACATATATTATATATGTATATATACATATATATAATATATATACATATACATACATATAATGCATACACATATACATATATATATAAGCATAAACATATATAAATATTACCATCAACTATCCTTATAGTAAGAAAAGTCTCATGAATTACAAATATTGTCTTTCTAGTAGGAATGTAAACAATTCAACTTTGACAAGTTACTTATGATTTCTCTTTCTGGTTTACCTTTCATGCTTCTCTTGCTTCTTGTATTTGAAAGTCAAATTTTCTGTTCAACTCTGGTCTTTTCATCAAGAAAGCTTGAAAGCCCTCTATTTCACTGAATTTCTATATTTTCCCTTGAAGAATTATACTCAGTTTTTCTGGGTATTTGATTCTTGCTTTTAATCCTAGCTCCTTTGACCTCTGGAATATCATATTCCAAGCCCTTCAATCCCTTAGTGTAGAAGTCGCTAGATCTTGTTATGCTGACTGTGTTTCCACAATACTCAAACTGTTTCCTTCTGACTGCTTGTAATATTTTCTCCTTGACCTGGGAACTATGCAATTTGGCTACAATGTTCCTAGGAATTTTCGTTTTGGAATCTTTTTCAAGAAGCAAGTGGTGAAATCTTTCAATTTCTATTTTTCCCTCTGGTTCTAGAATATCAGGGCACTTTTCCTTGAGAAATTTTTGATCATGGTTTTCAGGTAGTCCAATAATTTTAAAATTATTTCTCCTGGATATATTTTCCAGGTCAGTGGTTTTACAATTAGATATTTCACATTGCTTTCTATTTTTTTTCATTTGTATGGATTTGTTTAATAGTATCTTGATTTATCATAAAGTCATTACGTTCCATTTGCTCCAATCTAATTCTGAAGGAGTGATTCTCTTCAGTGAGCTTTTGAGATTCTTTTTCCATCTGGAAAATTTATCTTTTTAAGGCATTCTTCTCCTCATTGGCTCTTTAGACCTCTTTTGTCATTTGAGTTAGTTTATTTTTAAGGTGTTATTTTCTTCAGTATTTTGGAGGGTCTCCTATAGTAAGTTGTTGACTTGTTTTGCATGATTTTCTTGCATCACTCTCACTTTTTCTTCCCAATTTTTCATCCACTTCTTTTACTTGATTTTTTAAAAGCAATTGGGGTTAAGTAACTTGCTCAAGGTTACACGGCCAGGTGTTTCTGGGTGGGTGCTAAGTGTCTGAGCCCAGATTCGATCCCAGGTCATCCCGACTCTGCGGCCAGTGCTCTTATTCACTGAGCTACCTGGCTGCCCCCTTTTACTTGATTTTTGAAATCCTTCTTGAGCTCCTCCATGGCCTGTTACCAATTCATATTTTTCTCAGAGGTTTTTGATGCAGGAGTTTTGACTTTGTTGTCTTCTTCTGTGTTAATGGCCCGCTTTGTTTACTAACGTAAGGGCCAGCCTTAAGTTGTATTCTCAGGAGGGAATGAAGAGACCAGAGAAAAGAGAGGATTAACTTGTAGTTTATTGGCATGCATACATAGGGAAGAAAACTAACTCCTAAATACCTAAAAGTGAGCATGATTCAAGCATGATCTCCTCATGCATGGGGAGAGTGAAGCAATGGAGGGAGTCTGGACCAGTCACATCAGGTGCTGCTCAACAAGTGAGTGGTCTAGTTGGAGATGTCCTTGTGAGCAGGCAACTGGACTGTGGCCCTCAGCACTTCCTTATCTCCAACAAGTACAGACCTGCCTTGGAACCAAGAGGCCCCGAGGCAGCTCCTGAATTTCCATGGGACAGAAAGTGCTTTCAATTCACATTGTCCTGTCCAATTCTCCCTTTCTCTTTTGGAAAAGTGAAAGGAGAGTATCAGCCTGAATCATTGCTAAGCTATTATAAAGCATTTTACACATCAAGCTAAGCAGAGGAGGGCCACAAAACAATAATATGCCCACAGCTATTTTGTCTGGCTTCAGATTAGTTTGTGCTGCTTGATTAATTTCATGAGCTAAATTCCATAAATCATCAATATCTGAAGTTATAGTGCTATTCAGGAACAAACCATTTAGGTGGTTCCTAACTGTAGTCCAATTATATCTTGCCATAGCATTGTCCCATTGCAAAGGGGTAACACATATCATCTGATACCTATAGTCGCATTGAAGTGCAGTGTGTACCCTGATTAAGTCTATTTCATCCCCCAAGGCCACAGTGGCTTTGGTAAGATCCCTCAATATTTTATAAAATTCCTCCTTGATATGGGCTCATTTTTCAAAACCCAGCGACACATTCCTTGCCAGGTCCTCCACAAATTTGGCCTGTACAAGTTGATTTTTTATGGTTGATACAGACATAGCAAGAGGAACAGAGGAGGCTATAAGATTGACCAATATTGTGACTCCAATGATCACACAAGAAATACATCTCTTATCCCTCCTCACAGTTATTCCATGTTTTTTCATGAACAATACTGTTTAATATATGATCTGCTCGATTCCCAAACCATCCTTCACTCTTTACTGGGAAGAGCTCATATTGTGATCTGGTTATGATAAATACAGATTGATTACCCAAAAAGGTCCTATACATTCATTGACACTGCAATTGTTACAAGTAATGTTAAAAAAACACCTTGAGATTGTATTACATTTACATCATCTCCCCACATGAGGGCATATCAACCCCCTAAACAGGCTTGTGCATGAAAGGAACATCCAATCTGCAAACCAATCTTCCAAGCCCATGGCTCAAGAATGTGTTGCCACGTTCCTCAGGCTGTCCCAAGCTCTTGTGTGATTGTAATGTTCCCCATGGCTGCTATTGTCTTCCAAAGTCCTGTCCAAGGGGTACCCACACAGGTAGAAGAACAGAGTTATAACTGGTGTGGTTTGTCAGGTGCCAGGATTAGAGCTCACTGTGCTTTCCAAATACAGTTTTGCAAGTCCGCCAATGAGTGGCACAAGTATCTAGCAAAGGTCATCCACTACTATTAGTGAGTTTACAAGCTGGGCTTCCCCTTTTACTCTGGGGAAGAGAGTAATTATAGGGCATCCCCTGTATCCCAAGCATATATACAGTATATAAGCCCATTCCAGAAACAGTCATGTTGTGAGTGACATTTGTAATTTGGACACAAGGTCTCGTATTCTGTCTGGACCAACACAATGGCACCCTAAATGACAGTCTGCTAAAATTAGTCTGTACTGAAGATATGGGTGCCGTAGTTGGCTGGAAATCAAATTCATCGCTGATTAATCTACTACCATTCCCTTGAAAAAACAGTTCAGTGACCTCCTCTCCCCAAGCTACCACCCTGGGCCAGGGTGGCTCCAATATCATGGCCCATCTGTGTTGTTCTGCGTGAGCAGGTGGTGAGATGGTGAGTGTGGTGAAGGCAGCAACCAGCAGCAACATCTCTTGGTGATTCATCTTGCACGGGTGTCTCTTCTTCTTTGGAGTCACTGATAATGAAGAAAGCTTTTGCAGGAACCCACTGGTGACCTTGACCTGTGCAGATACAAGCATACCCTGGCCCCCAGGTTAAAAGGGTATAAGGGCCCTCTCAATTACCAGTGGGTGTTCTCCACATAACCTGTCTTTGTTTTTCATTATTGTACCACCGTCCCATTTTGAGTTTATGTTTTTGATTCCCTCTGAGCTGTTTCATAGCCAGGGTCAAATCAGTTGCATCAAATTCAAGTAATTTAGAGTGTACAATACTTTATCAATATGTAATTGTTTTATAGGGCCATCTCCCCCTTTTTGTTTTTTGAGATAGTCTTTTATAGTACGATTGACGTTCGACCATCGCTCGTCCAGTAGGGTTATACAGAATACCAAAAATGTGTAGAATGCCATGGTCAGTCATGAAAGTGAACATAGCAGAAGAAGTATAAGCTGGACCATTATCAGTCTTAATGGACTGAAGTATTCCTATAGAGGAGAAACAATGATAAAGGTGATTGAAAACATTCTTTGTGGCTTCTCCAACCTGTAAGGTAGCCATTAATAAGCCAGAAAATGTGTCTATGGAGATATTTACTTTTTGCAATATGTGTGACATCCATTTGCCATAATTCATTTGGTCGTAGTCCACGGGGATTCACAACCCTTACCTCAGGTGGGTGAAAAGGTATATAGCAAGTACATCTTTTGATGATGTCTCGAACTTGTTTCCTAATAACATGGAATTGTTTACATAGAACATATGAATTTTAATGAAAATAAAAGTGAGATAACATAGCTCCATGAATATTTTGGAAAAAAAAGTTGGAAAAACTTAAACTTTTTTTATTAATAGTCACATTATTTTGGTAAAGAGGTCCAGATATTGAAGAATGAGCTGTAATATGGGCTAAATAGATTGTAACCTCTATCTTATGAGAGTTTGTAATTATAGAAAAAAGTTAAAAGGATCTGTTAACTGTGTGTGTTTAAGTTTAGCAGTATCAATATGTGGGCACATGTACACTGAATATTTGCTATCTGGCACAATATTAAAGGAAAAAGAAAAATCATTTAACAATAATAGCATATCAGAAAGCTGTGTCTAGTGGACAGAAGTAAAGTGAATATTAAAAACTTTACCATTATAAGAATTAATGTTAACTTAAGTAAAATTAACTGGCTTGTATTTCTACAAAGCTGATAGACAAAAAAAGTTCATGACCAGAAACTTTACAACTGAATAGTAGACCTACATCATTGTTTCACAAACCTTGTTTATCATCTGATTATACGCACTTTGGAAGAAAGAGATATTTCAGAAATTGAATCTTTTACTTGTAATAAGTTTAGATACTGCTAAGCTCTTGCTTAGGCCATGGAATGACTATATATTGAAATCAAAATAGCAAAATCTGTTGTACTTTAATTTTTTTTCTATTTATGTATACTTTTTTCTTTTTTTTACACATATTTGAATATTTTATTTTAAAACTTTCAATTCCAGATTCATTCCCTTCCCTCCCCGTCACCCACCCTTACTGGGAAGACACGAAGCTCAGTATAGGTTGTACATGTGTGGCCAATACAAAACAACAACACAGTAGACACATTGTAAAAGACTGACCACATTTCCCTCCCTCCTATCCTACCTCCCACCGGCTCCACTCTCTGCCTTGATTCCATCTATCTTCAAAAGTGAGTGCTTCCAACTTCCCTCCCCCCCAGCCTACCCTCCACTCCACCATGCCCCCTCTCATCCCCTTCCCCCCCATTCTCCTGGAGGGTGAGATACCCAATTTAGTGTGTATTTCACTCCCTCCTCAAGCCAAATTCAATGGGAATAAGGTTGACCCATTCCCTTTTGCCTTCCTATTCTTCCCCTCCATTGTAACCATTTTCCCTTGCCTCTTCTGTATGAGATAGTTTACCACAATCTGTCTCTCCCCATCTCCTCTCATTATATTCCTCTCACCTCTTAATTTCAACTTTTAAGTATCATTCCTTCCTGTTAAATTGGTCCTGTGCCCCCTATCTATGTATACCTGTAAACATATATACATACATTCACATATGTATTCATATGCCCATATAACCTCATATATAGACAAATA